>NC_084595.1:15214764-15544764 GCF_033807715.1 Cololabis saira | reverse complement strand
ATGTTTTAGTGTTTTAGAAGGGCAGTGCTTCGGTCTCAAGCTGACAGGGAGAGAAGCAGCGCCATGCAGCCATGCAGCCATGCAGCCTCGCTGCTGCAGGTCTGTGGTTGTTCTGGGTGGACCTGCACCCCCAGGGCAGCAGGTGGAGGAGGTTAGGAACATGGAGGGGTCGGTCACGAAGAGGGCTTTGCACTCTGTGGAGAGTGGGACATTGGTGGCACCGATTCACTTATATTTCCCCTCATTGGACGCAAATAATGTGTTTTAAAACTTCACTAACACAACTTCCAGGAGTTGCAAATTAACGAATTGAGACTTTTAAATATCTGACGGTTCCCTCGAACCTCTGACCAACGTTTTCCACCTGTCCTGACTATTTATCTCAAAAGAGGATACGCCTTAAAGTGAAGTGTAAGAAAAACCCGTATATATGGCGTATTCCTCACTATTTATGAATGAGCCATGAACCGATTGCCTGTCTGCGCAGTAGCGTCCCTTTTTATGCTCTAGGCAAGCTGGTTTTATAATTTTACTTCTCGCTCTAGCTGTTGAGTATAGGCTGTATATTTTTAAAATATGCATCTTTGTGTTATCCTGGAAGATGCCCACTAACAAAAAGCGGAGTACAAGGACGGCCGTCTGTGCCGAGCTGCTGCGAGGCTGAGCGCTGACCTTGGTGCTGAATCTGAGTGAAGTGGCCCTCTGAAGCCTCATTTATGGTTCCGCGTTAATTCGACGCAGAGATTCGCCGTAGGGTACGCGGCGACGCGCGCCGTACGGTGCGCGTCGCCGCGTACCCTACGGCGTAGGATCTGCGTTGGTGTAACGCGGAACCATAAATCAGCCTTGACACCGCACACTCCACGCGCTGCAACCCACGCGGCCCGATGTAAAAACTACGTGTAAAACTACTAACTACTACGTAAAAAAAAAAAAAGATATAAAAGTAAACTCCTTCTGCTGGTTTTGCATTAAACGGAGTAAACCCCATCACAATAGCTCCGGGCGGAAGGTGAGCAGAATTGTTTTGGTGAGGTTAATTTGAGACATGCAGTGAAACGGCGCTCCAGAGTTCTCAGCATGAGGGAGGATGACTCGTCTTGAGTCTCATTCATTTTCTGTCGCTGTTATTATGCAAAGACGTCGCCCAGATGAATAAAAAGAAGCATTCAGATGCCTCAAAGGCAAATGATGGCCTTCACTCTATTCCAAACCTGTGTCTGCTCGACTTAACTCTATTATTGCCCAGAGTACAGAATCCGAAACGAAAGTTGGCGATTTAAAGGGGCTTCTGTCTCAACCAAGTGATTTATTGCTGGCTGAATTGAAACAAAATAAAGGAAAACACAAAAACTGAAACTTTCTGTTGGGGATGGAGAGGTTGAATGGAAGTATATGCATTTGAAATATAACAGGCAGTTCTAGCCTCTAGCTCTGCTGTAAAAGTAATCAAATATACGTCTTCCTGATTCTTCCCCGTCACTGATGACTGTTTAACACGTTTATAAGAAATGCTTAATATTTACAAATTTTAACCATAGAGGATCAGTGGAAACATTATTACACCTTTTTATTTTTGGAACTTGTTTTCTTTTCAAGACTCTTTGCACGTTGAACTATATAAGTTGTCAAATATGGCAATTTGCCTAGTAGGTTAAACTCTACTGAGGGTGGTCAAGTGTGTATTTCTTTTGGAAAATTTGGTCAAATTTAGTTTTTTTATTACAGTGGAATGTTTTTTATGTCCAAATGTCAGTCACAATTTCATTTGAAGGAATATTAGATTATTTCAATGAATCATGGTCTGGGTCTCATGCTTTTTTTTCTTTTTTTATGACCATTGACACTGTTACAGTTTTGACATTACACATCAAAATCAATGATACTTTTTCAAAAATCCTGTTTATCCACCTGGTCAGGTGACGTCTTATGTTGTCCTCCGGTTGTCCTGGTTTCTGTGTCCCGTGATTTCTAAATTATTTATTTTTTAAATGTATGCAGGCAGGCTACAGTGCAACAGTATCATACAAGCGACTTGACCTCCATGCCTCTAGGGGGATCTTCTGAGCTAAAAATAGAATTAGTTCTTTTTTGTCACTTTACATAAATGTGAACGGGTGAGATGTCTCCTGCAAAGGGACAAATATATAACTCATGGCTTAAAAAAAAAAAAAAGAAAAATTGTTGAAATGAAAAGCTTTCAGTATTTTTGATCTGTGTCCAGCACAAAACCTGACACTTCCCAAAAGGAGCAAGTTAAACTGTACAGCAATAGTTTGACAGTTTACTTTACACTGGGAACAAACTTATTCTCAAAAGCCTGACATTGTAAGGAATCGGCAATGCTGAGAAGCAGAACAGAATATTGACAGCCAGAATGCTCTACCAGTCCAGGTAAATCATCCTAACTCGAAATACTAATCTGAGGCCAAGAAAGGCTAATTTGATGCTACAACATATTATTTTCTGCTCGGATGGGATTTATGAGGTGCTCTGTAGCTTTTCTCTGAGGAGATGTGAAATGGAAAGACACTGCTGCTGCTTCAGAACCCCAAATGTTATTTCATCAAAACTTAAAACATCCTTATTTATTTTTCAATGTCTTTATTAAGGTAGAGATATACATTTATATGGTGATAAATTATAAACAATGTAGACTCATTCATTGGTAGAGGTAGAAATTAATTTGATGGTATCTGCCAAGGGTGGCCACGCCGCCCCCCCCCCCCCTTATACATTTGCTGGCCACCTCACTTGCCTCAATAAAAAAAAAAAAAAAAAAACACTTGCCGGTCACATAGATTCTATCGTCAGTTATGCATTTCATCCCAAATTATTTGGGCAAAATGCACATTAGTAGGTGTTTCTTTAAGTATTTCTGAGCCTAATAATAAAACAAAAAATTGTGTTTGTGTGTGTATATATATATATATATATATATATATATATATATACATATATATATATATATATATATATATATATATATATATATATATATATATATATATATATATATATTGATATGATATATATTATATATCCAGAACGCTGCCGCCAGAGTCTTTACAAACACCAGGAAACTGGACCACATTACACCGGTCATGAAATCGCTACACTGGCTTCTAGTGATTCAAAGGATAGAGTTTAAACTCTTACTGCTGGTCTACAAAGACCTGAATGGTCTTGGACCAAAATACATGGTTGATCTGTTAGTTCCTATGAAGCTCCCAGACCCCTGAGGTTCATCTGGATCTGGTTTGTTGTGTTTCCCAAGAACCAGAACCAAGCAAGGTGAGGCAGCGTTCAGTTATTCTGCTCCTCACCGGTGGAACAAACTTCCTGTAGACCTGAGGTCTGCTCCAACTTTCAGCTCCTTCAAATCAGGCCTAAAAACATTACTGTTTACTAAAGCGTACTCCTAAATTAAATACTTACCTGCTGTACTCTACTGACCTTATTTTTAACAGCTTGTGCTTTTTATTATTTTACTTTTCTTTTCTTATCATCTTATTCATAATTTTATTCAATCTTATTTGTTATTTACTGTCTAATTATGCTAGCCGCTTTTAATGTCAATGTAAAGCACTTTGAATTACCTTGTGTTGAATTGTGCTATATAAATAAACTTGCCTTGCCTTTGCGTAAAAATGCATACGTCTTAGGTTTTTACCAACATGGTATTAACCATTAATATATATGCAGACAAGTTAGAAAGTTAAAAAAAAAAGTATTTCTGAGCCTGTATACTACAATAGTATAATACAGTTATGCAATGATGGCTTTTAGTTTTGGTGTCCACCCCAAGAATTGAAGTGGCCCCATCTGCCCCCCCCTATGAAACAGTTTTGGAGGCACCCCTGCTGCCGCTGACAGTCGCATTGGTCTGGAATGGTCTGCATAAAGACAAAATAAAACCAGACAATGATCAGAGCAAAATGACTCTGGATGGACAAGTCGGTATTTAATGTGACCTCGCTTAGAAACAAGTACAGATTAAACTCTTGTTAAGGAGAGTGCCCTGTACTTTCCAGTCCATTTAGATTCAACAGTTTGTGTTTTGTATGTCAAAGACATTGGAAAATAAATATGGAAGACTATTGGTTCCAAAGACTTTTCATGGTTCTGGAAATACATTTGTCTTTGTGGCTTTTTTGTCATCTCTGTAGATGTTTGTCCTTGTTTGTGGTTGCATCCGTTGCATTATCTGTTTGTTTTGTGTCCTTTCAGGGCTATTTTGATATGCTCTTTTTTAGTGATTTTTTTTTTTATTTCTTTTTGGGATTGTGTGTGTGTGTGATCTGTTTTCCTTATCCGTGCATTTACTTTGAAGGTGGGAAACACATCACTACCAAACTCTGACCTGGAAGACCCTGACTTTAGAGTCAGGGTTTTACTTTGTGTGCCGTCTCATTCATGAGCCTGGAAAATAAATTCGGGCATCATAACTTTGCTAAAAACAACACGGGTAGAGATGTCTAAGAGTTCTGCACAGCACTGCGCATAATGAGTGGGAACTCTGGTCTGATGCGTAGTCACATTTCTACATCGAAGTAAACTAATAGCTTCAAATGCAGTGTCAAGAAAATTGGTTTTCCTTATTTTTTTCTTTCTAAGAAAAGGTTGGTTTACAAAAATTACAGTCTGATTTCTAGTTTCTGTTATGCAGAAATATGAGTAGTTAATAGATTCTGATGACACTACTTTGCATCTGCATCTCATTTCTGTAATACAACTTCCTGGACACGTATTGTCTTGATGACTCATATTTAAGTTTGATTGGTGTTAAATTTGATGAACTACATAACTGATAGAACTTGTTCCCCATTCTCCGTCTCACTTTTTGTTTTGTGTTGTTGCTTTTCAGAAACATCCCTGAGGACGCACAAAAACGCAAGCACACACGATCTCACAGAGGCACGATGCAGGACTCCGAGCCCACAGTTTGCCAGCTGCAGCCCAATATCATCTCGGTGCGCCTCTTCAAAAGGAAGGTTGGCGGTCTGGGCTTTCTGGTGAAGCAGAGAGTGTCCAAGCCACCCGTCATTGTGTCAGACCTCATTCGCGGCGGTGCAGCAGAAGAGTGCGGCCTGGTGCAGGTGGGTGACATCGTGCTGGCTGTCAACAACAAGCCCCTGGTGGACCTTTCTTATGAGCGGGCCCTGGAGACACTGAAGAACGTGTTGCCCGAGAGCCATGCCGTCCTCATCCTCCGCGGCCCCGAGGGCTTCACCACCCACTTGGAGACAACCCTGTCTAGAGACGGCCGCCAGCGCACGGTGAGAATCACGCGCTCTGCCGTCCCACCCTCAAAATCCTGCGAGCATCGGTCTCCTCTGAGCCCTTACAGCCCCGGGCAGCACCAGCAGCTCAACAAGGAGCCCCAGCTCAGAGCTATTGAGAACCTGTCTTCTCCATCCATCACCCACGCCCTCCTGCAGAGGGGGGGCATGCAAGGCCAGGACCCGCTGCTAATGAGGGATGGGAGCTGTGGAGATCTCCTGTGCAACGGACTGGAGGAGAACAACGAGCTGCTTAAGGAGATTGAACCGGTGCTACGCCTCATCAGAAACAGCAAAAAGGAGATCAACGGTGAAGGCCAGAGGAATGCTGGGAAAAGAGATGCGGAGGTTCAAGTGGCATGGTAATTTGTAGTGTCCATTAGTTTTGGCATATTGTCTACCATCCCCATTCACAATGACGGCCACAGTGGGTGCGCAGATATAATTAGTGAGGACCCTTGAGAGGGTGGTTAGTGGCTGGTACAAAAACTTGCAGCTGGTCCTGCGACTAAAAGCACTTTTCTCACCCCCGCCCTGCAATCTCTGAGCAACCTCAGAGATTGCACATCTGTTTTACATTAGCTGGTGCAAGCAGGGTGTCAATTCAATGACTCAGTTTAAAGTACAGCGGCCCGTAATTACTGTCTGCATGCTGGCCTCTAGAAACCTTGCTTCAAATGACAGTCCTCAGAAGATTCTCTTGCTGCCTTTCTGTAATTAATGAAGCAGCTATGACGGTTCACCTTAATATCTGGTTGGCGAGTTTCTACACTTGTTAAAGTTAAAAGCTGTCACACTACCTGTTTAGCCTGTGATGTGAAAGGGATTCAAAAACGTTTTTTCTACATAAGGTTGAATGTCACTGGAATTTGAAATGAAATGAGGACTCCCCATAGGGTTGCCACCTTTCAGAAATAGAAATAAGGGACGCCCTGATTTCAGCAGCGCAGGAGCCAAAAGAAAAAAGCCCCCAAACTTCTAAACTGAATAAAAATGTGTTTATTTTTATATAAAATTTTTATATAAAAAAACAAAATGCTTTGATTTCAAGTTTAAAGTGCTTTAATAGCATTGAACTTGCATGACTTTACAGACAGCCAACCATACTAGCAACTGAAATAGCCTCCTATGCTACTGTATGTCCACATCAGCCCAGATGTATAATATAGCCTACAGGTGAAGAATATGGTGTAAAAGTTAATTTATTTCAATAATCCAACTAGAATATGGTGTAAAAGTTAATTTATTTCAATAATTCAACTAGAATATGGTGTAAAAGTTAATTTATTTCAATAATTCAACTAGAATATGGTGTAAAGGTTAATTTATTTCAATAATTCAACTAGAATATGGTGTAAAAGTTAAACATTTTTTTCTCAAATAAAGGACAATTCCGTATTTTACGGGACGGGTGGCAACCCTAACTCCCCATGACAAACTGTACCTGTTAGCCATTAGCCAGTGCTCCAGGAGGCTACCCTGAAACAGTCAGGGGGCCAATTTTGCTTAGATGGAGAAGACGAGGGATGGCCAGCCGGATGGCCAGCCGGATGGCCTCTCATTTATAGGCTGCAGCGTCTGGCCCAGGAGTCTCCTGCCAGGACCAGTGGCAGCTACATCTGGCTGCACTGGCTTCTGACTGATGTCATTTGAAGGGACATTTCTGGAAGCCTGCATACTGACGGTTATTACATTCAGCTGTTCTTTAAACTGTCATAGTAATGAGATCCTGCTTGTACCAGCTAATGCAAAACAGATGTTAGGTTGTTCAGAGATCGCAGGGGATGCTTTTAGTCGCAGAACCAGGTGCAAATTTTGTACTAGGCAATATTCTTCCCGTCAAAAGGTCCTCTCTAATAATATTGACCCTTCCTGGCCAGCCCAGATCTGATAGTAGACGTTTGTATGAAAATTGACACTAAAACAGGTCATGTCATCTCTAAAATCAGAACGATTATGCTCCATTAGGTCTTCGTTCATAGCTCAGATGTCAAGTTTGGCTAAAAAGTGCAAAGACGCTTAACACAGTTTGTTTAGATGATGTTTAACACAGTAAACTGCAAAAAGGAAAAAAAGTCCAGAGCCTTCATTATGCATATACCTGTATTTGTGTTTGAATTGTTATGAATGTGAAATCCATTGTATACATGCTTATTTCTGCTGTAAAGTTGGATGTTTAAATGTGGGAGTTGGTGGAGACTGACTCACTTTTGAAGACAGCCACTATTGGGCACTCGAGGAACTGCACGTTATGGCAACTTTGCTTTGGCGTCAGTTTGAGAGTCAACTCTGTAGCTCTCTGGTTCCAGTTACGATAGTTTTTGATATTTTAGTAGTTTTCATTTTAATTTCATCTTTTAGTTTGTTTCATTTTAGTTACTTTTAGTCTTATGAAAGAATCCCATCAACAACCCATTACAGTACAAACATCTTTTATTCTTTCTTTTTTAGTAATTAGATTAAAAAAGGATTATTTATTAGAAAAATGAAGCTGCAAACATAAAAAAAACAAGGCATACAACAATTATTGTGACAATGTGAATTTTACAGTTCTGTTTTGTTTGTTAGGTCAGCATTGTTATTTAGTCTTATAAAAATCTAGATTTTCAGTTAACAGGATTTATTTTTCAGGATTTATTTTTCACTGTAAGTTTCTTTTTTGGCATTAACTATACTAATTCTGGTACCACAATCAGGGGTATTGAGAATTAAATTCCTATACCTGGGCCAGCATTGCATTTGAGTCTCCAGACTTCGAGCCCGAGCCCATTCTTGAGTCCCCAGGTATTTGAGTCAGAGACAAGTCCAAGTCATTTAAGAAAAATCTGAGCACAGTCCAAGTGAATCCCAATCCGGATGGCCCAGATTTCAGCTTTTTAAATACATGCATGGTCTTAAAACACATTTTAAGCATTTCTTAGCACGCATGTTCTTGTCACATTAAATGAATGTTTTAGTCCATATAGTTCAAAGGTTTACAGCTATAGTTCTTCCTACTGCCCTGCCTTAAACTAACCCCAAACCCGAGCTGTAGCTCTCGCTTTTCTCGGGGACGACTTGCCGGATACACAACACCAGAGATCAGTACAAGCTGATATTTTCTCCTTGCATTTTAGCGTCCTTGTTGTTTCCTCAGCTGATGCTATGTGGGAAGTCTGAGTCCTGAACTTAAGTACTGCAAGTCTGCCATGAGCTTCATTAATAGTGGATGCTTGTTAATCCAATCCAATTAATAATAAATGACAGGAACCTGGTCAAAGAGTTTACATTCTCTCAGTTTGTTTTTCTGCTTCCATGCAGTCCCTCCCACCTAAGTTTAGACCCAGCGCTGTTGGAGCACGAAAATTGGAAAGAAGAGTAACATTTTTAACAGTTCTGCTGATTAACAGGCCTTTTTTAAAGATTTAAAACAAAAAACAAAAGTATATTTTTCTGCAATAAATGATGCATTAATGACTGTTTATCTATGAGGGGACAGGATATAATGAATGTGGCTTGTTTTGGGAAGAGAAGCTCTTTTTATTTCGACAGTTCGGCTGTGACGCTGGACGTGACTCAGTGCTTCCGCTAAATGACACATATAACTTCGCCAATTGTGTCCGCGTTCTTGAACTCCACCTCTGAATAGTAGAGAGGAATATGCTCTTGCAAAATGTGGCGATAAAGAGATGCAGTGTGACAAGGAGTTTGGAAGGGAGAATGGATGCCTGTGAGGATTTACAATTAGCATAGACACATGCTCATGGGAGTTGGAGGGAGGTGAGTGTGAAAGACACGAGGAGACAAAATGAGAGTGGGCGTTTTCCATTGGAAGGATGTAAACTTCAACATGGAGATGAGTTTGCTGTATTTGTTAATCTCTCGTGGTTCATCACAGTGGCAGCTCATAGATACCCCCTCCCCCTCTCATTCAGTCTCTCAGGATCATGGAGTCACAGCTCGATGTCTCCTGCTGTTCAGATCTTCCGTATATTTTCCCTACACTTGCAGAACAAACGGCAAACTCTTGCTTAATGAAATCTTAATTCATCATTTGCTTTTCAAGACTTTTCTGACAAGTGCGAGCAGGTTTGAGTTCAGCTTTTAACAAATCTAAATGGGTTCCGTTTCTAAAATAATCCAGGAACATACAGCATCTTCATCCACGTAATAAAGTGCACAACCATCAATGCAACGAAAAGTACCCTCTATGCCTCAATGTCTAGATTTACCACTACGGCTACGCTAATACTCAGCTGTGGTGAGAATTCATTAACCCTACTAGTCAGATACAAGTAGCCCCACCCCAGCATCGATTTCCTCATTTCACCCACAAAGTCTTGAGCAGAGAGATTGCTGCGTGGGTGTGTGAAGTCTTGAGAAATAGTGCAGGCTGTCTTGATTTAACAGCATTGTGGGGATTGAACTGCTTTATTTGTTGAAAGCGAGAGAGATTTCATATTTACCATCTATGTGCATGGTTTGGTTGGATTTTTGTTGTTTTCAGGTGAAATGCGAGTAGTTTTCCAAAAGATCTAAGTTCACATCTGACAGAAAATGATATGACTTCCAGGGACCACAGTGTTGGAAATGGCACGGCCCCACAGCTGACCCCAGATATCGAGAAACAACTGGAAAACATGCCGCTGGTGCTCAACAATTCTGACTGTGACAAGGTAAAGTGAGAGAAATGTTCAGTTTTTAGAGGTTTTGTAAGGGTGTAACTGTGCAACTGTGCCATATAATCAACCTTTCTTTTTTTTTTTTGGCCATTGTGCAGTAAAGTAAGAGAAGAACTCTGTGTAATGCATATGCATTCAACGCTGCACATGTACCTCCACAACCTTGCCTAATGATCCACTATTGGCTCCTTCCATGCGTCAACAGATTCACCATCCCACCCTGCACAGCTTTACACACAATAGTAAAGGATTTGCTTACGATCTTATCACCTTGGCATTAAATCGTTCCAGCGGCAGGCTGATGCCGTTTTAAATCCGGCTTATGCCATCCACAGTGAAGTTTCCGGTCACAAGTCTGAGCGTCTGGGGTGGAGACAGCAGCATAATCTGCACATGGTCAGCCTGATCTATGCACTTCTTACGTCACACGTGCCGTGATCAATGGGACCGGATGTGAGTTACGCAGTTCCAGAAGGTCTGCGTCTGATGATCCGAATCTCTGTATCAGATGTGCTCCATCTCAGTATAATCCAGCCTCTCAGGCAAAGAGACTTAAATTATGCATGTTTTAAGGATATTCATATTGAATATGTATATCACATATTGTTAAAAGGCCAAACTGAATTTTCTTTTCTGTTGTTAGAAGGTGAGTTCAGGTTACTGAACTGGAATAAAGGCGAATCTCAAATTTGTCTTGCTGGTTGTTGTTTAATTTGACAGGCTTAACTCGGTATGTTGTTTTTTTTGTCTGGGAAAAAAGAAAGTACCTTTTTACCACGACCCTAACGGTGTATTTGTTGGAACTTAATCACTTGCCTCTCACTTCTTGGGTGGGGTGATAGCATTCAGCACTCCCAAAACCTTGTTGTAACTGCCAGTGTCCAGCTAACGTGATTGCTAACTATCAGATGATGATAACTTCAGACCACGTGGTCCAGAGCCATGTCTTTTTGAGCTGCCAGAACACAGAGAGAGAGAACCACAGGCTTTGGAGGTTGAGCTGGAGGCAGCTGAACCACTAAGAGTCCGAACCAGCATGGACTAGCGGCCTAAATGTGGAGTTTGGCAGCAGATGCTGACAGAAAATGAATGTCTTTGCTGCAGGTGGGGCCATCTTGACATTTCTGAGGCTTTTACTTTCAAACTGTCTATTGACGTGTTACCTGGCAACAGTGTTGCTTCATGCAGTGACTGCGCCCAGGTAGTGGTGATTTGCCAAAGTACCTAGTTCTGCATATGAATTTTTTGCATCTCATTTTACACAATGTTAGTGAACCAAGGCATGACATGTAAATAATACCATTTTTGTTCTTTTTAAGTTTATTTTGTCACTTGGATTAGGTGTTAGTGGCTAAGCTAGCCCAGTGAAGGTTTTTGTCAGACTGGATTACTGGATCCACAGGGAAGAAAATCGTCTATAGACCCTCTCATCACAACTATGGAGCTGAATAAGTGTACTCACAAAAATGTTTATGAATCTCTCTAAGAAAGATTCAATAAATGTGACTGAATGTGATCTGAAATCTGCAAGAAACACTCTTAAAGTCCACTGAACCAGAAAATGTGCTCAGTTCTTTTTGTAACATCCAGTCATCACTGAGTAACGTGTTAGTTGTCAAATCACAAATTTACTCGTCGTCAAAACTCTATTAATATTAAAGCGCTTCTTTTTCTCCTCCTCAGGCTGTCAGTTTCACTTTGCATTATTATCTTTTCTCATCTACCCCCCATCTTCAGCTAATCATCTCAGTTTTCCATCAAAAGTTTTAATTGATGGCTGGATGAGGAACTTTCTCTGCATAACTACATTTAGCAGAGAGACTTTGGTAATCACGGTGCATTATGCAATTATCTTCATCAGATTAGCTTCTGTTATCTTCATTTCTTGTTCCTCCCCCTTTTTTTTTTCCTTCGGACCTCATTTTGGACACAGGTGTGTTTTTTACCGACGAGTATCAACACACTCTGTGTCCCCTCGAGCAGAACCCTTGGCTGGTGTGCAGCCGCTGTTTAAATAGCCAGGCAGGGTGGAGAGATTGATTGAACCAGGCGCCACCTGTGTGCTGCTCCCCGCAGGCCACGCCCAATCCTCCACCCTGCCACAGTATTGTATGCAGAAGAGTGTTTTTTCTCTTGATTAATATCTGTGATCCTTTATGTATTTTAAATTTAATACCAGTACTTTCCAAATAGAGTGTTGCACACAGAAAATGTAATCTGAGAGTGGAGGGTGGAAAAAAAATAAATTGAACAGGCAATTTCAGAAAAGTGCATTTGAGTATTGTATATTGTTTTGCATGTAGAGGACAAAACAATTCAGTCTTGAGCTTTGAACTTGAATCACATGTTTAATTTTTAGGATCTAGGAGACATTGAACCGTAATTGCTTGAGAACTGGAGGTTGCTTTTAGATATCAGCCTGTAAATGTTGTGCCCTGCGGGGTTTGTTGTTCCTTCACACTCAAATCTCTATTATTCATTTCATACCAAACCTACATTTAAGTAGTGACTCACAAAATAACGCAGCATAAATTGTGAAGAAATATGGTAGATTTCAGGGAATGACACTTAAAGTCAGAATCTGTGTCATGTAGTGTCAGCTGTTTAATTTACTGGAGGTGTGTTTAATCTGCTAATTACTTGTCTGCAACTCTGTGTGAGCTCAGATCCATTAACACTGTTATGTAGTTTATAATCATACAAGATCTTTTCTTCACATCTCGTTTCCTTTTGCCAACATTGATCAAGTCTCTTTACAGCACAAGGATCTGATCCACAACCTCAGTCATAATGGCACAACACGGTGGGGGGGACAGCTGTCAGAGCATGAACAAAAGTCTTCACTCGTGGAGTTTGTAAAATCAATTCAGTTTAAACTTCCACATTCCCCTCTGCATTTTCAGAGTGCATACAAAGACGGTTACGATTCACCCAGTGTAACACTGCTGGTATTCGTCTCCCCAGCAAGCGTGGTGATTGTGTCCCTGTTGTTCAGAAAGCTGCACCACGGTGTAATTAACAATACTGTGGGAAATGGTGAAAGAGCTTCAAAGGTGAGCTATTGACAACTACGATTTCTGGAAATCACTCGCTGCTTTTCTCCAGGAACAGTTGATAATTGGCTTTGAGGTCAAATTGCAGTCATTCATCAGTCAATAGCAGCTCATTGGAAAAACCCAATGGGGCAAAAGTTGACTAACCATCAACCTGCTGTTAGGAGCCAATCGCCTTTATTCTGGAGTGGGAAATTAGAACCAGAATGGAGGTGGTAGAGAATGTAATGAGTTCTGATTTTATTATTCTCCATAAGAGACTCTCACAAGGAGGTTTGCTGTGGAAAATATGAAGACTTTTGTTTGAACCCTTTTTAGCTGAAGGACTTCCAAATAATGGCTAACTTAAATCATTAAATCACTAAATCATTTTTATCTGAAACTCCACTTTCCATGCACTAGCATTAACTTTCAGACAGTGGGAGGGCTGTGTCACTTTTCAGTCTGACGCGAGTATGACTCCCAGTCATAAACAACTTATCGTGTTTGCTCCAGAAGTGTCGTGAGGGTCGGAATCTATTAGTTAGTTACATTAGAACCATGTAAATGAATGACTCACATAAATGTCTGTGTGCTCTGTCCAGCCTGCGGCCGAGGATGGCGCCGCACCTCTTAAGCCGATGCAGAATGGCAGCCCTTCCAAATGCCCCCGTTTTATAAAGATCAAGAACTGGGAGACTGGAACCATCTACAGCGACGTGCTCCACCACAGCTCCAGCAAGGTAAGACTCCAGTTCGCAGCTGCGTGAACATCTGCTGCAGGTCTTGCATTGGTTCATGTGCACATGTTTGTAGGAAAACCTGACAAACATTATGATTTTGTGATTAACGCCTGTCTATAACAGCTGGTTTCTTGTGGAATGTTGAACTGGAACAGGGGGTTAAAAAAAAATAATCTGAAAAATAAATCTTGCAGAAACTTGCTTAAATCAACACAAATGATCTTCTGCAATTCTTTTAGCTAAGTGTGGGTACCTGTTAGCATAGGCATGGAGGTTAAGAAGCTTTTATAATACTGATTTATTATTGATTAGTTTCTTGATTGATCACTCTTTTTTTTTCTCTTCCATCGCTACTTTCTTCCATCCCTCATTCGCTCCGTAAACTAGCTTAATTGGTGTTATATTTGTGGTTGTGGAGTCCAGCATTTGTTTGGGTGTCGTTTGCTGATTGTATGGAGCAGACACCACACAAGCTAGACAGTATTCATTAATATAATCTCATATTCCATCAGAAGAAATTGGAACTGATATTTGAACATGGCAAAGATCTGGACTTGCCATTGATTTCCATGTGGGAGAACCATTGGATTTGGAGCAAATCCATCAGAAAAAGGAAGCATGTGATGAGCAACAACCAGACCTTTTTCCACAACAGACATCCCAAATGGTGCACAGTGGAGCAGGAACATGAGTGAATGACTGCTGACAATGTTGCAGTAAAATCTAGGCATTAATAACCGTTCTGCAGCCATCTTGGCTGTTGTGAATAGTTGCACCTGGACGCTGCTGTTCTAGTCGATGTATAAAGCCTGCCTATGGTCCTGTGTACCGAAAGAAATGGCTGTGGATGGAGGGGTGCCCGATCCCGTTTTGTGAGAGAGAGGCTGTTTGCAAATTGGCCAGGCTTGAGGTTGCATGGATTTACCCTGGTTACTCTATCGTCCTCCCACCGTCCAAAAACATTCATGCTACATTTATTGGTGGGTTGTAATCGACCGCTGCACTGAGTGTAAGCAGCATGTGAGTGAACGTGGTATAGGCTCCAGCAGACCTCCATTACCCTGAATAGGAAGAAGGTACAGATAATGAATTTATCAATATCGTGATATGGAAGAAGCTTCTGAAGAAACCAAAGGATTGGAGCTTTGTTCCGCCACATTTCACCGCCACCATTCACAAGATCTGCCACTTATTGTTTATGGGAGCAAAAAGAAGAAATAAAATGAGAAACTAATAAACACGGCATAACATATTTGCTTTGGGTCATAATGCTTAAGTGAGAGGGATTAATTTTCTGTTATGCTTGAGGATTATTCGACTACCTTAATTGATACGGTGGATAATAAAATTGCGTTTCAGCCAAGCAATACCTAGCTCTACAAATACAGAAGGTTAATAAAGAGACAATTCATTAAAGGACTATTATATTGAATTTGAAAGCATTGTACAAGCATTTCCATTGTTGTGGACACTTAATTTCAAAAGCTTGTGTGATGTGAGTTTTTCAGTGGCTAATGCCAGGAGAGCACAACAACTGATGGAAATGAATCATGTTTTTTTGTTTAATTGGCTCTTTTGTTTTTGTTTTTAACCTCATTATATTCCACAATAACAAGTGTGACATAAAATCTGCTGAACGTGAATCAACATTTATTCAACAATATTGCCCAAATTGTCTGTTTGCTTAAGCTGATGTACCCTTCATTAACGAGGTCTTAATGATAAAGAATGTTGCAACCAAATAAATGCTCACTTGTAACAAAACAATTGTAACAAGGCGACCACAATGAAAACGCTCCCTGCACTGCAGTTGTCTGCATTTATCCAGCTTATCTCAGTGCGTCAGTCGGTGAGATTAAACAATTAGCCATTTAAACAAAGATGGCAAATTGGAACTGGTTGTGAATGTAGTGATTTCAAGCTAAATGTGTAGCAATGCCACTTCTGACCAGTGGGACACGTATATATTCTCTATCATTGACTGTGCTAAGAAATAGGGATTGGCCGGCAGGTCTTGTAATACCAGTTTGTCCCACTAGAGGTGCACTTCATTGTGTATTACACCAGGAGCTGAACATGAGGCTGCATGCCGTCTGCCTTGGCAAGGAGGCGACTTCTACAAAAGAGAATTTCAGGCTTTGAACCGAGTCGTCAGAAAACTATGGATGACATCACAGGACTTTGTCCAGTTGACTAAACAGTGTGACACACCAACTATCATGTGATGAGCTTCCTCCAGGTCCCCTGAAGTGACATCGCTACATAGGGGGATTTTGAAACTAAAAGTGGAATAATACCAGTTTGAAAGATGAAAGTTTTGAACAAATATGATGACACAGAATTGCTTGATGGCATTGCATTGATTGCATTGATTAGTGGACACACTGTTACCAACTGCCACACTGCCTTTTATAGCTTTAACATTACATCATACGCTAACATAACACATGCAGGATAGTCTCAAGATGTAGCAAATGATAGTCATTGATATCTCTCTTTAATTCTCTCAGAAAGGCTGAACAGCAAATACAGCAAACATTTAGTGTGGATACTTGGCAACATAAAATTTGCACATCAAGTAGATTACAGAATAATGGCACAGCATGACGTGCCTCTTCTGTGCTCCTCACCAACTGTTCAGAGCTCATGCCTGAACTGTTAGTGTTTAATTTCGTTGCAATTTAGCCAGAAAACAGGAGGTTAGGTAAATATGGAAGAAGCTTGTGACATGCTTTTGAAGAAACCTACTGATTCCCAACATGCCGTTTTTGGACAGCTCTCATGGTTGTTGTGAATCAGTGTTTTTCTAAAAGAGTTCTGTGGAAGACAAAATTGGATACTTCAAGGATATAATTGCTTATGCATTTAAGTCCGTAACATAACACACTATCTAACACATTATCTAAGCATCATCAATCGAAGCAGCAGCTCAAGACCTTGCAAAACAAAACCGACCAACACTATAGAAGGCTGTTGTCTCTTACATGATGGCCATGAAAGATGTGCTTAATAAGTTCCATCATTTGGACCTCTAAAAAAACGCTAAAAAAACTTGGAAAGATCTAGTGCTGCAAGCTGTAGTTTGAGTGAAAATCAAAATCTAGACTTAAAGAAAATTCTCACTAAAAAAAGTGTCACATTTACAATAATAAACACGTGACTCAAGTAAAAGGCATTTCTCATTAAGAAACCAGTGCTGTGTATCTCCTGGAAACTGTCTGCTGTATGAAGGTCTTATATGTCTAATGCTTCATACGTCCTGCGGACTGCCTCAGCAGGTGGACTTTGTCACTAATTAATGCCACACTTGCAACTCTTTTGCCTCCAACTGTTATCGTAATTATGTAATGCATCAATAATAACATATTGTATGAAATCACATTAAAAAGTATCACATTTTATATAATCATGGGGATAATCAAAAGCATGAATCTCTTTAGAGGAAGAAACACTGCAGGTTTTGCACCATTTCCAAGGTAATTGACGCTATGCAAATAGTGTACAGTTTATGACATCTTATTATAAGGGGGGATGTTGCCCCTTTTATTTAAATAAGTTGACTTAATTTGAGATATCAATGAAATATCTTTGTATGTTTTGGTGAATCAGTCATATCGACGAGCGTCTTTCAGTTCTGTTCATAACGGCTGATGTTAAAGGGGCGGAGTCAACATCACTATTCTGCTCCCCTCTTTCATGTGTTGGGCCCCAGCGCCGACCATCCCCGGATCGAGGCTCATGCAGAACTCAAACTCGTGGCAGTTTCTGGGCTGGCCACTGGAGGATGGTCCTAAAAGCTAACCTACCGCCGTTGACTCTCTGTCACGGTTTGGTACTTCCTGTTTTATTTTGAAGTCGTGTCTTTGTGTTTGAGTTCTGGTTTTGACTTTCCTGTTTCCCATCGGCCCTGATCGCCTGCACCTGTGTCTCGTTATTCCTTGTGCTCTCGTTATTCTGGTCTTGTCTTTCCCTTGCTCCCTGCTGGTCCGTACTGTTTGTTCCCCCGTGTTTTCTGCTCAGGTTTTTTTTTTTTTTTTTTTTTAATAAATATTTTTATCCCCGATTTTTTCCCATTTTTAACACCCTGTGCTCTTACCGAAGTCAGTCCTGTGCATTGCCATCCTCTGCCAACCCCGGGAGGGCCCTGCACTGAGCTCAAATCTCCTCTTACTTGAGGAGTGAGCAGGCTGCTTCTTTTCACCAGACAGGGTGAAAAGAAGCGCGTGGAAGGATCACGTTATTCCGGTCCCTCCCACCCCATCTGGCCAGAGGGGGCACGTATAGCCCAGGTGTGCATGTTTTTGTGAGGGTAGCTCACATTGCTACCCAAGGGAACGCGGGGAGAACATGCAAACTCCACACAGAAAATCCCTTTCACCAACCCCACCCAGGGTGTGGGAGCTGAAGTCATGGGGGAACTAACACGCACTTCACCACCCACAGCGTCCCCGGCGAGAATTGAACCCAGGACCTTCTTGCTGTGAGACAGCTGCACTACCAGCTGCACCACCGTGCCCCTGGTTTATGTAGTTTTTGATTCTTGTTTTACGCCCTGGTTTTTGTATCCTGTTCAGCAGCGCTTTTGGTTTTGTTTGGACTAATAAATCACTGTTTTTGGGAATTCCTGCCTTCTGGTCTCCTGCATCTGGGTCCTACTCCAACCACATCCTGACACACTCATGTTCAAATTTCCCCCCTTTGGGGCAGAAATAAACATATTTATAGCCTGATTCAACAAAACATTACAATTGTTTGAGTTCACCCCCATGACAACTCTGACGGGGGTGAATTTATATAAAGGATTACATGTATTTTTAATATGACCGATTGACAGTTTGCTCAGCCAATGGCTAGCAGATACGCAGTTGGTGAAGCAACCGGCCGTTTGTATTAACCCAGCTACATGTGCTGGTCATTTTTGATTTTACTGTCGAGAACATGTTCAACAATATGTATTCTGCTTTAAACATCAGTCAGCAGCAGGGATCAGCTGAAGGAGATGGTAGGCAAAGGTAACTGTGATTGACACTCGGTGGGCGTGTCCCTGTCCTTTTCTCATGCAACACGTACAAATATATATATATATATATATATATATATATATATATATATATATATATATATATATATATATATATATATATATATATATATATATATATATATATATAATTTGCAGTTGGGCCTCTTTTGAAATTGGTGTAACAACTTTGCTTTGACTATTTCAAAATTGGAAATTCTCTTTAGGATTAACAGAGTGATGATTAAGGTGAGGGGGCTAAATGATGTACTCTGGGTCTGTGACATCACAGAACCCTGTAAATCCCTCCCTGAATGATGCACTGTGGGACCCCAAACCTTCAGCTTATGAAAGGGCCTTCAGAAAGGGTATCGTTAATGTTAGTTGAGTTGAGTAAAATGGAGCTAAGACAGGGAGGTATAAAGAAGCACATTTGGGATGCCTCATATAAATGAAAGAGAGGAGGCTTCAGTGAAACTGGTGAGCTAAACATAGAAGTAGGTCCAGGTCAGGACAATACTTGCAGTGAGCCCTCAGCCACAGAGGTCCCACTTCTTCTCTGGACCCACAACTACCATGTTACACCTCCTCAGTCTCCCTCTGATTTTCTGATACACAACCTTAACCTCTCTCCCCACTTCAGGGGACGTTAAGCCCCCAACCCTCCAGATTCTCTGCCTCCTGCCCATCTCTGTAGAGGTAAGGAAGTATCTGGAGTGGCTGATCTGCTCCAAGGCTGCAGGTCTAGATGAACACCAGAGGATCCTGGAGAGCTCTGCTCAGCTCTTTGAGTTTTAACAGCAGCTCTTCAACGTTATTCTAAGATACAGTTGCAGTGCCGCTGTCTCAAATGCCACCTTGATGAGCCGGCATGCACCTACTTCCCAGTCCACTCTCATCCGGGTAAACCACACAATGCTGTGGGGGTCATGATCTTTTAGTTCTCTCCTAACATTATTTCATCTGCACTGCGGTGTGAGAAGATAGAACTCACGTGACGCTTCTGGTGGTGGTGGAGGACTACAGACACCAGGTCTCGGCCCGCCTGCGTGAAGGGACACAGCAGACTGTATTTGTTGAGAAAGCTTAGACCCTTCAGTGTTTATAGCAAGCGCTTGTGTATATACAGATTGCAGCCAGAAGTTTACGTAGAGATTAGAAAAAGAACACACCCCACCCCCAACACACACAGAATTTTACTGTTGTACATTGAGTAGATGGGCATTTAAAGAGCAGGAGAATTTGGGGTTAGAAGTTTCTTATGGGCACATAATTGGAGAATTTCAATTGTAAGATGAAGTAAAGGAAAAATGTCAACCAAGATGCCAGGAAAATAATTTTTGACCATCACAGGTCTCATTCATCCTTCTTCAGGTATATTCCAGATACCCGAAGCTCCTACGTTCATATACTCAAACAAATGTGCAGGTATAAATGACACAGCAGCACCTAATTATCACACTGCTCAGGGAGGAGGTAGCGGTGTCCCCAGAGATGAACGTGCTTAAGTGAAAGATGAGAGCCACAATAAAATAATAAGATGGAAGGATGGGAAGCCCCTGGAGCTGGTTGTAGGTAGATTATACTGTAGGTTTTTGTAATAATTGCTCTGGGATCATGCTCTGGGGGTCATTCTCATGGTCTCTGGAAAGAGATAACTTGTATTGTTAAAGATGCTATATAAATAAAATTGAATTGAACTGAAAATGACCTCTTGGTTGTGTTTAAAGAATAGTAAATAAAGTATAAAAACAAATTTTCTTTGCAGATACATCTGGCTACAATCTATTGGAGGTCATTAACTGTGCTCAAAAGTCATGGGGAGCCAATCAGCCTATCCTTCTAGAGAGTATAACATGATGACAACAGAGCAGCGATGTTGTATTTAAATGGTGTAGATGGCTGCATTGACAGATGTTTGGCATTAAGTGTTAAAGACTTGGACTTTTATTTTGAAAATTGACCAAAAAGTGGCATCCACATCATCACTCTGCGGGGCAGAGGTCTTTGCCATTTTGCTAACAGGCTGCGGCAAAAGTTTAATTTCCTCTTCTACTCAACATCCTCTCACTCTGACTTGTTTCCGTCGCTCTGAGGACATCCCCTTGTTCACTTCTCTGATTGGTTGTAGCGCTAACCAACTGTGCAAAGGCAGTTTGATAAGCAACTGTCTGATAATGATCAATAGAAGCTCCCTATTCAAAGGCCACCCTTGAATTGGGAGCTCCTATTGATCATTTCCAGACACGACATCTTCCTAAATGTCTTGTGTGTCATGATGCTCGGTTGCTGCTATAATGCTGATTATAAAACTACCTCTTTACAATGACAGCTGTGAACAGAGCTGTAAAAACACGTTGACAAAGGAGCTGATCAACTCTGTTTCCAAGATGTTTTGTCAAAAGTGTCAGATATTTCTAGCCTGGAAATCTGGACAGACCACTAGCAAGCTGAAATATGATTTGCAGGTAAATTCTAGATATGGATCTAATCTATCCGGCTAAGATATTTCATCAAGACATCAGGAAATGATTTCAATTAAATATGTCTCTTTTGACCAAGTTGATAAAGTATTTGTAGCCAAAGACAAATATCGAACCAATGCATAATAGAAATGCGTGACTAGGGTTTTTCTCTTCTTTTCAATCGTCAAAAGTTTTGTGTTTTTGCCCTTTACAATTTAACATGCAGTCTACGTCTCTCCCTCTAGTCTATAAGCCAGCGTGCCACGCACAAGGTGAACTCCACTTTTTAATCAACCACCCTCCAAAACACTGCAGCTGTTTGTAAATGGCAGCCTGTGACTTATGGGACAGGCTGTTGTGTGCATCAGAATGAACCGTCTGAAACAGCAAATCTTGAAATGTATTATATAGCACAGATCATCCATCTTTTCCCAAAAGGACAGCTGGCTGGCATGAATGCTAGAGGAGCGTGACGAGCGGATGCGCCGGAGCACAAGTGATTCCTTGGTCTTATTTTTAACACTCATTCATTTCTCCCTTTTACTCCATCGACTCTTTTTGTCTCATCTTTGTTGTTGTTGTTGCTTGTTGTCAGCGAGTGTCTCTTTCCTTTAGTCTTCCTTTTTTTAAATGATTTTACCCTTTTAAACTAGTTGTTTTGACTGACTGTGCTTCAGCTTTTTTCCCCGCTTTGTTTTTTTTTGGGGGGGGGTTAGAGTGAGGATTAGATGAATTGGGTTACAGAAGGAAGTTATTTTCTTTGTACACACTGCTGCTCCATGAGTGTTTGCATAGTTCAAGTGGGTAATTCAGTGTAAGGATCCAATTTTAGTACCACTGAGGTCACTGTCACATTTCCGCTCCGACAGCACGCCCACGCCATCTTTTTGTTATGTCTCCCTGCTCACTCATTTTGTCTCCCTCTGAGCTGGTGAAGGCAAACCAAAGTGACAACTGACCTCAGCTCTAATCACATTAAACTGACCACACAGTGTTGCTCTGAACAATTTCCCCCTCGCTTACTTGTTCATTAACGCATGGCAGCCATGTGTGAGTGATGTTGGAAAAGGGGAAGTGTAACATTTCTAATCCTTTTATCCATTAAAAGCGAGATGCTTTTAAAACATGTCTCTGTGGACGTGGGTGAAGCAAGCTTTCACAGTTCGTACAAAATCTGGTTGCGACATTTAAAAAAAAACTCTTGCTGCTGCTTCTCAAACGCTTCGATTAGATGTAACCAGACTTTCTTTTTCTTGATTCTTGATTGTGTTTAATTTTCCATCCAGAAGGGATTATAACTGTTGAGAGTCTAGAACTTAAAAGCTCTAACAAGACTTCAATAGATCATCTTCAAGGTTCAGGACAATGCTGGCTTTTAGTTAATATGGTCAGTACCCCACTTGAACTTTAAGTTCCCCCTGAAAGAACTGTGCATGCTTGCTGGCTCTCAGACAGCCCAAACATCGTATGTTGATTCTTCTTAAAATATCTTCCGGGGGAAAAGAATGACTCACATTATACTCACATTAACATTTTGGTTAGCCATGATAACGCTTCATGATTCAAACATTCAGTTTATCTTATACTTACCTTAATAACTCTGGATGTGAAGTTGTAACTGAGAGATACAATCATACAGCACTCAGTAACAGAGCTTAAAGGTATTGTGACATCATTTTTAACATGCTTTTAACACTATTAAAAGTCTTGGCCAACATCCCTCAAATGTGTCTAAAAGAGTGTAACAAGAAAAACTTCACTCTAGTACTCCATTCCTGGCTTTTTATTACAGTGTTTTTTTGCGCCGTGAAAAATGCTTCCTTTTCTCCCTTTCCTGTCAATCATTGCGCCGCTCCTCCTCCAAACCTCCTCCAACCCAACCATACGCTAACAGCGGCGTCGGAGAGTTAAGCCGGGAGCGACAGGGGAAGCAAGCACGGAAAAGCAGGAGGGCGAACCACAGCAAACAATCATAAAAATAAAGGCATGCAAGCAGCAGTGCCCCCTTGTCTTAAGTCCAGTCAGTGGCCGCGGGTCTTCTTAGCAGTTTTCCTCCGGTGATTAGAACAAAAGAGGCTCTAAACACTAAACAGCTCCGTGTTAAGCCTGATTTATGGTTCCGCGTTAAATCGACGCAGAGCCTACGCCGTAGGGTTCAGCGTACGGTGCGCGTCGCCGCGTAACCCTACGCCGTAGGCTCTACGTCGGTGTAACGCGGAACCATAAATCAGCCTTTATGGTGCGCTGGAGAGGAGAGGAGGCAGGGAGCTGGGTGGAGGGGGCGGTGATTTAGCGGGTCTATACGTAACGGCCCGCCACCAAACCAGATGCGCCGTTTTTGCATAGTTATGCGGAAAATCCCAGAAAGCACACAATACACTGAATGTTAAAAGTTCGTTGTTTTTTGGGTGTAATTGATGTCAAGACACCCAACAAAACACAAAAAATCAAGAAAAATTTGTTTTTCATGTCACAATCCCTTTAAGATGTGAGGTTCAACAGCTGGGAGTCTGAAGACGTTGGTGGGCAGGCGCTCCACAAGGAACACAGCTCGTCCCCTTTCTGTTCCCCTCACACACATCAGATCCCTCTTACAACACAACCAGCTGTCACATCCAGATGTTCTCGGAGCGTAAAGCAACTGTTGGGTGTTTAATAGAGTGCAGGAAAATAATCAAGGACTTTGTCAGCTGTTGTGAACTCAGTCATCTTTACATCATCTACAAGTAAGATGGTCACTGACTTTCAAAGGAAGACCGTATGAACGCACATTCAGAGAGTAGATGTGTACAAATACATTGATGTTTTTAATTAATTAAAGAATAAACAAGACTATTTAGACATTTGGATCTTCTTCAAGAAAGGTCAAAGCTGCCACAATTCTCTGAGATGACTGAAGTCCTCATGGACTTTTTATGAGACCGGTTGTGTTGGCAACTTTCTTCACTGTGGTCTCCTGGTGACATCACAGGAAGGGAAGAAAAAAGAGCTGATGAGATGATAAAGAGGGCCAGCTCTGTCCTGGGGTTTTCTCTGGACTCGGTGGAGTAGGTGGGTGAGAAAATGATGTTGACCAAGGTGTCAAACATCATGAACCATCAGAATTGTACCACATGTTGCTTGTTGGCCACCAAGGGGAGGGGGGCCCACTGCTTTACATGTCATTATTTTGTTTTCAGGTGCCAATCTGCAGTGAAAATGTGTGCAACGGCTCTGTGATGGTGCCGACTCAGCATACCCGCAAACCAGATGAGGTCAGAACCAAAGAGGAGCTTCTTCCCCTGGCGACTGACTTCATAGACCAGTACTACAGCTCGATCAAAAGGCAAGCTTGGCCGGAGTGAAGGGTTCAAACTCGAAGGTGCAACAACATACCCAGCATCGCAGACGAAGGAGAGATGGAGCAATTGTCTCACCCTTCTATTGCTTATCCTGTTTATAAAACTCAGCTGACATTGTGGAATGAGCATAGGTTTAATTTGCTGCTAGGTGATAGGTCTTCTTTTGAGCATGGGCTTCTCTTCTAAGCTAAGTTGTAGAAGGTTGAACGTTTTAAATGTGGCAGATGTCTTATTTGAAAGCATGTACGTGAGGATATTGCAGTTCAAGCTGATTGTGAGGTGAGATGTAGTTGTTGAACGTAACAAAAGAACCACCATAAAACAACAAATGTATGAAACTGACATGCAGCACTTGATAAGTTGATCAGTTGGACCTGTGCTTTGCAATGTGTGTCTACCAGCAGGGAAAAGATCTACCATTATCCTGAAAATGACTGCATCTAAAGCTAATTAACTTATTAACCTATTCAAACCCACGGCTTCATTTGATAAATAGTCTCAAACCTCAGGATGAATGGGTTAAATAGGCTGGCATTGTTTATACTTTTATTTCTGAGAGTTTTATGCAGTAGTCAGGTGTCTAACCAGATGAAGAGATGCTTGTGCTGTTGAGGTGAACACATCACTCACAAAGTCCCTCAACAAAATACTCTAGTTAAATAATAATGAATGGTTTTCCGTCAGCATCACTTTAAGAAACCACCACGAGCATCTTTGGGGATTTTTGATCGTGCATGTTGTCATCTCATGCATAATAGGTTGGAAATCGAGATTAGAGTCGCACCTGCAATCCTACAGGCATGCAAGCACATCCACTAACCTTTGTGGCAGCACCATGGCCGAGTGTTGTCATTTTTAATGTTACTGCGACTCGGTCTTTCATGCTGCGACATTTTCTTTCCTATTTTGCCTGTAGACGTAAGTTTTTAACGATCTGTGTAATTCTTTGATTTTTCAATCATCTGACTGCACGTGACAGAAATCTGCATGTATGCAGGAAGACAAGAGCAGGAGGTATTTCTGACTGTATTTTTCGTCAAAATACACACACACACAGAAAAACAAACAAAAAAAACCCCCAAAACACATTGTGACCTCTTATACACATGCGCCGACTTCATTGCAGCAAAGATGAATTTTTCCGGGCGTTTGAGTTATTTGACATGGAATTTGTTGAGGCAGCGTGCCAGATGGAGCCTGACAGCGAATGTCTGTGGTTATAACCCCAGTCTTATTAATGTCAATGTTTCTGCTGCTGTTTCTTTTTCTTCAACATAGTGCAAGTGGTAGGAACCACCTTTTCTTTTTAAACAATATATTAAACATTATAGGAAATATAAAAAACCGTCCCACTGATCCTTTTTCGGGTGTGACATTGTGCTTGTGGCATTGTCCTGTCTTACAGGTATGCCTCTAAGGCTCACGTGGACAGGCTGGAAGAGGTGACGAAGGAGATCGAAGCATCAGGAACTTATCAACTGAAAGACACAGAACTGATTTATGGAGCCAAGCACGCCTGGAGGAATGCTGCCAGATGTGTAGGGAGGATCCAGTGGTCCAAACTACAGGTAACCATTATTCCAAAAAAAATAATGCACCTTTTCGGAAAAGCCCTGTAGCACCCTATAATGTAATAATTTCCTGAAAATGTAATAAAATTTGCACTTAATTCAATCGAAAATGTAATAAAACCCAATAATGTAATAACTTCACCAATAATGTAATAAAATATCCTGACAAATATTGTAATAATATTTTTACCAATAATGTATTACCTTATTACGTTATTGGGAATTTATTACATGGTACTCAAAGTCTGCTATTTAACCCAATAGTCATTCTGGTGTCGCAAATCCAGCGTATATAACATTCTTAGGTACTTAAAACACAAAATGTAGAACTCTGGACTGAAAATTAACATATATATTACATTATTTGTCAAGTATTACATTATCAGTTTAAAAAAAAAAAGAAAAAAAGACCCATCTGAAAATGTAATAAATTCCCAATAATGTGATAAGGTATTACATAATCTGTAAAAATGGTATTACAATATCAGTCAGGATATTTTATTACATTATTGGCGAAGTTATTACATTATTGGATTTTATTACATTTTCGATTGAGTTAAGCACAAATTTTATTACATTTTCAGGCGTTATTACATTTTCAGGAAATGATTACATTATAGGGTGCTACAAGCCCTGCACTATTAATTCAGTTCATGACAATTTCTCAAGTAATTTGGATTTTTCACAGCATTTTCCTTGGCATATTCATTCAAAGATTTTTAAAAGTTTGCAAATGCGTGGTTCAAATGTCTCTTTTTTAACTTGCTCTACAGGTTTTTGATGCCAGAGACTGCACAACAGCCCATGGAATGTACAACTACATCTGCAACCACATTAAATATGCCACTAACAAAGGCAACCTGAGGTACACGGCACCTACACACAAACTGCTCCACCTTTCTCATCTGTCTCCCCCTTCAGCTCTGCTCGTGTTCCCCCTGCTACATACACTCGTTTCCTCTTTCCATCTGTCGCACTCATGACCCTCTTCATCTCTGACTGCCACATCTTGACCCCTGGTCCCATCTGTCAACATGTGCCATGTGTCTCAAAAGTGCATCTGTAGCTGTGTCTGTCGGCGTCTCGAGACCCATCACTGCCGTGTCGGAGAGGCGGCAGACCTCGCTAACAAGCAGCCATTTGTCAGACCTGCACAACGCTCACGCTCTTTCTGCCAAGCCCTAATCACATATGACATCTCACGTTTACTTCTTGGATGATGGATAGGTTTCTGCCTCATTACTACCCTACCTGGCCATGGGAAGGCAGCAGTTTCTGCACTTCTGTCTTTCACACTGGGGGGAAAGATTCTGTCCAATTCTTCTACTTTGCCTCTGTTCATTGAGGTTTGCAGGCAACATTTCACTCGATCCAGGCCTGGACTTGGAACCTGCTCAAGGGAGCATCTTGATGCTTTACATGTTCTGTCATTCTATTGTAGATTTGTTGGCCTACTTGGACTATCGTCCTTATGCAAGACGGTTTCAGCTCAAGCTTTAGTTCCTGAACACATGGCCACGCATTTGACCCGAGAATCCTCTGGTGAACACTTAATTTCCCTCTCATCACTGTGCTTGCCATGTTGGTGTGAGGTGTGTTGTTGTTTAGATGGGTTGTGTTCAAGGGGCTACATACAGCTTCGCTATACCCTCCCAGGTCAGTTAGTCTGACCACCAGCCAGCGGTTAACTAAGCTGACATAAGGATGTACAGACAGAACCACACCTCAGGCCTGTGCACAGAGGGTTTGTCAGGTTTTTTTTTTTTATACAGTTTGTGGTTGTGTTTGGTTTTTGTCTAATGTGGCTTTTTGTATTATGGTCATAGATTATCTTTGTTCTCATCTGTCCAAAGGTCATTGTTCCCACAGTTGTGCGTTTTCTCTTGGCATCCCTTCCAAGTAATGCATACTTGTCTTGTCCTTTTGATTAAAACTTGATCCATGACAGGTTTCAAAGTTTTATGATCAGCGGATACCTTAGATCTAAAATGCTACCAGAGGCCCATTGAGTCTGATATTTTTGTAGTTAACGACTAAGATTTGGTCTTATCTTGAGATAAACGTATTGGAACATTCCCTCCTGAGGTGTTTAGTAACCATTCTGAATTATACAATTAAATAAATGACACATATGTTATTGTGAGGTTGGAATGATCTAATTTCTAGAGCTTGAAAAGACCAGGGACTTATTCTTGTAGGTGTCCTTCAGAGGAACAGCCAATGTAGCCATCTTGGATATAAAGCGAGAGAAACTAGCCTGAGATGGTTTGGAAATGTGAAGAGGAGGGTTAATGCATACAGAAGGCAGAAGGATGCAGGTGATGGAGTTGCCAGGCAGGAGAAAAGAGTGAATACCAAAGAGGAAGTGGTTCTGGATGCAGAGAAAGAGGAGATGGAGGTGGTTGGTGTGAAAGAAGATGATGTTGGAGAAAGGCTTGGAGAAAATGGGGGGGAAAAGGAAATAAATGAATGAAGTGAAGAATGCAAGATGTTCTTTTCTTAAGAGGTTGCAATTCAACGGCTTTTATATTTCTCTAAAGTACTGCTTTGTTTCCACCTTTCAGAAAGTTCATTTATTGTAATTCCAAGGTTCATAAGCCATTTATTCCCAGTTTGTAGTGATGAAGACATAGATCACACATGATTAATGAGAGCTCATTACAAATCCCATTAGGGTCATCATCACTTTAGGATAATATAGTTATTCATTTTAAAATGAAGCATGACATTTTTAATTTTTTAACAATAAAATCAAGTGTGACATTGCTTTTTTGGAGGTTTTAATTTCATTACTTTGGGGTTAAGCACAGTAAGAGTTTTTACTGTCTGGTTTATCCAAATGTTTATTTAAATGCAGTCTGCAGAATTAAATCTTAACTGTCTTGTATTTTCGCCTAAAACATAGAATTTGATTTAAAATGTAGGACATATTTGCTATTCCTACATGTAGCGCCACTCATTGCATCAAATGTTGCCTGAAAGAGGACAAGCATTTGTCTAAAGCAGGTGAACATGTACCGAGGTCGTTCATCACACCGGGATTTAGTGCTCACTGCGGTGTCGACTGCACGACTGGCCCAGATTCACGCCAGCTGCTCAACCACACCATTACATCCTCCTCCGCGACTTACAACCGGCTTAGCAGTATTATCACCGGGTCGGAGCATTAAAACAACACAGAGATGTAGATCAGACCAGAGAAAGCCGGGCTTCGCTCTGGGGTTCCTCTAACCTTATAGGCGCTAATTAAAGATGTCTGATGACAGATTACTTGCATTAATTTATCATAATCACCCAATGCTTTCTTCATGTCTCTTTTTCATAAATGTTGTGTGCAGTTAAAGCTGTTTAGAGGTCCAATTATGTTTTAAACATTTTCTATTTCTCAACCTAATAATCATACTTTTCTGTTTGGTTTCCTTTTCTCTTTTTGCAGGTCTGCTATCACTATATTTCCTCAGAGGACAGACGGCAAACGCGACTTTCGAGTGTGGAACAGCCAGCTCATTCGTTACGCAGGTTACAAGCTGCCTGATGGAGAGATCCGGGGAGACCCTGCCAATGTTGAGTTTACAGAGGTACAAATTAGGAGTTTTATTTCTGTACACTGGTGATGTAAACATGCAGCCTTTCCTCTCTAAAGCATGTCCATGCTCAGTAGACACGCCGCTTTTTTGGGTTGCAGATCTGCGTACAGCTTGGGTGGAAGGCGCCGAAGGGTCGTTTTGATGTGCTCCCCCTTTTGTTGCAAGCCAGTGGAAATGACCCTGAGCTGTTCGAGATCCCCGAAGATCTCATTCTGGAGGTGCCAATCACACACCCGAAGTGAGTTACGCTTTTCTTCTCAGGCATGCATAAAATATGCAGAACCTAGTTAAACAAGAGCCGAGGAGACGGCACCAAACACATCCGCCCACTTGCACATCTTTAAACAACACTTCTTAAACAATGGGATACTTTCATGCCAAGAAATCTGACTGGGTTGTAGTCACAATCCAACTGTGCATGTTCCCAGAAAGCACACAGCCAGTGTCTGTTGCTATGCCAGTTTTTGTGGTAATTATTGTTAGTAAGATTTAAAGCTTTCTCATGCTTTATTCCAACATTTCTTTGTAAAACCATCCTTAGCCAGGGTACAAGAGCCATAAAGCTCTTGATATCCCTGCCATGAAGCTGCTTTAGCGCCGTAGTGGCTGTAATCACGGCAGAACCTGTTGCCACACTAGCTGTCATGAAAACACACATGCAGATGTACACAAAACTATCACTGAAATCACTACACGCTACAGAGAGCATTTCAGAATCCCTTGTTGCACAGATCTCCCTGCCAGCCCCCCACCCCCCAAAAAAACTGGCATCTCCTGCTCCAAACGGCATCAGCTCCTCAGCTCTGGCAGCAGCTTGGCACAGGCTGCTGCCACCAACAGTGTCTCATTTTTGCACATGATTAGACTGAGCTCTGCAAATAATACCCCCAAAGTGATGTTATCAATCCCCTCATAGGTTATGGAGGGTTCAGCTCGCTCTGTCCAGCACAAAAAAGCCTTTTAAAATTGATTTCTTTGTGCTAATGTTTGTTTTGGCTGCACCCCTCCTTTTCATATCGTGCTTCAGAGGTAATTTCACGTGTTGTTATGGTTGATCGTAATGGAGTGCATCGCTAATAGGCAAATGGATAATTTGTAAAATGTACTGAATTAAAGTCCGTTGGAACCGTTCCTTGTTTCCTCGGCGCAGGTTTGAGTGGTTCAAAGGCCTGGAGCTGAAGTGGTACGGCCTCCCCGCGGTCTCCAACATGCTGCTGGAGATTGGCGGTCTGGAGTTCACCGGATGCCCCTTCAGCGGCTGGTACATGGGCACGGAGATCGGCGTGAGGGACTTCTGTGACAGCTCACGCTACAACATTCTGGAGGTAGCGTGCTGTGCCAGCGAGCGTCGGCATGTTCCTCCCGAAAGAGGGACAGAAGTGGAGGCGCAGATTGACTGCAGCCTCGTGTCGAGAGGAGCATGTGTTGTATCACCAAATGATCCAATAAGAATGCATCGCTTCCAATTATGCAAACTAAGAGGAAAGCTGATGAACAACACTTCTTTTGGTGTTTGTTACAAATCAAAAATATCCAAATTTAACATTATTTACTGTAAGTGTGGCTCCGTCTAATTCCTGGTAAAGCACACTAAGCTATAGTTCCCAAGCATGTAGCTGACGCGTACGTCAATGAAACGTCACGGTCTGTGTTTTTCTTTCAAAAGTTTACTGAAAAACCTTTTTCAATTACAAAAAACTAAAACTGTGTGATAATACGACAAAATAATATTCTTGTGCAAGCACGGTCAAAACTCGGATCCATAGCTTCACAAACCAAACTACAAGTACATCACGTGATATATAAGTAACCAATGAGAAGGCTGCAGTCATTATTAATATTAAAGGGGACCTATTATGAAAAACATGTTTTTTCTTGCTTTAACATATATAAAGTGGTCTCCCCTCAACCTGCCAACTCAGAGAAGGAGGAAAGCAACCAAAATCTGCAGCGTCTGTACAGCCGCCCGGATGAGCCGTCCAGTGTGATGTGGATCTACGAGCCGTTCAGATTCTGCTCCCTTTCGTTACGTAACGAAAATGCGATTTACATCGGTTGGCCTCCGATGCGTGAAACCACGCCCAAAACTAACTCCGCCGCCCGGAGCTGCCGCCATTTTTTCATAATGGTGCCTCATTATCATAGCCCCGCCCACTCAGAATCCCACATAGATAATGAGGTTAGAGAAAGGGAGGATAAAGACATGGCTCAGAGGCTGAATTTCTTATTTATTTAGCAAAAACAATCAAAAGCTTGTTTTTAAGACATTCAAGGCCTGTTTAAAATAGGTATTAGATGTCATAATAGGTCCTCTTTAAGCAAGCACCTTGCAAACTGATATTAAACTGGGTATTACTCAACATACACTTAAATCAAATATTACAAAATCTAAATTATTAATCACTTTGTTCATATGTACAAATGGCTCTAACATTTACAAAAAACACAGTTTTGGGGTATAAATGGATGAACCACACTGATATTTTTGAAAGTATCTCAGCAGGATTTTTTCCCATCTGAAAGTTCCAGATCAAACCAGAGTTGTCCAGTCACGGAGAGCATTTCAAGGCACATGGTCCCGGCTCCGAGCCACCAAAAAATGGTGCTGATAGTCACGGAGAGAGCTAATCGCTTGTTCACCGTTGTTTCTCTGTAGCATACACTATCATGCAAATCATTTGGAGAAAAAAAAAACACTTCTTTTTGACGGCACTGTCACAGTAGTGAAGACTGTTAAGAAAATGTGTTTATTACTGAGTTATAATTGGTTACATGCACCATGAGACAACAATTTTAAGACCATGTCAAACTCTCACTCAACTCATCCAAAAGTTGTCAAAATGTGAAACTGTCATGTTGTTGTCTGTTTTTGTCATGAAGGAGGTTGCCAACAAGATGAACTTAGACACCAGGAAGACTTCTTCCCTTTGGAAAGACCAAGCGCTCGTGGAGATCAACATTGCCGTCCTCTACAGCTTCCAGGTGCGTGCATCGCTCATTTATAACCCTTCAGACCAGTTCAGTGTGTGTATTGCAGTTCCCACATCTAGAAAGCAGCTCAGGTCTTTAATGACTAGTAACAGAAAAAATGATGTCAGGGTTTTGAGAGTTTGTGGGTCGCTCCTCGCAGGGACGGTGCCTTTAGGGTTTGGGAACCTGCATCGGGGGGTGTGGCAGCCATGCTGGTGGCTAAGTGGATCAGAAATGACGGTCATAAGGAAACAAAAGTCAAGACAAATGTACAGTATATGTCAACATGACTCTTGATTGTCTGAATTTTTCCGTAATTGGTTGAAGGATTTTGGGCAAAGCCAATGAGCAAATAGCAAATCAGTTTAACCAAAGCAAGATCACGCTTTTTCTTCTTGGAGAAAATGGAGCTTTTGAATGGTTTACATCCGTTTGAGATCAAAAAGACTGCCCCGCTGATCCCGTCCAACACCCCTGCTGAGGTGCTCAATGTGTTTTCTTATCTTGAGGCGTTTTGGAAGTTGGCGGTTTCTTGAGCAATATTTGCAATTTACAAATGGATGTGTGCAGGACTAGGTCTTCAATTCAGCAGTCGGGTTTCAAGTAAGAATGGTGAACAAATGAAACTGTAAGCAGAGAGAAAAGCTGAACAGCAATGAGTAAAACATAAACAATTATAATGTAAAAAAAAAAGTATTTGCTATTCCTACATGTAGCGCCACTTATTACAACAAATGTTCCCTGAAAGAGGAGAAACATTTGTCTAAAGTGGGTGAACTGAACCGAGGCTGTTCATCACACACTGCCCACTTACAAATGACATTGAAGACCTGCGGGGAACCAGTGCAGTGTGTTATATGCTCATATTTACAACTGCCAGACAGAAAATAGACATAAATATATAAAAATACGTATTTTGAAACGGGATTAATGTGTTGATGAAGTAATCGGAGCCTAAAGCTGCTTCTGACTGATTCCTTTCCCGGCATTATCGCTGATCTAGTGAGAAATATATTTAGAGGGATGAACCTGTTGAGTCATGAATCCTAGTTAGTCATTTGTTCATTAATGCACTTACAGAAAAGCAAAGTGGGGGAGTTGCACCACCACAGAAGCATTCATGCAATGATTTATAAAATGCATGAATGTTTTTAATCCTCGCTCCTGTTGGCTGTCATCGGCCATTAGCTCTGTTTAGAGTCGTAGGGTTTGTCATTTCCCTTCTGATGCAGAAGAAATCCCGTGCGGATGAACTTTCTTACAAAAACAGCCCTCATGACTAAGACAATTAGTAATTTGTGAGCCAGAACCTTTGCAAGCGCATGAAGTGAAGCGTCTGTTCAGGTCATCGTCAACAGTTATGAACCTACCGTTCTTTGTTTGTCGGACGACTAACCCGGAGTCATCCTCCCTGTCTGCAGACCTGTAAAGTGACCATAGTTGACCATCATTCAGCCACAGAGTCCTTCATGAAGCACATGGAGAATGAGTATCGGGTGAGGGGAGGATGTCCTGGGGACTGGGTGTGGATTGTGCCTCCGATGTCGGGAAGCATCACACCTGTTTTTCACCAAGAAATGCTCAACTACCGCCTCACCCCTTCCTTTGAGTACCAGGTGAGACGGGCAAAGATTTCTACTTTGAAAACTCCTATGGTGATAAATACAGTCAGAATAACACACATCACTTAACTGTACACAAGGACATTGTTAATGAAACTTTACTGGTTTACCAATATCCAAAAGCCTGATCCTTGGAACACGCACGTGTGGAAAGGAGTCAATGGGACACCCACGAAGAAGAGAGCCATCGGATTCAAGAAGCTTGCCAAGTAAGCATTAAACAAGTATTAAATTAGTGATTTATCTTTTCTTCTGATCATTGTGCATTTAGGGCCCGATTTACTAAAGGTTTGCATGCGTAGAAACCTGTGCAAACTTGACAGCACCCGCAAACCAATGTGCGAGCTGATCTACTAACAGCGTGCAAAGACGACTGCGTCTCTGAAATGCGCAAAATTGCACAGAGACTGCAGCTTCGCCTGAATTATGCTTCTGCGTTAAATCGACGGCCATATGATGGTCCCGTCTGTCACACATTTACTGTCAGTGTTTGCTATATAATATATAATATTTGCAATATACTGTGGACATCTGAATAAAAACTTAACTCATAAATAGATGAAAAAGCGCTCTCCAGCTCTGCGTCTGATATAGCCAATGTCTTTTTCTCCTCAGATCATGCCGAGCACCGCCGGGTCACGTAAACCCGACTAATTAAATATTAAAATCAAATTCAGTCCTGTGGCCCGTTTTTCTATTTCGTATTTTTGATCTGTGCCTAAAATTGAAATATGAAAAACCAGACGTTTTTCCGTTTTTTGTGTTACCAACTGCATTTATTCTATCGCAGGTTTTCTCCGATATTGCGTTTCTTTTGGTAATGTTTACATTTATTTGCTGTAGTTCATTAATGTGTTTATTTGCCTCTTCCACTAATATCTCTAACTCCAACTCGTCAAATTTCATTTTGCGCTTGTGACTTGTGAGTGTGCTTTCCATCCACTCTCCATGGCGCAGATTTTGCGCTCGCAAACCTTAAGACACGCAACACCTCATTTAAATACTGCTGTTTGCACCTGTTATCAATTGCGCACGCAATCTTAGTTGATCACCCGCAAAACACACGCAAACAGCACGCGCAAACTTTTTCAGTGCACACGCAATTTAGTACTCTTTATTTAGGATCTTAGTAAATCGGGCCCTTAGAGTCAAGGGTGCAATGCAACTCTAAATGACAAAGATAACACATGTCTATATATTACCATAAATAAGGAAATGCTGCGCTGACAAAAGTTAGACATATAAGAGGGAAGTGAGAGTACTCAGCAATGAAATTCATCCAATCAACCCCTCTGGGAGTAATCAGAGGTTTGTTGGTGTTCCTTCTGTGTGCGTGCACTTGTGCTCGTGTATGATCTGCTATTAATATAATTGCCTCAAGGGTGTGACAAGATAGGTAATCAGAATTGTCAACCATCCGTGGCTGCCTGCGACGGAGGCTCAATAATAAATCCTCTGACACGCACGTCGGCATTAGAGAGCTCTGTGATGATGGCAGGAGACAAAAGGATTACAAACTGTGCCCTCAGATCACTTTTCCTCGACTGAGAATGCTCGGTCTGCATCCTCCTGTGTGTTGCATTAACATGCTGGATGTTTTCCTGCTCGCAGGGCTGTGAAGTTTTCAGCGAAGCTCATGGGCCAAGCCATGGCCAAGAGGGTTAAAGCCACCATACTGTTTGCGACGGAGACGGGCAAGTCTCAAGACTACGCCAAAACTCTCTGTGAAATCTTCAAGCACGCCTTCGACGCCAAGGTACGCTTGCTCCCACATTGCATCATCGCTTCCAGAAATTGAGCGGGAGCTTGTGCAAGATGTCATTTCACCAATGTCTAATTGAAAAGGGAGGAATTCCAATACAAAAAAGAAAAACTTCCCCAGAATCTGCAGAGTGCACGAGTGTAGATGATGAAAGGATTGAAAAGTTGTTTTTTTTGTCATATTTTCCTTTTCTGTTGTGTATTAAAACGACAGGTCAGAGGCAAGATTTAACAGTTCCCAAATCACCCTGGCCCTAAAATCTGTTCAAGAATCTTAAAAAAAAAAAAAAAAAAAAAAAAAAGGAAAAATTGCTCATTTTATTCACACATCTTTTGTTTTTCCTCTAGGTCAGGTTTTACATTTCCTTCCTGTTTTTCCTATGTGATCAATCCAATCACACAAGAAGACGCTTGTGCAACCGGGTGTATGACTGTGTGTCGCTGAGAGTGGGTGTTTGGAGATGGAGGGCAGATGTGAATGCCTGGGGCACATCGTCATTGTTGCAGGGCTAAAGCCTGTTTCCTCCTCATTCCTCCATTCCTCAGTCACTCCTCGTGTGTGTGTGTGTGTGTGTGTGTGTGTGTGTGTGTGTGTGTGTGTGTGTGTGTGGCGCATGGCAGTCAACATGCTGAGTGGTGTGCATCATGGCGGCTTGATGTGTGGCAGCAGCGTATTATCATCTCGTTAGAGCCGAGGACAGAGTGGTCATTACAACCTCCTCTTCTGCCAAAGGCGGCGTGTTCGGCCTTAATTTACTCACTCAAGTCATCGGTGGCTTGGAGTGTGTGAAAAGGAGCCGAGTGAGAAAATCCACACCATCTAAGTGGTTGAGATTCCCTGCACTTCATGCTCTTTTTGCTTGCAGGTCACGTCGATGGACGAGTATGACGTTGTGGACCTGGAGCACGAGACGCTGGTTCTAGTGGTGACCAGCACATTCGGCAACGGTGACCCGCCTGAGAACGGAGAGGTATTTCTCCAACACTCACCAATTCCAGTTAATTCAGCACAGCAGGGGTTACTGACCTTCTTTTGTTTGTTGCTGTAGAAATTTGGAGCAGCCTTGATGGAAATGCGACACCCAACGTCCAACACAGAGGACAGAAAGTGAGCCAAGTCCCTGAACTCACCTGTGTTCATCTTTCATGATACTTTTAATGACGTTGTCCCCTGAAATGGAGACGTGCTTGTCCTACATCTTTGCTTTGGTCTCGTGTCCAGGAGTTACAAAGTCCGCTTCAACAGTGTGTCCTCTTACTCTGACACTCGAAAGTCTTCCAGTGACGAACCAGAGGCGAGGACTAACTTTGAAAGCACCGGACCGCTTGCGAATGTCAGGTAAAAAACTAAAGCAACACATTTTTATTTTACAGTTGTAAAAGAAAAGCATGTTTTCTTCTATAAGAAATATATCCAACATCAAGACTAGAGAAGATGATGAAGAAGATCTAGTTTAATGAAGCTTTGGCACAAGCTCAACAAGCACGATATGGACCCTCTGATCCTCTTTTCCACTCTGGTGAACATGCAGATCTATTCTGTTTTGTCCCCTCTGCTTCCTAGTATGTCAAAGTAATGTTTCTAACTGTTTTTTATTTGGGTTTTCACTGTTGGAAGTCAGAAAATAAGAAGGTTCCCAGTTATTAGATGCAGTTTTATTCCATCTTTAATCTTCAGTTTGGTGCTCTGATCCAGCAGTCTTCTGCCCCAGTTCTGTGAGCTCAAAGCCCAGAATTAGTATTCTTTCCATTTCATTTCAATTCTGAGTCTACCTCTCAGAGCACCCTTCCTGCAAACCCTACTAGAGTAGTCAGTTAAGTCATTTTCCCACCAATTGCTTCTTCTGCTCTCTCCTGATGCTGTTTGATAGCAGCATAGCCTACTTAGAGCCGGTGATGCTTCTGCATTTAATTCACCTCAGAAGTTTGAGTCTGTCACACACAAACTAACCACATTCCAATTAAAGAGTTGGAAAATTAGTCTTTCCAATGTCCAAGTAGCCGTTGCCATCGTTGGCACCTTTAGCATGGTTAGCAATGCTACCATATATTAATGCTGTACTGGTCTATAGTACATACAAGGACTAAGGCAGCATGTCCACGGGTACACAGGAAACAGTACTACGTGTGTGGTTGTGGTCCAGATCAGACACCAAATTAGACTAATTCTGTTTTTGATTTACGACCAATGCAAAGTAAGAGCACGATGGCTTTTACACATTAGACAAGCACTTCTTCGCACATTTAAATACACCACGTACATAGTGTGGCCGTGTTTGGGTGTACTCATGAAAGCATGACAATAATAGAAGACGTATGGTTTCTTTGACTTTCTGAGTTGACTTTCCAACTTCATATGTTGTAAGAATTGAAATTTCAAACTTGGAAAATCATGTCCAAAGTCAAAAGAATAAAACACTGACATTTTCAAACAATTTGCTTTCTTCATGGCACATGGTTAATGTGTTCATAGTAGATGCCATAAAGAAAAAAATGGTGAGTGGCCACTGAAATGGTTGAACAAAAGTAAATCTTTGACTAAACGGACACCCTTGTCATTTCTCATGCCCTGTAAAACCATCCGCTCTGTTGGCCCCTGGTTTCATGTTTCAGAACTCATAGGCAGGAAGTAAGCACTGATGGGCATCAATATTTACTACCACACTTCATACCCATGATACTCAAGGCTGTAAGTATTAGTATTGCAAGCATCGCATCAACGTTTACCTTCTACATTATGTGTTGTGTGTTCAGTCATGTGGCAGGTCTCAATGCAGCAAGAAACTTCCTCTCAGTTTTATACAAGTCTTTGATCTTGTAATAAAGTCAAAAGTTAATTACCTAAAAAAAAAACCTGGGGCAGAATGTAAATAGCATGAATAATGTTTTACAACCCTAGGAAAATACCTTCCCAGTGTCCCAATCATTCTTAACTTCTTTAGTCAAGACCAAGAACCAGGAACAAGAGTGGTGTCCAAACTAAAGTGGGATTGAGTTTAAGGTTTACTTGAGCTATGTGGGGTACCAATAAGGGCCATTTCCTGAAGGAAACTTGGTGGAAACTAGGTGGTCAGGCTGACCCCGGTAAAAACAAGATCCAGATCTTTGAGGGTTCTCTGGGGAGATTCTGTTTGCACTACCTGGGTTCCAACCTTGGGAGGTGCTTGTGTGAGTTTGGTTCAAGTCATCGAGCCGCGTGGTGTAAATCCCTCATTATTACCGTAGAAGTTTACTTGAATTATGTAGAATTGTGTATTTTAAGTAACATACCTGTTTCATCTCTTGTAGGCCTCCGGCCCACTTCGGTAAGAGTGCTTAATCTCTCAGTGGTGACATGATTTCACTTCTTATTAAGGACTACCTACTTGAGGTTCTTTAAATAACTGCCTGTTCTTGTTTTATTCCTTCAAACTTTGTCACTTAATTAACAGAAGTTCAATCAGGAAGCTCTCTTCTATCTCCGATCCTGTGGTGAATATGGGTTGTTCCTGCATTAATATTCGGATTTACCCTTCTGCTTTTCCAGGCTCTTAGGTCCCAGACCTTTATGTCAAACATCTTCCCTCCATCTCCAATACTAACATTTTATTTCTCCAAATCCAGACTGAAGCTGGGCCGGGTCCAGGACAGATTTGTTGTATGGGGACTGGGTGTAAGAGCTTTGATTTGGTCCACACTTTCAAGCTCGCATGTACAAGATGGGGGATTTCAATGTTTGGGCTCATGTTGCATTGCACAACATTTCAACTCGATAACTGCAGAACAATGTTTGTTTTGGCATGAAAACCTTCAACAAGGTTCAAGATTACAGGTATCTACAGGCATTATTCTATTGCTCCACTAATTGTAAAAAAATAATGCAACTCAGAAGGTATTTTGAAGTAAGGAAATATTCAAAACGGTGTGTATTTCAGGGACAAAAATAACAATAATTTATGGATTCAAATAACCCATTGGATTTAATTGGATGTTTGAACAAACTTGAAATTGATTATTCTAGGTCTGTTTTTTGGACCTGGCAGTATGCATTAGGAAAGAAAGGAAAGGTACGCAGTTACTGTTGTGGCTTTTGTTTCATTTTTTTAATTGGAGGAAGAGCAATGGATTCATTTTCATGTTGTTCAGCGTACCTACACAAATGTAATATCGCCTGGGGAAAAATACCGTCCTGTACTTTTACAGTACGTGCCTGGAGGATAAAATGCCTCAAGTGCTCAAGAAAAGAAAAAAATAATTAAAATTAATCAGTGGGATTTTTTCCTCTAAAAGTTTTCAGCCAATCAAAGTGTGGGATTCATTAAAAGTAGCACATAACGCAACTGAGCTGAATGAGGATTTATGAAATACATTTGAAACAGTTTCATCTCATTTTATTTTAATTTAAGGTAAAATAACCTCGGGGCACGTTACGAAGAAAGCACACAAATTCAATTCTTAGTCCAATTACAGTCAAATTTGATTTAAATTTGATGCTTATTCAGAAACAGTTTACTCGTTAAAGAAATCCGTCACTCACATGGAGCTTCCAGACTGATGAAATCCTCCATTCTGGCACGTGCAGGGTGGTGGGTGGTGGTGAAGAGTAACAACTCCCTTTCAGCAGAAGAAGACCTTCAGTAGAACCAGATTCAAGGAGGGCCTTGAAGACACGCATGAAAAAAAGGGAAAAAGACCAGATACCTGAGAAAGAAGGGGCAGAGGACAGAGAGAAACACAAAGTGTATAGTAGTATAATATAGTACATTTCAGATGGAAAAGCTTTGCTTCCCTTTTTTGGCAGCAGACCGCAGTCAGAGAGTCGGACATGAGACTGGTATGAATCTTTAAAGTTTCAAGAATAAAACTCCACCCGGGGCCTCCGTCTCATACATCAACATCAGGTTAACCAGCGGAGGATAGAAAAACAGAAATTAAACTTAAATTAAACTGACGTGGGACGATGTCCTCAGTGAAGCAACAAATGGTCTTTCTTTACGTCCCCATCCATCTAAACTCAGACAAATTGGGAATTCAGAAATATTTCAGCTGTTTGCTGCATTTTTGACAGGTATTGAGATTTTCATTTATTTTCTTCCCCAACTGTGGACTCGGCAGTGATGGTTTGCATTTGTATACGTTTTATTTATATATTTTATTTTTCTGCCTCTCAGTCTCTGCCTTTTCTCTACGTACGTGTCTGTTTTAGGTTCTCGGTGTTTGGCCTTGGTTCCAGGGCCTACCCACACTTCTGCGCCTTTGCCCACGCTGTGGACACGCTGTTTGAGGAGCTGGGGGGGGAGCGCATCCTACGCATGGGAGAGGGAGACGAGCTGTGCGGCCAGGAGGAGGCGTTCAGAACATGGGCCAAGAAAGTTTTTAAGGTTAGTCCCTGGAGCCGGGAGCCACTGAGCTTGTTTACCACGTTCGGAGAAAGGTGCATCATGTCGACATTGTTTTACCTTCACTTCAAAACAGGAGTAAACTATAACAAATTTAAGTTCTATTTCATCCCTGCTGGCCGCATGCGCAGTTCGAGTATGTATACCAACAACGTCACCTGTGACCCTGGATGACCCGGAGAAGTCGATATCTTCCGGCGTCGTCATAGGATCAGTACCTTTTCATCTTCTCGCGCGCAGGTTTGCTTTGGAAGTGTTGAAACCGCATTTCAACCAAATCTAACTGTAGTCGTCGCTGGTAGTTCCGTGACCGTTGTCGGTCGGAGCAGCGGACAATTCGGGTGCAAGTGCCTTCTTCAGGCGCAGGCCGGCAGTTCCCCACTCGGAGGATTACCTGAAGGAGTTACAGGCCTGTTGGAGAGACACTAAGGCTCTCTCCCGGCTTTCTGCTGACGGTCGAACCCTGGCGGCTATGCACGATGCAGCAACAGTTGGCCTGGATCGTATGCCGCCTGTTGAGCCCGCCATCGCTTCCCCCATTGTGTCCCCTGAGGAGGCTCTGAGAAAAGATGCAAGGTGCCCCCGACCCCAGTGTCGGATCACGGATGACCTTCTCACACGGGCTTATGATGCTGGTGCACGTGCTGGTCGCATAGGCAACTCCCTGTCACAGCTCATGCTCGCCCTTTCAGTTTCTCTGCAGGAGGGCAATGTGGCTGCAGACGCAGTTACTTTCTGCAATGCTTTTCTGGATGCCTTCGGCCTTCTGTCCAGGGAAGTCGGCGGGTGATGTCATCCTGGTCCAGACTCGTCGCCAAGTCTGGCTTTCACAATCGACCCTGACAGAGGCGTCTCGGAGGACTCTCCGTGGCCTCCCAGTGGAGCCGGGAGAGATGTTTGGCCCAGCGGCGCAGGAAGCGCTGGAGCAGACCATCAAGGCTGGGCAGACCAGGCAGCAGCTTGCAGGCCTTGGGCGTATGCCTCCCCCTACAGCCCTAGGGGCCCGGCGGCTGCCTCTCGAGCCCGTTTTCCTCTGCTGCACAGACTCTGCTGCGGTGCACCGTGGCACTTCCCCGGCAGGAGAGATCTCCTATCCCAGCTAGGGGGTCGGATCTGGCATCCCGACCCCCAACACCTCCAACTGTGTGTGTGTGGCTGCTGGAGGACCCTAACCGCTACTGAGCAGTTGCGTGGACCCTGTTAGGCGTACCATCCTGAATGCCAGAGCACCATCCACTCGGCTGCAGTACGCCAACAGGTGGAAGTTGTTTTCCGACTGGTGTAAGGGTCAAAGTGAAGACCCGGTACACTGTTCCGTGCCTACTGTCCTTGAGTTCCTGCAGTCCCTCCTGGACACTGAGGGTGTATATGGCAGCTATATCGTGTCGACATGCAAGGGTCGACAATGGCACAGTAGGGAGCCACAGTCTGGTGTCCCTCTTCCTGAAAGGGGCTCGGAGGTTGCTTCCTCCGAGAGCCCCGAGAACCCCAGCATGGGATCTTCCTCTGGTGCTGGATGCTCTGGGCCGGCCTCCTTTTGAACCCTTGGTACAGGCGCAGCTGAAGTGGGTGTCATGCAAGACCGCATTCCTCCTGGCCATTTGCTCTGCAAAGCATGTCAGTGAGCTGCACACCCTGTCCGTTAGTGACATGTGTCTGAGGTGGAACTCTGATGGCTCGGGGGTTACTCTGTGGCCGAACCCGGCATCCTCCCTAAGGTTCTGCCACGCTCTCTCCTCAACCAGCCTATACGGCTTGCACGGTTTGACCCTCCGCCGGGAGAGAGGAGGGCTGAGCCGAATCCGTTGTGCCCAGTACAGGCCCTGAGAGCCTACGTTGCAGCTACCGCATGCATTCGGCGGTCAGAGCAGCTCTTCCTGTGCTATGGGGGCCCTAACAAGGGTTGTGCTCTCTCTGCACAGCGTCTGTCCCACTGGGTTGTGGATGTCATCCGCCATGCGTATGGGGCGAGTAACCGTCCCCTGCCGCCTGGTGTGAGGTGCCACTCCACCAGGAGCGTCTCCACGTCCTGGGCGGCCCTGAGAGTTTCCCTGGAGGATATTTGTGCCGCTGCCTCATGGGCATCGCCGGATACTTTCTCCCACCCACTGGGTGTGGTCCTGTTGCCTGCATCAGCTGATTCCACTCACTGAGGTTTATAATTGGCATTCTTCATGACTTTGCTGGTATAGGTCATTCAGTGCTTGAAGCACCGCCTCTGGCGGTCAGCAGGGATGAAATAGAACGAAAGTTACGAATGTAAAACTACGGTTCTATGAATCCCGAATGACCGCCAGAGCTCTCTTGTCACTCAGAATCCTCGTGTTTTTCGCGAGAAGGTTCTGTAGGAACTGATCCTCTGACGACGCCGGAAGATATCGACTTCTCCGGGTCATCCATCGTTCACAGGTGACGTTGTTGGTATACATACTTGAACTGCGCATGCGCGAAGGGGAATATTCAGTGCTTGAAGCACCGCCTCTGGCGGTCATTTGGGATTCATAGAACCGTAGTTACATTCGGAACTTTCGTTATATTACAACATCCCCCGTGTACTTTTAAACAATCATCTTGCAGTAGTTGGTCATACGTAAATATGAGACAGCAGAAACGGTCGGTAATGACTTCTGGGGGGACAAATAGTTCTCCAAATAGCTGTCCACATAGAGGTTAAAAGGGTGTGTTTGGTCTCTTCTTCATGGTTTTCCATTTCAGGCTGCCTGTGACGTGTTCTGCGTGGGAGACGACGTGAACATCGAGAAGGCCAACCACTCCCTGATCAGCAATGACCGCAGCTGGAAGAAGAGCAAGTTCCGGCTGACGTACACCGCAGAGGCCCCGGCCCTCACGGATGGTGAGCCGTGCCGCCGTTTCATCTGAGAAGCAGGAGAATAGAATAGAATAGAAAGCCTTTATTATCATTATACTGGTACAATGAAATTAGGCAGCAGCTCCGTAAAAGTGCACACATGCAAAGACTATGTAAACAAGTACTGTAAACAACAAAATGAAAAACAGGAAACATAAATATATATATACACTATAAAAATGAGTGAATGGGAGGATAAAAATGTACATGAATGGGTGGAGGAATATTGCACTTGAATGGATGGAAGAATATTGCACATAGATAGGTAAGGAATATTGGAACATTATGGATAGAAAATAGAAAATATTGCACAGTATGAGGTAGTTTATTGGTTAAGAAAGTTCACAGCTTTGGGGAAGAAGCTGTCCCTGAGTCTTTTTGTTCGGGTTCGTAAGGACCTGAAGCGTCTCCCAGAGGGCAACAGGTCGAAGAAGTGGAAACCGGGGTGGGTGTTGTCCTTTAAAATGTTCCTTGCCCTGTTGAGGCAGCGGGAGCTGTAGATATCAGACAGGGAGGGCAGAGAGGGCAGAGTGGCAGCCGATGATCTTCCGTGCTGTGTTTGCCACCCACTGCAGCCTCTTCCTGTCTGAGGCGGTGATGAGAGGCGCCGCTCAAAACCACGGCTTTATCAGGGGCGTGGCCAACACTTGGCGTTGAGCTGCGTTCAGCAGCTGAGTCAAACACATCGCAGCTGTCTGACGTAATGCTGATTCACATTTGTGAATTGATATATTATTTTACATCAGTTTTAAAATGTTATCTTAATCCATTAATTTATACTAATCCGGATGTGGATAAGAAGATAGCAGCCTAAGCACAAAGGCGGGAACTCTCTGGGTTTCAGTGTGAGAGATGACCTCTGATGTGTCCTGGGTCTGGGTCCAGTCCTGCTCCCTCAACTTCGTGCCTTATTACAGTCCTTGTTTAAACCTGGTATTAACTGTAGCGTCGTGGATGTTGCACCGCTTAATGACCAGGCGGGAATATTCCTCAAACTGAACATTTATTGCTCTCAAACATATTGCAGCTTACAGAACAGGAGAAAATAGCATGTGCATGTCTCAACGTAAGTTTCTTTTCTTTTCTTACTGAAGCTAGCGAACGCATAAAGTAGTTCACTTCCTGTTGTGACTGATTTCAAAATAAAGCATTTCCGTCTGACTTGAAGGTAATTTCACTGAACAATTATTACTACCAGATTTGTCTAGACATCTCTTTTACTGCAATTAATCTTAACTGAAATATCTGTAAATACTGTAAATAGCATAAATCATGTATATTCATCTTAAACTAATCATGAATTGCCTGTTTTTATTTCTTAAAGGTATTGTGACATCATTTTTAACACTATTAAAAGTCTTGGCCAACATCCCTCAAATGTGTCTAAAAGAGTGTAACAAGAAAAACTTCACTCTAGTACTCCATTCCTGGCTTTTTATTACAGTGTTTTTTTGCCCCGTGAAAAACGCTTCCTTTTGCCCCTTTCCTGTCAATCATTGCTCCGCTCCTCCTCCAAACCTCCTCCTCCTCCAGCCATACGCTCACAGCGGCGTCGGAGAGTTAAGCCGGGAGCGACAGGCGAAGCATGCACGGAAAAGCAGCAGGGCGAACCAGAGCAAACAATCATAAAAATAAAGGCATGCAAGCAGCAGTGTCCCCTTGTCTTAAGTCCAGTCAGTGGCTGCGGGTCTTTTTGGCAGTTGTCCTCCGGTGATTAGAACAAAAAAGGCTCTAAACAGCTCTGTGTTAAGCCTGATTTATGGTTCCGCGTTAAATCGACGCAGAGCCCTACGCCGTAGATTCAGCGTACCGAGCGCGTCGCTGTGTAACCCTACGCCGTAGGTTCTGCGTCGGTGTAACGCGGAACCATAAATCAGCCTTATGGTGCACTGGAGAGGAGAGGAGGCAGGGAGCTGGGTGGAGGGGGCGGTGATTTAGCGGGTCGTTACGTAACGGCCCGCCACCAAACCAGATGAGCCGTTTTTGCATAGTTATGCGGAAAATCCCAGAAAGCACACAATACACTGAATGTTAAAAGTTCGTTGTTTTTTGGGTGTAATTGATGTCAAGACACCCAACAAAACACAAAAAATCAAGAAAAATGTGTTTTTCATGTCACAATACCTTTAACTCAAATGAATTAGTCACAACATTAACATTTGGCCCGAGTGATCCAATCACAAGCGGGTGAGAGTGATCACGCGTCGGAGCAATCCCACACAAGATGCATCTGAGGACGTGATCCAGTCACTCAACCCACATTTAGACGAGATCTGGGGGCACTTTCTTTTAGCACCATAACTGTAATACATCCTGGGCGTCACCGGAGGGCCACCTAAGTAACTGACATATTCTACGTAGGCAGTCATTCGCGCAACAATGGTGTGAAATTAAGTGTGAAACATAACAAGCAGGAGCCATAACAACTGACAAAAACACACAAACAAAACATCATCGGCTCGTCTCTGTTGCTTTGGTTTGGTGCCTTGCTTCTTCTTAGTTAACGTACTTCTCCTTTCCGCTGCACATCCGTTCTTTACGTTCAGTTTTTATTGGACTCAACATAACAACCCAAGTGTTGACATGCGGAAAAATGTGTACCTCTGCTGATAAGCAGCTGAGGGTCAGGATTTCACGGCCGAGACGAGGGAATGTAAATGCAAAAGTTTTCTTAACCCTATGATGAATTCCTTACCCTAAGCATGACGTTTTTTCATCTTTCACCTTAAAGATACGTGGTTCTTGCTTCACCTCAGCCACGAAACAACAAAAACCAGCATTAAAAAGTAAAACTATTTTATTAAAAGGTGGAAATATGAAACATATGAAAGTCCTGTAGCTTGACTCATCCCTGCTGTATGCAACGTATGTGCGAGTGTTTATGAAAATGTTTGTTCCTCCATGTGGTCATTTTCACATCCATCAGCAGAGATCACGTCTGTGGTCACAAACCTCTACATTAATTTGCTGCGTACTAGTCTGGGATGGGGTTAAATTCTGAGGGAAAGTTACATAATGCCACTTTTCCATTAGTCTCGCCTCAGCCCAGCTCGGCTCGGTGCGGCTCGACGCGGCTCCACCCGTGTGTTTTTCCACAGCCAGGGGAGAAGTGGGCAGGTTGGGGTGAAGCTACTGTGACGTACTCGATTGCGCAACCGCTTTGTTCATGTCGGCGCTGATCAGAAATCAGCTGGAGCCGCGAGCGGCTGAGAGTAAAACAGCCCGTCTACATCCCTTTTTTAATTCTCTCCTCAGCCACCAGGTTTATGAACATCTGCACCTCAGAGTTGCATCACCAAACAGACGTTTTGCGCTTTATAATAAAATCGCCGCGAGCCGCCTCGCGCTGATTCCCGCTTCCTGATTAAAACGTTTGACGGCCCCGCCCCCGACCAATCAGAGGCGCGGAGGGTGGTGACGTCGGAAATAGTCCCTGCTCAGCCCTGAGATAGAACCTCGCCAGAATGGTTACAGAAATAGTATCGGCTTGGAGCGGCTCTACCCGTCTCAGCCCTAGTGCAAAAGCGCAAAACGGGGCCGTGGCGGGTAGAACCGAGGAGAAGCGAGACTAGTGCAAAAGGGCCATAAGTGAACTTTCCATAGTCTGTCCTTGAATAAAGTTGTCATTATGAATGTCAACTAAATGCATTTCTGTGTGTCTTGTAGCCTTATACAGCATTCACAAGAAGAAGGTTTATGGAGCAAAGATGATGGAGGCGCAAAACCTGCAAAGTCCCAAATCCAAGTATGTGCTGACACAGACGTTTTAAAAGGAAAAATAGGTTTCATACGTCCACAAAGTGTTAAAATTACATTATATTATTATATACATTATACATAATATACATTATATTTGACTCATTCATTCTCTTTAGGCCAACGTGTGAGCTGAATTCAACCGAGTGAAAATGCTGCAGCCTTTTTCCTCTAAATCTTTGATCTCCTTCCTAGTCGCTCCACCATATTCGCACGGCTCGACACAAACAACCACGACAGACTGAGCTACAAGCCCGGCGACCATCTGGGCATCTTCCCTGGCAACCACGAGGACCTGGTGACAGCTCTCATAGATAAACTGGAGGACGCTCCACCTGTCAATCAAATTGTCAAAGTGGAGTTCCTGGAGGAAAGGAACACTGCTCTCGGTGGGTGACGTTGTTAGCCATGTCATGTGAAAGCTGTAGGTGTGTAAATCATAGGAGGTTGACTCCTGGGCAGAGTGTCAAGATGAGCATGTGAGTAAGAGACAGGCCTGTCTTCCCCGAGCAGACAGAGCGGGTCCGTGGAAACCAAGATATCCATGCCCAGAAATGTTTCTGCGTAGCTGTATTTTGGCAGTTATGACGCGAGGTGACATAATGCCACAGTAAAGCAGCATGTTCTCTTTAAACATGGTGTCTTTATCAGATCTGAGCAAAAACAAAAGAGCCATTCCTTTGTATGAAATGTTTATTCTGTTTCCAACAGAAACAATACTGCACCAGAATAGTTTTTATTTTTTAAGCACCTTATTTCCATCATCCAATTCTTCATTTACAAGTGTTGAAACCCCTTTTTTTTATTTATTCAGTTTAAGATTACAGGGACAATGCACATTAATAAACATATCTAGCCATCCTGGCTAATTTTCAACCGCCGTCTCTGGGCAGGTGTGATGGCAACTACACTGTGCACTTCATAAGGGCACATAAGAACACAGAAGAGCACATAAAACACTTAATAATAAAAACAATAAATACGTAAAAAATTAAACAAATAAAACATGCTTCATGTTATTTGAGCAGGTCACAGAGTATGGTTACACACTTGATTGTCTTTTAACCATGATTTGAACTCAATTTTAAATGAATGATATGTGTCATTGTTTCTGATATATGTTGGCAGACTGTTTCATGTATTATTTTTGATTTGATTTGATTTATTTTATTTTTGTACATGTAAAAAAAAAACACTTCATGAGAAGTTTAAGAAAACAAAACAACAAAACAAAGAATTTCATCCTTTAAAACTTGCTATCTTGATTTACATGTGCCACAAAAGGAGTAGGAAGAAGTGTAAACTACCCCCATTCACTGATCATTATCTGGCATCTATCCTACTCTTCAGTGTTGGAGCCGAATCCAGATCTAGTTAGGTGGCAGGTCACCGGTCCGTTACAGGGCCAGATACAGACCACCAATCTCGCTCGCTCATACTCACTCTCGCTCTCAGTTTACGATCTCCAATAAGACCAACGTGTGACGTTTCAGCAATGGGAGAACATGCAAACAGCACATAGCAAAGCCCGAGCCGGGATTGGGATCAGGAACCGTCTCCTCGTGATCCTGCAGCGCTCAGCACCAAGCCATGCTGTCCTGCTGGCTTCTGGTTTAAATTCAGGTTAAATTTGTTTAGTTTTTTTTATCCTGTAAAGCGACCTCTGACAGTTTGACCTCAGGACCATAATATGCACCAGCAAGCTGCATTTAAAAGGAATAGATGAATAAACACTGCCGGGAGGCGGCGTTGACGGCGCTGACCTTTAAAGCACATGAGAATAAATCGTTGTCTTATTTGATTGGATTTTCAAATAATTCAGGAGCAGCAGGTGAACGAACACACACCAGCTGAAAACTGCTTTCAATTTAACAAAAATAAATAGAACATTTTAAAGAAAAACCAGAGATGATGTGACTAAATCACTGGAGCTACAATAAGAGCATAAAGCTGGGGGCCAATAAACTTTAAGTATATGGACATGAACGGGTCATAGACTTAATTCCTCCTCATTGTTTCAGCAATATATTTTAGCTGTATAACACATAACACAAGATGTTTAAGCTTCCTTTTGGCTTGTGCTGTGGTGGGATGTCTCTGTCTGGACCAGGTATCGAGATCCGATCAGTACAATAATCACTTTCACTTCACCTCTAGAATGTTATGTTGGACATAATCTTTTGCTAGAGGTGCAGTAAATGAACATCTGGACTGTGATCAGAGGCAGTCATCAAAAACACCCTACGCACATGACGCATGCGGGCAGTGAAACATGAGGTTGCAGGTTACACAACCTGAGAAAAGGAGAATGGGACAAAATTACCCTGGAAAAGCTTTAGAACAGGTTCCTCTGCACGAGTTTACCCTTTTTTGTGTAATTTAATGCTAAGAATGCAAAATTATTTACCTGCTTTACTCTCTGTCTGCAGGTGTGATCAGTAATTGGACGAATGAGACGCGTATACCTCCCTGTACCATCTACCAAGCTTTTCAGTACTTCCTGGACATCACCACTCCTCCAACTCCTGTGCTACTTCAGCAGTTTGCTGCTCTGACAACCAACGACAAAGAGACGAAGAAGCTAGAAATCCTCAGTAAGGTAAATGCAGTTAGTTTTAGTTTTTTCATCAACTCTAACCTTGATTAGTCTATGTTTATTTGAGAGTAGCACGTGTGCAGACGTCTCTATGTTCTTATTCTAACATCTTTAGTCAGCAACTCTGAATAAATCCACTTGTGTTGAAGCTGCAACATTAAACACATTCGTCACATTTGGTACCAAAAATGCGGAAGACAGTTTCGTCTATCAGAAAGTGGCTTTGATGCACTTTGCACCGACTGAGATGCGTACAGTAGGAGTAAGCTGGCGCCAAATTAAAGCCACTGATGGCTCTAACCCAGAGCCATTTCCCCCCTCCTCACATTGCCTCCCACAACTCAATCTCCATTTTTGTCAATGTGTGGAAAAAGGCTGCGTGAGGCCAAGCCGTGAGTCATGCAGCGAATCACTGTCAACAAAGCCAGAGGGAAAGATGGAGGTATTCTGAATTCAGAAAAAGAAACTCTCCAGTTCAAACAGATTATTTTGGTTTGCATGAAATCTTAAGCTCATCTCGCTCCTGATGGAGATTGTTTGTCTTCTCTGACTGTTTTTAACGAGCTGGAAAGTGATGCTAGTATCTTTTCTAACCATCTCCATAAAAGAAAAAGCACTAACCAAAACTCCATCCGCGTTTTGGTTCATGTAAAATCCCGCTGAGAAGCTCGGGGCCTCGATATACCTTTGATCTTCCAATTTTATTAATTGTGGTGCTTCAGACGGTTTTGGGCCCAGATTGTGGGCGATGTCGGGCGTCCTAGTGGGCGCCGCGTCGCTCATTAATTGCTCGAGCCTGGTGTTGGCCTTTTTAAAATTCCTGCCAGTGATGACACACGAACGCAGCGGGCTACTGAGCGGTGAGCGGCTCCGCTCGGATCCGCCGTCTGCTCTCCAGTCAGAAGTGTGTCTAAAAGAGGAAAGTGTGCTGCTACGTCTTCTCTTCCCTTAGGCCCAAACGTGACATTGACTCGTGTTTTTTTCTCCTCTTTGGTCATGGTGACCCAGGGCTTGCAGGAGTACGAGGAGTGGAAGTGGTACAACAATCCCACGCTGGTGGAAGTGCTGGAGGAGTTCCCCTCCATTCAGATGCCCTCCACTCTGCTGCTCACCCATCTGCCCCTGCTGCAGCCTCGCTACTACTCCATCAGCTCCTCTCCAGACCTGTATCCAGGGGAGATTCACCTCACGGTGGCTGTGGTCTCCTATCGCGCCAGAGGTGAGATTGAGGTTTCAGTTGAACTGTCGTAATTCTGCAAGGGTTTTAAAGTTGTGCAGCTCGCGTGGTGAATAGTATCTACCGGGAAGGGTTTTCTGTTTGTCCTTTAGAATAGAATAGAATAGAATAGAATAGAATAGAATAGAATAGAATAGAACAGAATAGAATAGAGGACTTTATTGATCTCCCAGAGGAGAAATTCAATCGTGCAGCAGCCAAACACACATACTATCAACGGTTTATACAAAAAATGTAAATAGAAATAACCAATAAATAGCTAAATAATAAAAAAAGAGCAATATAAAATGTAGAAAAATTAGTAATGTACAAGAGAAAAAATAGTAAACACAAAAAAACGGATAATATTTACATGTGCAAAAATACGTGAGATATTTAGCGGGCAAAGGTTATTGCACTTTCAAAGAGACAGGTTATTGCGGGTGTACGTATGTTGTCTACTCAAGTTCAGTTGAGCAGTGGACAAATGACACTGTATTTAAGTTCTGACATGGCCTCTGCAGCGATTCAAAAAGGGAAGTGACTCGGCTGCCGAAAAGCCTCCAGTATCTCCAGCCAGAAAAATCAATTGGAAAGTTATCTTAGAAAGCCAGTCGGCTTCACGGGGCAGCCAGACCGCAACCGTAATTATGTGGAGCATAGATTATAAATACCTCCAGAAGATGCTACATCTCTGAAGCAATTCTATTTAGATATATGAGCACAAACACAAAAGACGGCCAATGCTGCTGCAGGAAAGCCCATCTAATTGTTACTGAAACCCTTTCTCTGCTTTCGATTCACCGTTGGCTTTGGTGCCTGGACCATCACCCGGCTCCTAAACAGTAGCTCCCAGCACACAGCCTTTATCATCTCAAGTACTCTGTAAACATTGCCAGAGCTACTGCTGTTAGCGCCACTTTCCCCGGTTAGTTTGTACACTTGAAAAGAGTGGGAGGAGGAAGAGAGCGGAGTAGGGTAAAGGGATTGCTTGCTAATCTTCTCTTTCAGATGGAGAGGGACCCATCCACCACGGAGTGTGTTCGTCGTGGCTCAACAGGATAGAGAAGGGGGAGATGGTGCCCTGTTTTGTGCGAAGGTAATAATGAAAACGAATCTGCGTTCTGGCTGGTCAAAGTAGAAGTTTAATATTTTTGATATTAAGGCCCCACTCTCTTTTTTCATGTTGTAAAAAATAAAATGAAACCCTCCTGCCAGTCCTCTCTCAATTACAGTTATCTCATGGTCCCGCTCACGTGGGATAAATGTGTATAATAATTTCACTAGCAGTGAACTCACTATTCAACTGTAACATGTAATTCTTCATGATTTGTACCTGCAGAGTTGGGATTACATTCACAAACCTTTTGCTGGGAGACATAAAATAATCCGACTGGAAAAAGATTTGAAAATCAACGACTTGGTTAGAGATCAGAATCTACTTAATTTGTACAAAACCTCTTACATGTGCAAGAATAAACATATCAGACCACTACTTTACTCGAGGGAAAAGTCTGGACCTTTCTAGTTTACACTAAACCAGATAAATGTGAGACAACATGAGACTTATGTGGACTGAAATGACCCCTGGACCTGCCGTGAAATTACACCCCAACCTCTCCTGCCCCTCTACTAGGCCACGTTTACACGTGGCCGTGTATTTACAAAAACGGATATTTTCCCCCCTACGTTTTCAAAAATATCCTCGTTTACACGGACCAGCATGAAAACGCTGTTAACGTCATTCCAGCCAATCAGAATCCTGGAAAAAACATCAATAATGACACGTGTAACTTCCAGTTAAGGCTGATTTATGGTTCCGCGTTACACCGACGCAGAGCTTACGGCGTAGGGTACGCGGCGACGCACACCATACGGCGCGCATCGCCGCGTACCCTACGCCGTAGGCTCTGCGTCGATTTAACGCAGGATCATAATTCAGGCTTTACTTCCAAGACGCAACGAGAGTCTGAGAGAATTTAAAACAGGTAAAATAAAATAAAATATTGACGGTGGCCAAACAAATTGTAAACACAGGTCGCACTCATGACGCTGCTGGTGACGTTTCTGTCGCATAATGTGACGTAAATCTCCGTTTTCCTCCGTTTCCTCTGTTTAGACGCAAACATGAAAACTGAGTTTTTGAAAATCTCCACTTTGGCCGGAGTTTTCAGAAATTACCGTTTTTGGGGGCTTTGAGCTGCGTTTTCGTGTAAACGAACGGCCAAAACGCATGAAAACGCCTCAGTTTTTGCTCCGTGTAAACAGGGCCCTGGTCTCACCATCGCTACATCTGCACAAACAATCGTATCTCAAGCTTGCATATCAATTAAGTTGGCTTCATCGGTATCAGTTGTAACTCCCAACATCCCCACTGAGTTATTCTGCATCTTGCAGTGCACCTTCCCAACCCCCAAATCAATTCTTAGTTTTCCTCAGAAAGGTTGCAGCGTTCACCAGGTGTCATGTCGCGAGTCGTGGCGTGTTACCCCGAAAAGGCTGCGACTCATCAAAGGGACGGTCACTGAGGTTCAGTCATAAACGAGCTCGACTTTGACCTTCGCCGGCTGACATTAGCTTTGCTGCTTGGAAACCTTGATTCAGTAGATTCTTTACCTAACAGTATATTTTCATGTTGTACGTTATTTCAGTGCACCGTCCTTCCAACTTCCCAAAGATAGAAAAGCCCCTTGCATCCTGGTGGGTCCTGGGACAGGCATCGCCCCGTTCAGAAGCTTCTGGCAGCAGAGACTTCATGACCTCGAACACAACGGTTAGACATACTTACTGTCCTCATTTCTTAGATATGCAGTTATGACTAAAAAATAACTTTTTTTGTTTTGTTTTTAAGGGATTAAGTCGTGCCCCATGATCCTGGTGTTTGGTTGCCGTCAGTCTGAGATGGACCACATCTACAAAGAAGAGACTCTTCAGGCGAAGAACAAAGACGTGTTCAAGGAGCTCTATGCTGCTTATTCCAGAGAACCCGGCAAACCAAAGGTACGATTGCTTAACGGCCATGAATATGGATCAGTGGCCTTGGCACAACTCAACATCAGTTCAGATGTACAAGATTACTGAAACATAGTTTTAGATTTTGTCATGTTGTGCATGCTCCATCTGCGACGAGACCCGTAGCTCAGGTCTCGCTGTTCTTACTTCCTCCCTGTCAGAAATACGTACAAGACATCTTGCGGGAGCATCTGTCAGAGACGGTGTACAAATGCCTTAAGAATGAAGGTGGACACATCTACGTGTGTGGGGATGTCACGATGGCTGGAGATGTCCTCAAGACCATCCAGCAGATTATCAAGCAGCAGGGCAGCATGAGCCTGGAGGATGCCGGCTTCTACATCAGCAAGCTCCGGGTGAGGATGACTGATCTCTGTGAAGCACCTTGAGAGGGCTGGGGTCAAACTGTCAGTGTTGATGTTTTTAGATTCTTCTTTTATACTAGATGAGGGGAGGAAACTCTAAGGTGAAACATGGTGTTTTTAATTACCATTTAGTTCTTTTTCTTACATAAATCTTTGTAACTGAGGGTCACCTGTGGGGTGATGCCCATATCTACGGTAAATTGTCATGTTGCTTGTCATCTTTGACCACCCTGTTGTTACCAGGATGAGCACCGCTACCACGAAGATATCTTTGGGGTCACTCTCCGCACCTATGAGGTGACCAACCGGATCCGTTCAGAGTCCATCGCCTACATTGAAGAGAACAAGAAGGACTCGGATGAGTAAGTGGCTTGAGTTTTTGAGTTTTCGGAAGTGCGATTTTAAAAATCCACGTGAATTATGACTTCAGTTGGGATGAGATTGGCTACACAAAACGAATAGATTCACAAAAATCAGTTGGAATCGTTTTGAAATGAATACTTTTTTATTAAAACACTGAATTCATTAGTTCTTAATAATAATTATAATAATTAGTTCTTAATAATGAATGACTTAAAAAGATCCATTAAATCCATATCCACTGACAACTCATAGATCTGCATCTGTGATAACAGAGAGATTCATCCGGCTGTCACTGACCGCCAACTAGCCTATCGATCAGCCACGTAATCCTTGCACTTCCCAAAGTCACCTTAACTAGGAGAAATTATGTACCAAACCGCTGTAAAGGCTCCGACACACTAAATGATTTCTGCTCAACTCAGATGAAAGATGGCTTAAAATCTAAATATCCGTCATCGCAGGTCTAAATCATCCGTCTGTGCCACGAAGACCATCACGCAAGGTCTTGTGACCAAAGACTAATTTAATCCGACCGTGCGGGAAATCCTACGACTCCATCTTCTGACCAGCCACTGAAAACCTGACGCAAGTGTAAAAATACAATAAACTAAGCTTTATGAGACTGAGACTCTGAGAGTTTTTTGGAGTTGCAGTATCAGAAGTGAATGCTATGAAAACAGTACAAGTCGTCGCATATAACATTTGTATCTGCAGTCTGAGATGCATCGCGGCGTACCTCATGCTCCCTTTGGAAAAACTGACATCCAAAGTTTGTCCCAAATAGCAACTGGGAGCACATTCTCCTCCTCTCCACATACATACGCCATACTCCACCTTCAGCCCGCATCATCAGGTTACAGTCACCACACAAGAGTCCATCATCATACAGTCTGAACACACCGTTCTTGACATCTTACCCAACATTCAGCAGCTGCAATCATCTTAAGACTGCAAACACGGTGCCGTCTGCAGAAGCCTCGAGGCATGGGACGGGAATCCAAATCTTTATAATTTCAAAGTTAATGTTTAAATGATACGGTAAATAATTTAGAATAATACTGATATGGAACACATTGGACCATGTTTCTTTGATCGAGACTCTAAAATGACTCGTGGTGCTCGATCAATATGGGACATTTTAAGTAACACGTGATTCTTCTGAATGTTTTCTGCACAAAATATTGGAGCAGTACTTTGTGGATTGTTAAGCATCCACACATAATGCATAAAACTAGGATTGTTTACTTCCCTCCTCTGCAACACTGAACTATGTGGGACGTTTTCCTAATCATCTTTCTTCCAGCAATATTTTCTATTTTTCCACTCAGACAAAAAAAAAACAGAGATATCTAACAACCAGCGGGCTTACATGTACAGTTCTCTCTTTGTAATTCAACTTCGATCTGCAACCTGTAGTTTTTTGGCAACAGTGTGCCATCGCTCCTCCTTTCAGATGAAAACAGTTGGTAACCATGGCAACCAGAGGAGAGAGAGAGAGGCCTTTAAACTAACAGGATTAGTGCGAAAGCGAGTGGCTCTGTTCCATTTCTGTTTTTGTTTCCAGCGTTATTTGTGCACATTCAAGATTATGCACTTCATATACCCTCGCCATGAGAGCGAAACAAGGGCCCTACAGAGCCACTATGGCTCATTAAGTACCAACAGAATGCAGACCAACGTTCCTGTGTGGATTGTCACTTGAATTTCACATTTGTCCATCAATGCGCCTGCTTCCCGGATGTGTAACGACTGTTATGTCTCTGTTTCTCTCTGTCCGTCTGCACATCTGTCTCTCCCTTCATCTTTTCCCTTCCAGGGTTTTTTGCTCGTAGGTCGCTGAATCGGGGGGGCTTTCTGCAGCAAACCAGTCCGAGGGACACGGCGACGCTGGTTAAAGAATACTGTGCCAATTTTTGTACTGTAAAACTTCTTCTTTTTTTTATACCACTTTAATGTTTCTGTTGGGCTCTGCAACTTCGTCTGTAGCAAGTTGGAAATGTTTTGTTCTGAGATTCTGTTTTGCTTGTTGATGATACTTCCAAAAGTTACGAATTGATTCTTATGATTCATAATGTGTGCACCTAGTGTTTATGACCTGCATCATTGTGAATGCATGACAAAGATAATATACTCAGAAAATATGATATACTCTGTGTTATTGTTACAATTAAAAGGCTTTTATTGAGGTTATATATTTGAAAGGAAAAGAGTGGCGTTGATGGCGAGCTTACATCTGTGTAAACTTTATTTGTTGGTGAAAATACGGGAACCAACAAAATACATCAGGGTTTTTTTTTTACTTTAAATTTCTAATTGATGAAAAGTGCAGTCTTAGACACAATAGGGAAGTGAAATATGTACAGGCATGCAGAAAGGAAAACTGACGGATGTTTCGCTATCAGATTTAGCGCGTCGACAGCTCACCCTGAATTGTGGAAAACCACAATTATTTTGCCGCCTTAATAAACATATTATCCAGCTCCCCACAGGCAATCCATCAAACAGCATCAGCCTCAGTGCCAGTGCTCTTTAGCAGCCTGTCCGTTCTGTCATAACATCAAAATCCTGCGTTCCCCAGCTGGTGTTTGCCGAACGTGCTCCAGGGAAAGTGCTGCACAACCAAGTCTGGGTTTGCGTCAAACTCAGATTAATGAACAAATTGGAAAAATTAATAAGTAGGTCAAATTTATCCAGGGATCTTGAATTTTAATGTATTAATATCACTGAGTGCAAAACGACACAATGTTTAAAAAAAAAACACTTTTAGAATTTATTTTAAATAATCAATAGTCAACCTTTGGTGAATTGGGTTTATTCTCACTACAATGTTGTGAGTAGTGATGCTACTTTAGTTTCTGAGATACTCTAGGCATCCAGAGGCTAAACACAAGCTTTGAACACCCATTTTCACCCTGTTTTCCATATCCCTGACACTCACTAACTGGATTTAGGCATCAAGACAATTGGTCTGGTTTTAGCAACAAAATTACCTAGTTAGGTTTAAGCCTAAAAGATTGATGGATGTTTCAAGGAAATGACATTCAAAGGTAGGGCAAGTCACTTCTGGGTCACAACGTTTGCTATGGTTTGGGGTGTTGGCCACTCCCACTCTGTTACTTGACATAGCAAGGGCTGAGATACTGGCTAAATGTGACAAAAGTTATTTAAATGCACTACTCAATAATGTTAATCTGGCACATAGTTTAATCAAGGAAAAACAGCTCGGAGTCACTGATTGGTGAGATCAACGGATCGTGACGGAACAACGGTGCGTGATGGAGCGAGAACATGGTTTTTCTTTAAGGGGTCAGTCCAATTATGGCAATAAAGACTAAAAATGGGAAATGCCTAAAAGCTTGGTTTTTTTTTTGCTTTTTACAAAACGCACCAGATACCGAAAATGCCATTATCTTCTATGCTTGTATAAAAAAGAAGGAAAGATTGTGGTTTCATGGGCGATTCCTCTGTAACGGATCATTTCAAGCCAACAAATGTGCTGCAAAAAGTTTTCCCCAATTTTTAAGACATGAGCGTTAATCTCACTCAAGCTTAAGAAGCAACTATTCATTTTAACACCTACTTTTGTGCAGCTTTGAGTAGAATATATACAATAATATGAGCTTAAAGTGTGCTCGTAGGAATGGCTTTCCTTTTTTTTTTCTAAATGGTGTCAATCTGTTTCTAGTCTTTTTGTTAAGCTTCACTAATCAGTCCTGGCTGCAGCCTTATATTTGTCCCCCAAAGCTTCTTCCTTGAGAAAGACGCACATCTGTAACAAAGCATTAAGGGAAGCAAATGATGCTGCGTAGATCATATTAGAGAGCTGTCAACTTCTTTATCCATCGTCAGTGGAGCTTTTAAAACTTGCATTACCCGTAATATCTCTGCCTCTTGCCTTATATCAACTCGTTGCCAACATTGGATGTTTTGGTCTTTTCAGTTTTCTCTCTGCATGTTTTGTGCTGCCCTGTGGCCCACATGCCACCCCTTCACTGTGAACAGACACCTGCCCAGAGGCATCAGCTGGCGTGTGCGTGTGTGTGTGTGCATGCATACGTGTGCCCTCAAAGTCCCCGTCAGTGTGCACATCTCTATGCGAGTGGGTGTTAACATGCATGATCTCAGGTGTGCGTTTTGTTCTGCTTGCTGTCCACTTCGCTGTGAGAGTTTAAAGGCAAGCATGGGTTTGCTGCTGAGTCATGCAGACCTGCAACGTCGGCGTTACAGATGGCACTTTGGTTACAGGAAACTGCCCACGTGGCTTTTCATTCGTGCTCTCAGCAGTCTTTTAGTTTTTAAGTTCCAGTCGGGTTCAGTTATCTACAGAAAAGAGAGAATCCAAACACGACTCCATCCATTTGCTGCTTTCTATGAGTCTGTTGTCATTTGGAAATATTTGTGCCACGTTGTGGTGGTGTTTTGGTTTGTGTTTGTTTTAATATATTGCATTTCTTTTCTGATTTTTAGTTGTTTTTATTCAAATTAAAGACGGCTCACAGCTGCGGAGAACATAACTGTCTCAGCTTTTTTAATATCAGGACAAAAACTGTCTCCAATTTTTTTTTTTTTATTCTTGATGAATGTGTCTTAATTTTAACCTATTTATTTTTACTGGAAATAAAGGTGTCAAGAAAAATGTCTGTGATCAAAAATGTGCAACGGGAATTGGTATGATATAGCTTCTATATATAGCCTCCATATAAATATATATAAATGTATAAAAAGATGAACTATAACCAAAAAGAGAACACCACTTTAGTCTTTTCTAAGAATGTATTTTGATTATGTAAATGAACGCTGATGCTTGATTTTAAAAAGGTAAAATTACAAAAAAAAAACAGCCTCTTCTCTATGTTCATACTCATATCCTTTAGGTATGAGGATAAAAAGGCAGCATTGATTAAATGCATGGTGATCTGTCTCCTCTTCATATGAAATTCAAGTTAAAAAAAGGGAAAAAAGCGCTGTCTATTTACCGGCACTGTGTCAGTCCGTGAAGCAGTATTGTGCAGTTGTCTGGCCTTTGTCACGGGGCTTTGGGTGGCGACAACATTCTCGAGGAGGTTTCTTTTTCTGTGTTTGCGCATCACTGCTAACAACAACTCTGATCCGATCAGCCTCTGCTGTAATGACCTTTGTTGTGTACTCGATTGAGGATATTCCACTTTAACGCGTCAACTGCAAGGACTTTGCTTTTACTTATGAATAAAGAGAAATATTTACAGAATAAGTCAACCCGTTTGTTTGGTTTATTTGTCTTGTTTGGATAACGTGGGAGAGCCAACTGGAGAGGTTTATCTGAGTGGCAGAAACTGTTTAAGATAGGTACATTTTAGTCTAAAGGTCAGGTTAGGGTTTATATAAAAAAAAAAAAAGTTCCCCTAAACAATCCCTTCACTTCATCTGCACCCACCCACCCAGGTTTCCTGCTTCTTGTCGCCATGGCGCCCGGAGCTGGCACGCCGAGCACTGAAATGTTGCTTGGCACCATGGCAACCTGTTAACAAAACAAGCCGACCAAAACTTTACACATTTCTGGACTCTGGTTGGTGCTCAACCCTAAACAGAAAACAACCAGCCTGTTCTGGCTGCAGCTGCAGAGTTAGATGGGTTGCATGAACTCTCACTGCAGGGATTTAACTTGCATCACATATATTTTACCACCTGCTTAGGATTTTGGAACGAGAACCGAGGTAATCTGATTTCTGCACAGGGGCAGCTGGATATCTTTGTCCTAATAAAGCACTCACACAGTGTTACAGACATGGCTGGAGTAAAGAAGCCGGCGGTGCTTCTTTCTCTGCTGGAAAAGGTGGAGACGGAGAAAGAGGAGCTGCATCTGGAGGAGGTAGGAGGCTAGTCCTGAAGCTGAAATCAAAGTTTTCAAAAAGGTGAAGTTTGAACAAGCAGGTGGGGCAAAATGAGACTCCAGGTACCACATATTTTCATGTCTGCAGGAACCTAAAATCAAATACCAGAGAGAGTGCTATAGTGTGATAGACCCACTAGAGCATAACGGAGGTCGTAACAACCCCCTCCGAGCACGTCTGAGCACTATCCTTGCCCAAGGCAAGGAAAAGCACGCTGGAAAGTGAGGGCTAAAGACCAGCTCGCTCTTGTTTTATGGATCACTGTTTTGACTCACGCACGCTCAAGAATTTACTCAGCAGGGGGGAACACGGTGTCTCGCCCTTGAAGTTGGTTTAATCCCACAATAAAACTACCTTCAGCGAGGTCCAGAAGTATTTAGACGAGGACAGAGTTTTCAACCATTTTTCCGTTATATACCACCACGATAATTTTAAAATGAGCCGTTCACAAAAAAATAAGAGACGTTTAGGAATTTGTCATTTTAAGCAAAGTGTCTCCACTTTCAGAGACTCAAACATACTTGGACAAAACAATATGTTTGGAAATATCATTATATTTTGTTTAAAACCTGGATGCCAGTCGTCTGTGGTCGGTGAGTCCCTGACGTCTGCAGCGTCAGTTTCCTTCCTGGAGATGTTTTACCAGACGAACCTTCGGTTGTTTTCTGAAGGCCTTTCTGCCCTCAACTTTGCCTTCAGCAGCTGGAAAGTACGTTCTGTTAGACTGATATCAAAACACTGACTTGGCGATTGAAGAATAATCAGAATCAGAATCAGAATCAGGTTTATTGGCCAAGTCAGGTCAAACAAGACTGGAAACTTGACTCGGTTATTTCGCTCACTGTATGGTAAATAGACAAATGACAGCTGTTACTAACATATATACAATTTTTTTTTTTTTTTTTTTAAGTGAAAGGTGCAGCAGTATGAGATAGATATGGTTATTGGAAGGTGCATTGTTAGCATATGATTGTGGTTATTATTATTATTGCACAGTGGTTGATTATTTTGAGGCTGAATGACGAGAGTTTATCAGAGCAACAGCTTGGGGGAAGAAACTGTCATAACTCATTCATTTTCCTTCAAAAACTCCTGAGTTTCTTTCATAGTATTTTTGGGGCCATTATTTGTGTGTCCCATCAGTTTTGCTACACTGTGCTGAATGTGAGCAGAGACAGTCACCTCAGAATTCATGCTGTTACTTCTATCAACAGTCACGTCTTGGGACAACAGTCAGTCCGGTTACGTGCACATCTAAATCCAGCTATTGGCAACAATCTAGCTCACGATTAAACTGGAGGTTCAGAGTAATCCAAGTAAACATGCACGAGAAGACCATCAATCATTGAGTGAGGTGGTTCGACTCCGCCGCACTTTCGCATTCTTCCGGTACAATTAGTAAACAAGCGTGAAGGAGGACAACAACATGTGTAAATATGATGCAGCAGCTCTGTAAATGTCGTTCATACTTAACTGATCATGTTGCAGGTGAGATGCAGCAAAGTCTCCCTTTTCTTCTGTTACCATGTTGTTGTGATGATGCTTTTTTTTATTGAGAAGTTATACTGTATACAAAGAACATCAGACAAGTGCTCGAATATACAGTATATGTAACAAAAAAATAAATAAATTCCAGTGAAATTAACAGAAGTAAGGAGAATGACACATAAACAAGTGAATAAATAAAATATGAAAAAGAAAAAGAAAAAAGTAAATGAAAAAATAAATAAGTAAAATGTAAATAGGCTACAGTATTTATCTAAAAAAACTTCTGGTGGATGTTGTACTTTGTTTGGTGTCAGTTTAAGGGATACTGTACTCTTAAACTCAAGTAAGAAACCTTTAAAGTGGGGTGGAGTTTTGCAGTATTTACATTTGTGTATGTGAAATTTGAATGAACAAGTTTATAATAAAAGTGATGTCATTTTCTTCATGGACAAAATAAAATATCACACTCCTACAGTCAATTGAGATGTTTATCTTGATTTTATACACTATATATTGTTCAAATTGAGACCAGAAATTGAGAGATCGAGCACAGTGGTAGAATAGATGAGTTATGGTTTCTGGTTCCACGTTGCAAAAAGTGCAGTGTGATGCCGTAACTGTTGATATTCCCGCTCTCGTGGTGTCGCCACCTCCAGAAGGGGGTCCCGGGGCGGTCAGTAGCTCGGCTAAGCGTGGGTTGGTGTACATGCTGGAATAACTTGGATTAGGACAAATTATCTGGCATTAACAGCTCGATCTCAATCAGTTCCACTATGGCCCGATTCACTGTGGATTCACACCGAAAGCTCAAAAATCTCCTGTGGTCGCTCAGGACGCCTGCATCGTGCTGCTTGCCGCCTGTCGACGCCTGCAGGGGGCGGGGCTGCAGAACTGGAGGGAAAAACTGGAGGGAAAAAAGCGGTATAGTATATATAGTGTGCACATCTTCGGTTTCCTCTTTCACCATGGATCGCCCTTTCTTTGGGAAGCCTTTCTTTATATTTCCGTGTTATTTCCACCTACACAAGAGAGAGTTTGACGCTCCTTAACAAGGTCGGTCTGCGGATCAACAGCATCTATCGGTGAGCTGTTGCTCCCGGTGAAGCTGCAGTCTGTCTGCAGTGAACACTGACACACCGGGTCGTAGCGGATTTGGTCATATTGTTAAAACTGTGTTTTGTGATTAATAAGCACGTTTTTTTTATTATTTTGCCTCGGATCAATGTAGCAAATAAAATAGTTCAGACCATACAGCTCCTCAACCATCAGTTTCACATGAGCAGAGTTTAAGTAAAAACATTTAGTTCAGTTAGAAACATTTAGTTTAGGTAGAAACATTTAGTTCAGGTAAAAACATGTATTTCAGGTAAAAACATTTAGTTCAGGTAGAAACATTTAGTTCAGGTAAAAACATTTAGTTTAGGTAGAAACATTTAGTTCAGGTAAAAACATTTAATTCAGGTAAATACATTTAGTTCAGGTAAAAATGTTTAGTTCAGGTAAAAATATTAATTTCAGGTAAAAACGTTTAGCTCAGGTAAAAACATTTAGTTCAGGTAAAAACATTTAGTTCAGGTAAAAACGTTTAGTTCAGGTAAAAACATTTAGTTCAGGTAAAAACGTTTAGTTCAGGTAAAAACGTTTAGTTCAGGTAAAAACATTTAGTTCAGGTAAAAACGTTTAGTTCAGGTAAAAACGTTTAGTTCAGGTAAAAACGGCAGTCAAATCAGCAAAAATGTCTGTTTGCTGGTTGAAACATATTAATTCCTGATAAAATAAGTTTTTTAGTGCACAGCTATGCTCGTGTGTGCATGTGAATGAGTGTAAGTTTGTACACGAAAATACAATGTGCATTGAGGCTTCTTGCTTTGGGAATCCCGGTCTGTGATTGGACGCTGCCTCGGTGGCACCGCTGCTATTTGCATAAAGTTGAGATTCTCTCAACTTCAAATTGACGCTCTGGACGTCTCCGCCGCCTCTTGCAGCGAGCTTTCATAGACAATGAATGGCAGCTGGACGCCTAGGTGACACTTTTGGTGTGAATCCACGGTAAGGAGTATACGTGGATGTTAAAACTTCGATATTGGTCGGATTAAGGCAACAATTCAAATTTGTGTTGTGCATGTAAACGTACTGGCTGAGACCGTTCCACTTAAACCCAGGCATGCTGATATTTAACACCGTCTCCGTCATGTTGGACTGGTGATGTAGAGATGTGGGCTGTTGCTTCTCCTTACTTTCATTTCTTACGTACTTACTTACGTTCCATCATGGTGATACAAGGTTATTTTGGTTTGGTCTTTTCAAAATAGTGAAATGCCAGAATATGGGAGGCTCTTTATATGTTTAATTTTAATTTAAATTTTAATCCACTTGTTTCAGTCGACTGTCCAAATACTCTTGAATTCCTAAAAAGTTACTTTGCTTAAATTTGCTGTGATTCTCAAACCGCTATGGTACAACATTAGCATTCGGTTACAAACCCATTAAATCCCTCCACACACACACACACGCACGCACGCACGCACGCACGCACGCACGCACGCACGCACGCACGCACGCACGCACACACACACACACACACACACACACACACACACACACACACACACACACACACACACACACACACACACACACACACACACACACACACACACACAGTCCCCGGCCCACGCAGTTACAGTTCACGGTGGATGGAAAACGTGGTTGGTGAAAAGTTGCCTTGTTAACTGTCAATGCTACCGGGGGCCATTTAGATTAAGGCTTTTACAATTATAAACCAAACTTTCTTGTTTTCATTAATTTCTGCTACTGTACAGTGTTGCTATGGGGAAACAATGACAAAAAAAATAACCAAAAAATTAGATATTTTTTTAAAAATATCTCTTGATTATGTTTACTTGGTCTATTTTTTTTTTTTTTTTTTAACTTCCCAAATATTTTTTTTTACCAACTGGCATCCTGATGCATCATGATACCGTAGAGGGCTAAATTATGAATGCTGAATGACAACTCTTTTATCAAAGCTGTTACACTTTAAAAACATCTTCATTATTGTACTTTAAATCAACAGTGGTCTTGCTGGAGCTGATTGTAAATACTGTAAATATAAGAAATGCACTGAATGCAGCTAGTTTTGGGAATAAAAACACTTGTTTATATAAAAAAAATGCATTCTACACAATCACGTGCTAAAGAATGCTGTTTTTGAGAGCGTGCATGTGTATGACGTAAGCACATATAGATGGTGAAAGATGGGAGGAGGGGGTAGCAGCCTTGGGTTCAAGAGTTGAAAGAGAGGTGGCAAGAAAGGATTGGAAGAATAAGCCATCCATCCACATTTATGGCTGCATTTGTCCAGAACGCAGGTATCAGTTTCAATATCCTCTTTTTCCTTCTCCATCCAGCAGCGGCCCGGCATCAACCAGACTGAGGTCGATTCGCGTGGGCCAGAGCACCAACACTCAGGCCCTGACAGGAGGGTGCGAGAAAAGATGGAGGAGGGTGGAGGAGGGGAGCTTCAGGGAGAGGAGAGTGTGACATCTGATGAGGAGTATGACATGGATTTGGAGTTGAGAGGTACAGGTTGGTTTTTCTTTCTGGGTAAAGGAGATAAATTGCGTAGGAGGGTTATTAGATTTCACGATAATGGGTGTGATGTCTCCTGGAAACAAAGGTGCCTGACAAAGAGGGTCATGCAATTGAAATTGATCCCATCATCCTTTTATCTATTGGCTGAAGTCACATCAGGCACCAAGAACAAAAATTATTTTCGTGGTGTCTCTGGATTTTATTTTTATCAGAACACGCAGGAAAAGCCCTGTTACCCCATCAGTTCCATCCTTTCTACTCTGCAATCCAATTTGTCTAAATGATTTAATGAAAAAAAAAAAAAAACGGAAACCTGTCCATGAGCACATGCAGAGTCCTGTTCTGCATGTTAATGATTTCATCTCAGTCTTTGTGTCAGTCTTCCTTTTCAACAGAAGTAAAAAAGAATGAGCTCTCATGACGGGGCACAATCAGCCGCAAGGGAGTTTTCAGCACCAAACTGAAACAGTACCAAAGGTCCAGCTCTGGTTTGAGATTGCCTCGTCTGTCCTTTGTCAAACAGGGATTGATGATGAACATTTCAGATGTATGTGCCTGTGTTTATCTTACAGAAAAGGAGGAGACATATGATTCGACAGAGAAGGAGTGCTACTTGAAGGCGTGTGAAATGTTGCAGGTGGTTCCTGCCTCTTACTTCCTGCACCACATGCAAGATAAAGAGCTGGATTTGATGCACCGTGGTCTCGGGCCAAAGGTACTGTCATTGTAAATCAGGGAAATCTGTCTTTTTGAGGAGAGCAGAGGACAAACTGTAAAATTCCCATAGTAATAGTACTGTATGCACATTTTCAGAGTAGTTTAGGATGCAGCACACCTCTAGAAGCCTGCACTTGTTTCAGAATGACACGACCATCACAAGATGCTGCACTTCCTGAAAACGGGTCGATTTGTCTCAAGTGTTTTTGATTTGCCAAATTTCTGGAGGTTTACCAATGAGCTGAGTTTCTGGCACGACTCCTGTTCCGGGTCGGGCATGAGCATTTTAACATAATTGGTTATTAACACAATTTTTTTCTATGTGTTCTGTTAATAATCTCAATATTTAAAAGCATTCATGTTTGAGCCAGATTTGAATCTCCATCCTGCAAATTATGTGCTTGAATCTCCTGTTGCATAACTTTACTGGTTATTTTGCATGTATATATATTTATTCATAATCTGCCCGAAATTTAGATAACCCCTCTGGTATAGTGGCCATAACAAAAAAAGATCTTCTCACTATGCATGGAGGGCTTCACTCCAAACAGTGCCATGAAACAAGATGTCTTTCTGCAAATCCAGCAGAAATGGATCTTGTTCGTGAAACAGTCCTCAATGAAATATTTAAAGAGAATCAAATACATTTAATTTGTTAATGGTGGGGAAAAACAAACTGCATCCACTAAATTGTGTGACAAAAAACACACTTCTTTGGAAACATCCTATAAACAAAAGCTAAATGCTCGGTCAGAGGAACGAGCAAATCCACTGGGAAGGAAAACACACTTGATCCCTGCAGCATAGTTGTAAACATTCACATTAAAATGATCAATAAAGTGCTTACTTTTGTAAACACAGACTGCCTGGAGAATATGACCATCCACAGAAACCTCTATGATGTCATTGTGAACCAATGTTGGAAAAAAAACTCTCCAGAAGAAAGCATTCTGACTGAATCAAAAACAAGTATTGTGTGCACACTTTGGGCAAAATACTTGTTTTTCACTCATATGCAGTACATACTGTATATACTGCATGTTTACCTGGTTTTGTTGTTTTTTAACAATTATCATATAAGATGATAATTAATCGAAGAACCCCCAATATTCAGACAAACATTCTCAGCCTATGTGTTTGCTATGTATCATTTTGTTTTGTTTTAATCCATCCACCATAATCCATTGGTGCTTATTCCAGTTCAGTCTCGGGGATCTGCTGGAGCCTATCCCAGCTCTCTACGGGTGAAAGGCCGGGCTACACCCTGAACAGGTTGCCAGTCCGCCCCAGTGCCACATATAGACAGACAACCACACACGCTCACTCCTTTGGGAAATCTAGAACCACCGGTTTATCTGAAACACGTGTTCTTGGACTGTTTGGGGAAGCCGGAACGCTGGAGAACACCCATGCAAGCAGGCAGAGGACATGCAAACTCTGCTCCTCTGGAATTTAAACCACCAACCCATGCTACCCCTTTATTTTATTTATTTATTTCTACTCAACAGATCAATTTTACCTGGGTTCAGGTGCTCATACTGAACCTGCCCTCTGTCAAAATAAAGGCAATTTTAGAAATTTCCTATGATATTTAAAAATGTTTTACCTTTCACTTCCACCGACCGAGACTGCTGCCCCCGCGACCCGGTTCCGGATAAGTGGCGGAAAATGGATGGATGGATGGATAATTTATAGGGGTGTAACGATACACTAATCTCACGATACGGTACGATACACGATATTGAGGTCACGATAACGATACGATATTATAGCAGTATTTTTTAACAACCTTGAATGAGGAACATATGAAAACAATACTGTACGTGGCTCTATTGTTACAGTTTGTAATGCTTTATAACTGTTTACGTTTTAAAGAGAAAGCCAGGCCAACCTTTTTCCACAAACTGAACTAAAAGTAAATGTCAGGTTTGCATTATGCATCTTCAGTTTCATACAAGTACAAATATTTTGCCACAAACTGAATAGTTTCTCTCATGTATGATTTGACTTTTTTCTTTTCCAGAAATGTATCAACTAAAATTAAATAAATAAATAAAAGTAAATAAATACATACAATTTTACATCATAAAAAAGATAGATTCATGCTCAAAAGGTTTAATTTAATAAGGTAAGGCTTAACTCTATACCAGCCTTACATAAGTAAAAGTTCAGAGCTCAACACCCTGCAAGAGTCCCGTGATCGGGACCAAAACGGTACTAGTTTCTTCTGAGCAGAGGAAGATTTTGGTCCGCGGGTCGAGGCGCGGTCGGATGCGCGTTACTAGTCAATATCGCAATACACTTTGTCACCTCCATGACACGTATTGTGATGTTTTTATATCGCAAAATTTCGTGGCACGATATATTGTTACACCCCTAATAATTTATATATATAGCGGAGCTAGCATGCCAGCTTCCCCTCACCGTCCAAAAACATGTGTTTTAGATAAGCTCGTGGTTCTGCTAGCGGAGCTGTGATGTCAGAACATACGCAGCTTTAGAACTTCTCCAGCTGCTTCCATGTTTTGTCTCATTATTAGTTAATATTGATGACTGATTGCCACGGGGAAACATGCATGCACATGTGATTACACAACCTCCTTGTCACACTGCTGATTATGCAATTATGCATGCTGATCATTAGTTACACTTGTCCAAAGAATGATGTTTCACGTCTTGACATTTATTTTTTATTTTTTTTGGCAAAGTCAAATCCGTCCGTTTATGGTTTGCATGTTGGTGTGCACACTGTATCTTGATGATGTACTTTGATAATGATATAATGACATCCTAGAGGGTGTTCCTCACCAGAAACCATCCAGCAGAGTTATCTTCTATCAACATCCATGCACTTTCATGTCGCTCAGCTCGCTGGGGTTCACTTGGCCCGATCTAATGATTTGCCTTTCTCTCGGGTGTTGTTTGACTGCTGTAGGATGACACGTTTCAGTTGCGCTGAGAACTCCTTTCATCATATTTTGTAGGCTCACATCGGCATCTTCAGAGTTCACTGGGACTCAACTCCACACGACCTGAAAGTCTGCTCTTTGAGCCCTTATTCCTGATATAATGTCAATACGTTTTGGTAAAAAGCTAAAAAACTAACAATTACCGCGTCAGTCTCAAAGTGGGAATGCTTAATATTGAACTTAACAAATCTACATGTAATTACAGCACAAAACCTTATTCAGTTTGGCCGTATACAAACAGAAAAGAATCACTTTTTCTTTTTCCTCACAATGAATTAACCTTTGTTAAGCCCACGATAACATCTCAATCAATTTTAAAAAGCTTTATCATAACCAACGAAATAAACAACTTGCTTTCTAATGTTTCGGCATCACTTTCAATGGATTTATGAATGAATGTAAATATACATGAGTGCGTACATTTAAACAGATCGTCTTCAGATGTAGCCGTTTCTCCTCAATTTTAAGGCCAAACTAATATGGGGCTTCACACCCTGTACTTTCTCACTAGCTGCAGTGCAAACTATAATTTTCATGGACTGTGAGTTTCATTACTGACCCCTGCCTTCACACAGCTCCCCTCTGTCTAATTTGTCTCACACAGGCTTGATAATCCTCGCTCTTTCTCTCATCCCACCTGCACCTACTCTTTTAACTGGAATACTGATAAGAAAATGGACTGCAGTGAACCAACAGCAGAATTTCACTTTGATGGTGGGAGTGGGGTTGCTTGTGTATTTCCAGGGCACCAAAGCACTGGCGGTTTCCCTGGTAACCAACACTTCCATTCTGCGGCTGAAGCTGCGAGATAATTGGACGGAGGGAATGGGCGGAGCTGCCATAGCAGAGATGTTAAAGGAAAATCATTACATTACAGGTGGTTGTATTGGCTCTCAAGCATTTTACTACCCTTTACACACAAACACACACACACACAGAAACACACAGTGGTACTTTTTTCTTGCAAAAGTGCACACTCCCACTTGTACAACTTTATCACCCCAGTTGCATTAACATCACACATTTTATCAACTGGGTCCTTTTTTATGTTTCTTTCTGTAATAAGATTATATTATATATATATATATATATATATATATATATATATATATATATATATATATATATATATATATATATATATATATATATATATATATATATATATATATATATATCTTATATATAAGATCATTTCAGATGTTTGGTTCAGGAACATAAAATAATATTCATGGAGGATGACTTGTCACGCAAGGCCATGCTTCATTATACACCACTCATATGTAATGAGTGAGAATCCAGTTGAATCCACATGTAAGTAGATTAGGGACAACCCCCTCAATCATTGATGCACGTGCAAAACCCATGTGAGTGACCGATTCCTCTGGTTTTAGATTAATAATTGTAGCAGATGTGCCATCTCTCTTGAATTATGGGAGGCCTGAGCTTGAAACTTGTCTCTGTTTGGTTTATCTTGCCGTTTATTTGCTAGGCGACTACATACAGGATGGAGCTGTCAACAGCAGTCCACGGACTTTTGATTGCAGTGACATCAGGCTTTACCAAAATTAATTGTGGGTCTGTTTTGTCATTTTTGAGGGGCTGCTTGCTTCAGAAGTTGAAAAAACTTAAACCTTTGTCAAACCTGTTGCAGCACGTGTGTGCCAACAATTTAATCATCACCAGAATCAATAATCAATATGTTATTAAAGGGTAGACTCTCAATTATATTTTAGGAGTTAAAAAAAATGCATTTACCATTAAGGAATTACAGCTATTTTAAGAAACTTAAATCAATTTCCAAAGGCTTGAAAGTAACAAAATTGGATAAAGTGACATAACTGTAAACATAGTTCTCAATACTTAAATAAAGATTTGGCAGTATTTTAACGGTCATTATCCATCTGCACTGGGAGAAACTGTCCTCTCAGTAGTTTTGTTGCATTTGGCTGAATGTCAGGCTATTTTTTGTTTGTTTGAGTTGTTTTCCGGTAAATTCAAATCTGGCTCTGTTCGGGTTGTAAACCTTCTGTCATTACTTTCATGAAGGCATCTTTTGAATGTCGATTTTGACAAAGACGTCAACCATCCCCAGAGTATTCTCGACTTCTTTTGATGCTGTGGAAAGGATTTTGCGATCCACTTGAGCACTCCTCCACCGTCTTCTAGTCTCTTCCAGCCGCTTTGATGTTGTCATTTTAAGGACCACATTATTAATTGCCAGATGCCAAGTCCAAATCAGATTTCAATTTTAGACCTTTCATCTGCTTCATTTGTCCTGAAGTAATGAGGGAATGGACCTCACCTTGCCACTTTTTCGCAATCAGTGAAACTTGGCTTAAGATGTTCGTAATTCCTAGATAGTAGATGCCATGTCTTGTAACTTTGATGCAACCTAAAGACTAAAACTAATAGAAATAATGTCCAGATTTATAGTTAATATGCACTAGCTGCTTTGTTTGTTTTATAATGTCCCTTTGACCCCCCTACATCACATAACATTAATAGATCATCTCAGAAATTCACCCATTACACAATATTCAGTCTTCAGTGAGGCTGATTGTGTGAACAAAAATGTAGTGAGAGCAGCATTACAGATAAACTTCAACCAATGTCGGAGGTGTGTATGTTTATCCCAGTGTGTTTATCCCGTTGCGCCGGTTGCGCAATAGTCTTGATTTTGGCCCGATCCTGCTCCTTCTGTTTATTAACCAATAGTAGAGGAGCTGCACCGAGAAGCCCCGCCCTCCTCATTCCATAATGAGGCAGAAATGCATAAGATAGAGTAAAAAGAGGAGACGAGGGAGTGTAAAAACAAGCAATCCACATATAAGGAAAAGTAGAAACAAAACATATATTTCAGTTTTATTTTTAATTATGTCGGTTTTGGTCCTCCATATCCAGTCTGGTGGTTCAATTAAAGCAAAATCTTTTTTTTTAGAAACTGCCATTGTCCAAATACTTCTGGACCTGGCTGTATCATGTTTTTAAGAGGACAGTGATAAGTTTTTACTCTTTAGATTGGATTTACACACATTTTAGGAATTGTGAAAGATATGAGACCAATTGTGAAACTGTAATAATGATATTTAGATAAAAGCTGGTATTGGTAAAACATATAAAACCCATTTGTTTTTACATTTCTTACTAATCTCTTTGTTATATCCTTGTAAAAAGCTTTCCGTGCATGTTCTTAAATGTGGACATTTGTGTATAAACTGCAGAAGTGGACCTGTCTGACAACAAACTTGGGGATTTTGGTGCCAGAGCCATATCTGGCATGCTTAATCAGAACAGCACCCTGGTGAGCCTGCAGCTGTCAGGAAACCATTTCACAGACCGGTCCGCTGAGAGCCTGAGCCGAGCACTTACCACCAACACCACGCTGCAGCACCTCGACCTGAGCCACAACACTCTGGGAGAGCACGCAGGTAGCAAAGAAATGAGTTTGGCATGACAACGGCCTTGTATTTGATGTTAGGTCAAAGCCTTTCAGAGCATGAGACACCACCACTGAGTCCCGTTTTTATTAGGCTGGTATTAAACATCAATGCCCAGACTGTTTTACATGCACACGTTTTCCACGAGCAGCACAAGTTCACTCAAATTCTCTGCCTGTTGATATTATCCATCAGCAAAATTGCCCAAAGGTGCGTGGAATAAAATATGTGTCAGGTGATGCTTTTAACAAATTTATTTTCATGTTTTGAGACATTTTATCAAAAAAAAAGCCTTGACATTTTATATTGCCCTCTTGATGTGAACACTGCCTCTTCAGCTCCTCTGCTGTCATTCCAGGAACCACGGAAAGTTCATATCCCTCCCACTCAAAGTTGTCTTTTCCTTCTTGACGGTTTAATGAACCTTAAGTTGCTCAGCTTTCTGAGTTCTCTCAGCGCCACAAGTCTGCTTTCAGTCTCAGATGTTGCTCCTATGATCAACAGCTTGAATGCAAATCAAAGATACCGAGGTGGTGGACAACTGGTGGCGTTACACAGAGGGTTCCACAAGACGACGTCATGAAGTATTCCACGCTGACGTTTGAACCTGCAGGTAGCCTGGCGAGCGATCCTATGTCTTTTCCTTCTTAACCCAAAGAATGAGTCCGATTTCTCTGGATTCTGCTTGGATTTCCAGGCGCTAGCAGCAACGGGAAAACCACTTGCAGAATCTGTTGGATAGGGATACGACTAAAAGAGAGGCGAAGCATGTGAGCGACAGCCAGACTAGTATCTACAAAAGTCATCCAAATATGTGCGCAGTGAAGTAGAAACGACAGTAGATGACTGTTGTTGGTTTCTCAATGAAAACCCATCGATCCAAGGTGTTACTGGCAATTCTGCATCCATCTGGGATGTTTTGAATAGTGGCTCTTGAGTCATTGAAGAAAGCCTCATCGGTCCAGGACGTTTTGTACCAGTAGAAATGGCTGCGAAGGGAAGAAGCTTAATTTAAAATGACACGTAAGGTGGATCAGTTGGGAAAATTAATGAACAAGCTCTCATGTCGAATGATTCTAAGCCAGGGGTGTCAAATGTGCGACCCGCGGCCGCATGCGGCCCGAGAGAGATTTTCATGCGGCCCGCGAGAAGTTTCCAACGCAAAAAAACGAAATGTTTATTTACTAAAAAGGAAGGCATAAATAATTGCCATGAATCGCAGCATATCCGATAATATATTTCTTCTACAAATCCATCGTTATTCCATAAAGAGAGCAGTTTTCGACATTTTTTTAGTTTTCTAGAATGCATTTGCCGATTTTATTTCTTTGTAGACGGTCGTTTATTTTTATTAACTGACTACTATTATATATTTTCGCAGGAAAAATATCACTGCTAAAAAAGATGATGGAAGATATTTATTCTGAGAATTTCAGTTTTTGAATACGAGGATAGTGACAAAGTAAAACCGTTAAAAAAGAAGTGCTGACTTTTTCGACACACTGGCGTAAATATCCGCGCCAACTTTTAAAAATAAATACATTTAATTGTACTGGAAAAATCTCTAAATCACAAAGAAACACTCTCGGATGTAATAAGAAAGATTTTGCTTTTAATTAAATTTCCTATAAAAAAGCGAAATATAAAAAAAACATACTTGTTTCTGTTTATCTTTGTAAAATGATATTAAAAGTATCTTATATAATTTGAAAAAAAAATGAGAAATTTCAAGAAAAGATCCTGAAGAAATATATTTTACATAATTAGAGTGTAAACAAAGTGCATATTTCCTTTAAAATTAACTAAACTGATATTGGATTAGATAACAATAGTAAAAAAAAAAAAAGAATGAGAGAAAAACTTTTCCGCACCGTTTTTGTTATTTTGAGCCCGCGAGAAAAAAATTGGTCAAATCCGACCCGCCAAGCAAAATGAGTTTGACACCCCTGTTCTAAGCTGTGGCCACTGTGAGTCCATGTGTCCATTGATCCTCTATCATTAGATATTTTGGAAGGCCATTCCTATAAAAGAATTTTGCCTCACTAGCAGAGCCTCATCTCCATCGACGCAGGACAGCAGGCGGCGAGCAGCAGCAGCCTGTGGCATTCAAAGGTCAGGGACATTTTGCCTTCATTAAAACCTCTTTCAATTATCATGGGGATGAGCTTTGTGATTGGCCCCTCATGGAACAATGGCAGAGCTGCAGACCGAACATCTAATTTAGGTAATTGAATATGAATCTGACTGTAGGGAAAGGAACGCCACCATGTCTTACTGCCGAGTGAGCAGGTATGATTCACCCCCACGTATTGAATTCTTTATTCTGTGCCATGAAATATCGGAAGGACATCCTCGTCAGCCGTGAGAGCTCTCCTCCGTGAAGAGAGAAAGAGGACCAATCAGAAGCACACATCCATGCGATGGTGTTGATGCCCGTCCAACCAAACGCATCGTCCTGGATGATTTGTCCGTGAAAGTGACACACTTGCTGTACACAACATTATACTCGTGTGGGTGAGGGGATGATGGCAACCCTCCCTCCCACGTCTCTAAAGGTTTCGCTCACTCCTGCAGTTGTGTAACACCACAAAAGAACCATCCAGAGATAAGACATAGTTATAGTTGATGGCAAACACGGTTAAATGTCATCCGATTTCAATGACAAATTGATTCATCAACCCCTCAAAAAGTTTTTTAAATGGACATTAAAAGCCTGTCAATGTAAGTGGGAGTAAAAAGAAAAAGGAAAAAAGCACCTTAAAGACAAAAAAGACAAGGTAAAGCACTTGGGAGAACATCAGGTAATTGTTAACGGGTGAGGGACATGAATATTAGAAGTAAAGAGGTTCAGCAGTCTGGAAAAAACTGCATATGAATGTGTTATATAATTCTTGATGAGGATATTGAGCATGTATTTTTACCATTTTTATTATTTACTGTTTGTGATGTTTTTATTATGTGTCACAGGTCTCTCTTGAAAATGAGAGCCTGTGTCTCAGTGACACTAACCTGAAACAATTTGTTCTCTGTTTGTTTGTTCTCTCAGATGTAAGTTGCTTGAGTGTTGATCCTCACTGTTTAATTGCAAGGACTTTGATTATTACAGTTTTTTTGCAGTATATCATATCAATAAATGAATCCGGCGCAACCTGTGCACATTTGATAACGACCCAAAGTCCATATTGGATTTCCATGATCTTCGTGCCCTTATGTGGGCTACTTTAAAAGTATGCTTGCTTCTATAAGCACTCCGTGTGTTCGGAAATGCTCCCAGAAACCACTGGAAGAAATTGCACATCCATCCACGCACAGACGCTGGTTAGAGCTCTGCTATCAGAGAAGAAGGCATACGTGAACACGATCCTGGGTGATCGCACACAAGTCTCTGAACTGGCGGAGGCAGAGCAGAAAACTGTTCTGTGGTCAGTCTTTCATTTCTCTGTTTTTTGTTTTTCCCCCGAAGGCCGCCTCCTCGGCGACTCTCTGTCAGAGAACGTGGGGTTGAGATCGTTGAGTCTGGCCTGGAACTGCATCAGAGGGGAGGGAGCGGTGATGCTGGCCAGCGGGCTCGGGGTAATGCACCTGGAAATCAGTGACTACGTTTACATGCAGTCAAAATTCGGGTTATTGCTAATATTCCGGTTACTGAAACATTGAGAATATTCCGTTTACATGCGTGAGCAAACAGGGTTATCCCTGTATACATGGTAATTAATCATTCGGGATATCCCGATACAACCAGCGACGCACGGAGAACGTCATGACGCAATTGCCGTCATTTCCGCTTCTTCTTCCTGTATCCAAATTCAAAACAAAAGCTGCTTCGTGCAACTTTTCGCTCACCTTCTTTTAAATCTCGCTATCCCGGTGCTTTCTACCGTCTACAAATGCCAAAATGTTCATATCCTTCTTTACATTTATAAAATGATTAGTCTCCTCCTCACTCCAAAAGTGTGGCTTGGTCTTGCGTTTCTCCATGTTTATAAGAACTTCCTGGACTCAAAAGAACAGGATTCCTTGCGAATCGAGCATGCGCACAAAACAAATTCCTGTTCCATTTGATGGGGATATCCCGTTTGGCGTTTATATGACCGAATATTCGGGTTTTAAAAGGAGTAACCCAGGGGTCATATTTGGGTTTTTAAAAACACGAATATGAGCAAATTCGTGTCATTCAAAGGGGTTATTGTTGTTTACATGGCCGTGCAAAACCGGGTTATTGCTAATATTCGGGTTTTAAAAGGGTTATTGAGTGCATGTAAACGCAGTCAGTGTCTGACTATTCACTCTGATCAGTTTCTGATGGACCAAAATCCTGCTGCTTAAAGTCATGTTAAATAAAAAATCAATAAAGTCTAGTACTAGCTCTCTTGATTGTGGCTTAATTTCCTCAGATTCTTTACATTTTCAGAGTTTTAAGGTGCCTCAGGTGAGTTTCCTTTAATTTAGCGCAACACCCCCGGAGCTACTGAAATCATAATGTTTTATGCAACTTAATTTTCATATGTAATCCCTAAAAACCTGTAAACAAACTTTGATGTTGCTTCCCCTTTAAGATTACCTTTAAGTGGGCAGAGGGCTCCAAGAAGCCATGAAGAACTGCCCGTGAGCAGAAGTATAACTGCATGAAACACACTAATGGTAAAAACACAGTGTAATACACAATATATGCCGTACCAGGTCTCACTGCGTATCAGCAAGATGAAACATCTCAAAAAGGAGTATGATGTCTCAAAGTGATTGATTTTGATTTGATTTGATTGAATTGTTTATTACGAACACATAAGGAAAAAAATATAAAATTTTAAAACAAATTCAAAACATACAGAAAAAAAAAAACAACACAACAAAAACGTAATACAAACAGGGAAAGAAAAAAACAGTGTCCGAAAAGGAGCAGGTAGAAGTAAAACTTATTTAACCCTGCCCCTTTGTTACCTCCATTATAAATTAAACATAAATATTAATAATAAATAATAAATAGCTGCTAATTTACCTCATGCACCTAACCAGCTAGCAAACACAACATTCCTTAACATAACTCCTCAATCAAATAACTTCCCATAACCTTCTTTTTATACCGTTTTTTAAATTGATTTATATTTGTACATTGCTTCATCCCATCACCCAACCCATTCCATAGATCCACTCCAACAACTGAAATACACATGCTTTTCCTTTTGGAATGGACACATTGTTTTTTTAAATTAAATTTTCCTCTTAAATTATAACATAATATATATATATATATATATATACATACAAAATAATAAAGTGTCTCAAATTTGAACAAAACAAAACAATAATAACACGACAGCTGATTAAAGCTGATAACATGATCATCGTTGATTGAAAGAGATGTTTCATGTCTCGGCCGACTCACTCGCTCTGCTTTGTGATCAAGTATTAATCAAGGACCGCACGGCTAGAGCTGTAAGAGCAGTTTTCCTTTCCTTATTATAATGACTGGGATGTTCAAGTAGGTCCTCATCAGTGAGCCCCACCCACAGTTTGATTGACGCAGGCCCTCAGAGACTTGTTACAGCAGAACCCGCTTCCACATGTTACATGATGGCCCTTGCAGTCCACACTTAATCTTGTTAGAGAACTTTTTAAAGTAGTCGGAGGGCTGATTCTTTCCAACAACTTATTTTTGTCTCCTATTGAAAAGAAACTTTATAAGAAAGTTTCAAGATTACCATCTCAAACTTGTTTTTCTCCAGAAGTTGAGTCACTGAAGCAGGTTGTAGATCAAAGGATAGACACGCACAACTTGTGAGCCTTCAGTTCCTAATTAAGGAAAAGCTTTAAGGCCGGCTTCTTACTCTTAGGGCTACTTCACCCTGTCAGTCATGTCGCTTTCTTCCTCGATACTAAGCTTTAGTGTTAGGAGTCCACTTTGATTTTCAGAGGGCGGTACCAGAGCACGCAGGAGAGAACGTAGGAGAAGCTGACCGGAACAAAACATGTGATGTAGACACACCAGCACCCCTATTGATGCAGCTCTGCAACCATAGTGGCTCCTGGATGCTCACGTATGAGCATCCGTACGAGTGTTTCATCCTCACTGCACCAGCCTGTCTGTCCATTTTAAAATCCTTTTTTATTTGTTTTTAACTCGTTAAACGGTCTTCTCTGAGGTGCTGCGCTTGCACTCCGATTCCCGGCCGCTCAGATCAGTATGGTGGCCAGACAGGCCCTCCGGGTGGCCCCCGCCCCCCGGCCACCCCCCAGATTCACTGCCTCCTCCACTTGGCTTTCCACCCAGTGTGGGATGCTGATTTTAATTATTTGTTGTAAACATTATTTGTTTAATTCTGCATTTATGTCATTCATACATTCAGCACTTTGTGCTTTATAAATAAAGTTGGCTTAGCTTTGAAGCCTGAGTTCCAGATGCATGAGAATTATCTTATTTGTATGATAATTTCCACTTCCGTACGATGTACGGAATCGTCGGAAGTTTACGATAATTTACAATCCCTCTTGAAAAGTGAATATTTCTTATTCTCTGTTTGATTTGGAATCAGATTCATTCAGCAGATTCAAGTGAGCAGGTCCAGTGGGTGCAAAGAAGGGCCAAATCATCACCCTTCCACCACTGTGCTTGACAGTACACACTCTCACACTCCTACTGATCAAACGCTGCGGTTTCAAGTCTGGAGGTTAGGAGTTCCTCCCAGGGAGCCCAGGCTCTCTCCCGGATATCAACATGTGAAATGAACCAAACGTGTTTGAATCGTATTATCATGACGCTTGTAGAGTGTAAGATGTGGCTCTGACGTTTTGTGATTTCTGTGAGCTTAGCTCCCCCACCCTTGCTGTAAAGTCCACCTCTTGGAAAAGTGATAGCTGTATTGATTTTAAATTCTTATTTATTTTATTCAGTTGTGCACAATCGGTGTCTCTCTACACTTAAACTCCAGACCAGCAAAGTGCCAAAGCCTCAGCTTCTGTAGAGGTGGACTTTAACATTTGGAAATCATTTCAGTCTAGAAAATTATTTCCAAATGACTGAATAACTACAATTCAGTCATTTAATTACTACAATAAGAGTAGTAATTAAAGTGATTTCAATAGCTCTAGTTGTGAGATGGTGGGTGTGAGACAGATTGTTATGTCACGTTGGCAAATAAGCAGCTTGGGCAAGTAATATGCTCTCCTCTGCTAACTGAGGTCAGGTCTGATACCCCTTCATTAGCGCTTGTGTACACGGTATGTTGGCATTAAAAACCTGGCTGATCTGATTGTCTCTGTTTTAGGGGAATGGTTTCCTCAGGAGACTGGATCTGTCCCGCAACGGCCTCGGCAGAGGAGGAGCCGTCGCTTTAGGAGAGGCACTTAGAGAGAACTATATGTTGGAGGAGTTGAATGTGAAGTATGTTTCTCTTTATTATCTTGTTGAACTTTCAGTCTCTTTGTTTAATGGGGTAAAAGGTTGAAATTTTAATTTCAAATAATCGCCCACCTTATTTAAAAACCATCCCACTGCCACAAAAACGTTCCCTGCTTCTTGCTGATCCCATTAAGCAAAGCTTGTTTTGTAAAATCCCAGCAATTTTTTTCTGCCTGGATGAATCATATCATTTAGGGGGGAAAAAAATAACACTTTATGATGGTTTGCCTCACACTCTGACGTACATTTTTGTTGTATATTTGTTTCTCACCACAGTGACAACCGAATACCCCCTGAGGGAGCCATCCACCTCGCCATGGGCCTCAAAGTAAACAAGACAATCAAATTTCTGAATGTAAGCTGTTGAAAAGAGATGGGTTCTTGCTTGGCAAACAACGGGGGGGCATCAGAGAATAGGACAGGAGCGCTAAATGGACCACATTCTATATTGTTTTCGTGTCAGTGCCAGAACCGAATTATAAGGTTCATGACAAAGAAGTACAATGAGAAAGAAATTGTGCAGACAGAACTTATTCTTAAACCTGAGCATGTAAAATTGATAACATTGATTACCTACCCCCCGCCCCGAATAAGCATTCATGAAAACTTGTGAAAAACTAAGAGCAGCACACATGACACATCAGAAGATGTGTCAGTAGTTTAATGGATTTGCACATTTCTGGATGGAATTACACGTATTCTTGATTTTGAAATGATGCTTCTTCTTAAATCAAAAATATTTAAAGGGCTGTTATTGTGCTCTTGCTTTCAACAGCTGCATGACTGACTGAACAATAAATACGAGTTGTGAAAGATCAATCACTGGGAGCTTCCTGACAAGTTTGGTTTTTCCTTTTCAAAATAACTTTCTGGTTATGCATTCAAATTTGTCCGTTGAAACTCAGAAGCACGGACCAGCCTACGTCCACGTATCCATACCGCTCTTCTCTTCTGCAACATGTTTCACATGTTTATTTGAGGTACTTACTACCAACTAACAAAATAAATACACTTGTGTAAATACACACACAAGAAATACTGGAACATTTTTACTTAATTCATTTTAGATCAATATTACTCTGTTAATCTTCAGAGGGAAATGAAATTGCACAGCTGCAATAAAACTTTGATCAGTTCATCAATCTGTCGGGATTAGAAGGTAACCATAAAGGATCATTGAGCTACTGTCAAAATCGTTAGCTGCCTTTACGAAACATTTCCATGGAAATTAATAAAACAGTTAGAGTTAGAGGTATGTTTCATTTTAAAAGTTCAAAGACAAATCTCAGTGAAATTATATATTTTACTGATGTGTTCAACCGAAATAAGAAAAAAACAAATATGCCAAGGCCTCAATTATCATCCCTCAGACGGTTAATGATCTGCAGTTTAGTCTCTGTGAAACTCAGCTAACAGCAATCTCTCATGATAGTTGGTACAAGTCTCTTAAGGCATTTCAGCCTGTTCTTCCATGGCAAATGTATCCAGATCATCCAACCTGGAGCTTCCTGCACAGACTCTGATGAGGGTAGAGATCTGGGCTCTGACAGCCACTGCTTGCCCTCTGCGACAAATTTAATTTTGTGGATCATTGTCTCATTATCAGCAACTGCCCAAAGCTGCAGGGTGGCAACCAGTACTCGAGTTGAGGGGGGATGAGGGGGGATGGCCTCCCCCCTGAAATAAAAACAGTCAAAATCATCCCTCCTGTAAAACTGCCATCCTGCCCTTCCATCCCTTATGCCATTTCATCAATGCATGTGTTATTACTGCTATTTCAACATGTAGAGTCATCACCAGAAAAATAACTTATTTGACCATTTTCACCTGTTTCAAGTAAATTTTCACTTGAAATAAGTAGGAAAATCTGCCAGTGGGACAAGATTTATCTTCTCATTACAAGCAAAAAAATCTTGTTCCACTGGCAGATTTTTCTACTTATTTTAAGTGAAAATCTACTTGAAACAGGTGAAAATTGTTGTTTTTTCCAGTGATGAGTCTTGTTTTAAATTTAATGAGATTTTTTTACGAAAATGAGACATTTTAACTAGAAATAAGACAAATATTCTTGTTAACATTTTGAGTTTTTGCAGTGATATCAGTCATATTGAAAAGTTCAGAAAACTGTTTTTTATTGTTGTGTTTTGATGTATTTGATGTAAGCCCAGTGGATATTTAAAGCTTACAGAAGGCTGCATTTAACTGCTGCTATGTCATTCCTGCAGTATTTTGCAGGTGTTTTGGTCAGTGCTATTATTTGTAATATATTATATTATTTGTAATTAGCACAAATTATCTGTCCCCATATGATAAAATCCACCATCCCCCCTGATTTTTTTTTACAACTCGAGTACTGCTGGCAACAGATTTTTAAACATCACTCCACAAAATATCGGCACGATTGTCTTTTTTTCACCCAAACACATGAAACAACTTAAGTCTTCCTGAGCAAACAGCAGCAACAGCTCAAGGTCGGTCTCGTCAGACCAGAGGACACGCTTCAAAAGTCTGCTCCCACGTTTCAGGTGTTTTCAGGTGTCTTTGGCTTCACTGCCGTTTGTAATGCTGAGTAACTCTTAAGCTACGTTGACAAGATTATGCTGATGTTTTGAACAGATTAGATGAAGTGGTGAATGATTTATTGTCCTGTGCCCTCGGATGGTGCAGCATGCTGACATTTGTACCCTGTGCTCAGATCGGCAGGAACCCCCTCCAGAGTGCTGGGTGCTACGGGATCCTTCAGTCTGTTCAGGAAAACCCTGATTCAGCCATGGACACTCTGGACTTTTCTGTAAGTGGCACATTTCATCGTCGTTAAAAGGTCATTTTCTTTTTTTTTTAGCAAGACATAGACTTACTTGCCTGTTCTTCTGTGTGTCTTTCCCTCTGTCTAGGACATTACAGTCGACCAGGATTTTGAAGATTTGTATACAGCAGTGAAGGAAATAGTCCCTGAGCTCAGAGTAAAATACAGGGGTCGAGTTGTCACAGCCAGAAAGGCAAAACCTTGAAAAATGTAACTCTGATTGGAATACGTGTCAGCAAAAGTAAGAAATCTCGTCAGGGCCCCTTTAAATTGACAGATGGGTTCCTACAGGAATACGAGTCCTTTTTCAGGGAGCCAAGAGGATATATCCCCTGGAATAAAATGTAAATTAAAAAAAATACTACTCTTTAAGATCAGCAGAAAGGCCATCGGAGCATAAACTGTTTATTTGCCTGAAGACAAGTGTTGATCAAGTCGCTAAAAATGGGCCCGGAACACAGGTACTTAGGTTCTTTTTAGATCTGATCTGATCTGACGTTATATAACACCAGTGGGTAGAATGATGGAGAGGATCAGAGAGTGCTGCATTGTGTATGAAAAGAAGTGAAAGTGGGTTGCACAAAAAGGATTTAAGCACTTCGTGACTAGTTTAATAGAGAAACCAGCTCTGAAAGAACAGTCCACTTAGATAAGAGACCTGTATTACCGCAGCGGGACAACTCTCCCACACACCTCCAAATGAGCTCTAAACCCGTCATTTACTTTGAATTTCTGATACATACAATTAAAATCTGAGATGTGAAACATGTGTGTATTTGTATAATCTTATTGAAGGGAAGTATATTTCTTGACAACCTTTTAAAGCAGGCATGAAAGTTACCTGAATGATTACGTAACGTTTGGTTCTGCAGTTAGCGGTATGGTGAACTGAGGTGGGAAACCGATGAAACAATAAGTAATCTACAAATGCCAAGTGTCCATTAAAGACCTTTTTTTGTGACTAATTTCTGTTCAATTAAATTTAACATTTAAATATCTTTTAAAAGGGCGGTAGAAGAAGACACAAGAAGGCAGCAGACAAGGAGGTTCTGAGGAGTCAAAACTAGTAAAAGAAAAACAGAAAATAACCTCCTGATGTGGCATTATGAAAAATGATATATTATTAAACTCTTCATCAGACAGGACAATGCCAACATAAAGGGAAATATTGACGTTTTATCTGAATATATTCAAACATTTAGAAATTTCTTGTGGGATGTCAAATTTCTTGACACATTTTATGGCAAGAACCACACAAAATTGTATAATTTATAAATATTTAAGTTAAAATAGAACTCTGAAAAACAAATTGTGTATTCAAGAAAATTTACGGTATTAAAAAAATGGCAGCAACATATTTCAAAAGAAAAGTGGGATCAGGTGATGTTGATGGTGCAGAGCAGACCGGTCGGGGGAAGTTTGGGAGAGGAATGTTCTCTTATTCTTGTCTTAAATAGCATTTGAGCTACTGGTTACTCATTCACTACAACTGTGGGCATTTGTAGTGAATTCAGTGTGTGGTTTAGCATCATCTTGCTGAAAGTTGCAAAGCCTTCCCCTAAAGAGACGTCTGGATGGTGAGGGGATGTTGCTCTCACCATCCAGGATTACGCCCTGACTGGTCGCCAGTGCATTTCAGGGCCACATACAGACAAACCACCACACACACACACACACACACACACACACACACACACACATACACACACACACACACACACACACACACACACACACACACACACACACACACACACACTCACTCCTGTGGCCAACTTAGAATCACCAATTATCCTAACATGCAACAGGGAAGAAAACCGGAGTAAGCAAATAACCTATGTTGGAGAAGGTTTGGAAGGGCTCATTTGAAACAGACCTACAACATACCTGTTAAATACATGAAGCTGGAGTCAAGCCATTGGGATGCATGACGTCCAGTGACACAAAAAACAACAGTGATGGAGGATCGCGTCATCCAGTTGTGAGGAATAACCTCTGGGAAAAATCATTATCCAAGTACATCATCAAGAAAAGACCTTGCAAGGGGAAACACAGAGTGTGTATCAGGAATAAAAGATCCCAAATGTCTAACAGAGGAGCATTCTTGGAGAAAATGAACCTGAGATCACTGTGCATTAAAAAGCTTGCGTGCATGGATGGTTTCCTGTGGCAGTGGTCCCCTGGTGTTGATTAACAATGTGACATAAGCTTTAGTCATTCTGTCAACTTGTCTGCCCGCCGATCAACCTGCTTCCTGTCCAAGTCCGAGCTCTCCTAGCCTGGATTATTTGAGTCTATCTAGACTCCAGGTTTCGTGCCTAAAGAGGATTTCCATCAGTGTTATAAATAAACATTTTATCAATAGTTAGGTTAAGTTTTCCAATTAGATCTGAGTCCTTAAAAAATACGTCACCGCAGTTCCTACCAAACCGTGGTTTTAGGGTACTGCGGTTTTGATGGGGATTTTCCTAAAATTAAAACTGAGTGTCAGCATGTAACTCTTAGAGGAATCATTTCTAAGCTTTTCCGATTCAGATTTGATGTGAATATTTTGAAATGAGGGAAAATGCTGAGCTGAATGCTTCAAGAGGTAAAGAGAGTTATTAATGTGAAGACCCTTAACAACATTTGAAAGTGAAAGCTGTTCCGGATTGAGGAATGGACTAAAAATCCTCCAAATCAATGCACAAGTCTGATCCACATTTTAGAAAATGATTGTAGCCATAGCTGTTAAATTTTTAATATTAGTATATAAAGTCAAGTGGAGGAGTTCAAGTATCTTGGGGTTTTGTTCACAAGTTTGCGTGAATGGTGAATTGGTGGTGCGTCTCAGTAATCTGGTCTCTGAATCGATCTGTTCTAGTGAAATACAGCCACAGGTTTACCTGTCGATTCACATTCCAACACTCACCTGCAGTCATGAATTGTGGGTAGTGACTGAAAGAAAGAGATTGCGGATACAAGCAGCTGAAATTAATGTCCTAACCCTAAACCCGATAGGGGACGTGGACTCTCCCTTCGTCATTCGGGAGGATCCGAATAGAGTGGCTGCCCCTCTGCATGGAGGGGGTAGCTGAGGTGGTCTGGGGAGGGACCTAAGATGCTTTCTGGACATCTCCCTGGGGAAGAGATGGGCAATACCTCGAGGGCAGCTGTCCTGCATGTTTTAGCTGTTTCCCCCAATTTAACACAACTGATTCAAATGAACCATCCGCTTGTCATGAAAATGACAGCCATTTGTGGGCCGCTTGGTGGCGCAGTGGGTTAAGCGGCGGCTCATATACTGAGGCTACAGTCCTCCTCCTGCAGCGGTCGCGGGTTCAAATCCAGCCTGCGCACCTTTGCTGCGTGTCTTCCCCGTTCTCTCTCTACCCCTTTCCAGTCTGCATCTCAATAAAGGGCCACTAGAGCCCAAAAAAATCTTAAAAAAAAAAAAAAAATGACAGTCATTTGTATTGTTAAAGCAGAGAAATCTGGTCTAAGACATCTAAAGCATGCAGGGCCCCCTGGGACCTGAATTGCCCTTGCCTGCCCTGCAGGAGCTTGTTTCAAGCATGACCAACGAGGCAGAACTCCCAGGGCAGACCCAGGACAAACTGGGGAGATGAAATCTGTTTAAGAGCACCCGTATCGGGGGCAAGGTGGCGCAGCCGTCTCACAGCAAGAAGGTCCTGGGTTAAATCCCCGCCGGGGACGCTATGGGCGCTGAAGTGTGTGTTAGTTCCCCCATGACTTCAGTGCCCACACCCTGGGTGGGGTTGGCGAAAGGGCCTTTCTGTGTGGAGTTTGCATGTTCTCCCCGTGTTCCCTTGGGTAGCAATGTGAGCTACCCTCACAAAAACATGCAACAGTCCTGGGCTATACATGCCCCCTCTGGCCAACTGGGGCGCCAGATGGGGTGGGGAGGATCCAGCCGGAATAACGTGATCCTTCCACGCGCTATGTCCGGCCGGAGAGACTCCACCCTGCCTGGTGAAAAGATGCGGCCTGCTCACTCCTCAGGTTAAGGAGGAGACCTGAGCTCAGTGCAGGGCCCTCCCGGGGTTGGCATCCGTAGACTGCACAATTTACTGGAAAACCCCTCCACGATGGCACCCAGAGGTTTTCAACTGGACGGCCAGCAGACTTTCTTTAGAAGTGATCTACCCAGACCCCAGTTACCTCAGCGTATCCATGCCAGGAACGTCTTGGATGTCCCTAGACCAGGGAGACGGAGATCTGGACCTCTTTTGTAAGGCTGTTGCCTCACGACCCGAGTTCAAATAAGCACATGTAAATTGGTGGATGGAAAATTTTGGTCAGTGGTAAGCGAGACAAAAAACAAAAACAAACAAATCATGAATGCCTGTTATAGTAATGATCCAGACATCTTTTTTTATTCGTGCTGTACTTGTTAATTTAGAAATTCAAGCTATTGAAGCCCATTTCCTCACTGTAAAGAAAAAAATACAGTCATCTAATGCAAAGTTTTCTTAGTGTCTCGTAGGTTTGACTTGGCCTCTCAGAGTTGTGCAATATTCCAACATGTTTACGGTCCACTTCTGGAGTTCTGGAGTAAGTGTGGTGGCCTAACCTGCAGGTTATTTTCACATATTTATTAGACAATAAGTATATATAGGGGAGAGTGGGATAATTTGTGCCAAGGGGCAAGTTGTTCCACCCCTGTTATCTAGAAAACCATAGAACAAATTGGTCATGTGATCACATATTTTTGGAGAGGCACCTATTTCAATCATCCTGCAAAGAAGGGAGGCACATGGCTTGAGAGATAAGCACATTTAAGTTCAAAAAACAATTTTATGCCCTATAAAGTAACATTTCTATGAACAAGGTTTTTTGATTGCAGTGTTTGAACAATTATAGACAACTTAGAAAACAGTTCCCACATGTTTTGGTGCTTTAGTAAACTACACCATTAACCTTACCCCACGCTGGGGGCAATTTGTGCCACAAAACCACTTTTTTTTTCAAAAGCTATATTTCTCATACAGTTTACTTTAGATTCAAAGTGATTGTTCCCAGAGATGCACAACATCCAAAACTAAATGTACCAATTTTAGTTGGAGGCTTTGCTGTAATCCCCTCGCTTTAAAGGCACTTAAAGTAAAAAAATGGCACTACTTACCCCACTCTCCCCTACATGTCTAGCCCTCATATCACTTGTAATTAGCCATAAAAAAGCAACACACACACGGCACAGTTTATGACATTTGAGCCATATTCAGCCAGTAAAACCAATAACAGTAATCTCAGATTTTCTTTTCAGGTCCTGTGTGCTGGTTTAAAATGGGGAATGGGATGCATCATTTGATGCTGCTTCCACGAACATTTGTTCATCTTTAAACTGACCTTCAAAAAGTGTTGTTTTTTTTTACTCCGTCTCATGAAATTATTGATTGATGAATATTCTCTGATGATGTGATGACGGACTGTCTGGGATGCATACTGCATCTGGCCTGCCATGGGCTGATCAGCTTCAGCACCACATTGACTCTGAAAAGGAATCACGTGGTTACACAGGATGGATGAATGAATGAATGAATGAATGAATGAATGAATGAATGAATGAATGAATGAATGAATGAATGAATGAATGAATGAATGAATGAATGAATGAATATTGCCTGATCTGTAGGACATGATTTATTCATTGATTAAGTTGTTGGTATATTGTGACGAAGCATGCTATAAAACTATCCTTCATGATTGCCATAGTAACACCATGCCTGTAGCTGTTGCTGTTACTGGAGGACATTTTCCCTCCACTGAAAATTACACATTATTAATTCAACACTGGTTACAGGTCAAAAGAATTGATTTTGTTTTTCTGGTGAAAATCCTGCAGATCCAACAAGTGACTACTGTATGTGAAGAATTTTAGAAAAAAAAAAAAAAACTCATCTGAAACATAACCTTATCCAAGTTGGTTCTGACTTCATAATGAGTTACCATGGTGATCTTGCCGGAGGAGATCTTGCCTTTGTGATCATGCATACCTTGAGTTAAGACTTGACAGATACTTTGATGTTTTTAATTTTTTTTGATATATTTTTTTTTTAATAAAATATGAGGAAGTGATGGTTGCTACTGCCAATCAAATGTCTAGACCCCACATAATAAATAAATGTATTGCTTTGTATAAATTCACACACAAACACAGAGTTGTCATGGATATGCACTCTATGGAGACCAGATTTTCTTTCCAAAACAAGCTGTAAATGTGTTAATTCTGCTGCAAAGTTATACATTGTAGGTTGGGACTCAGTGGAGACTTGTGTGTGAGTGGTCAACTGCAATTTTAGTTAATCCCAGGTTGAGTTTAAAAAGGAAGGGATATTGTCCTACTAATATTGTCATTTAGCAGATGCTTTTATTCAAATCGACTTACATCTGAGAGAACAGACGCACTATTTCACCCGGGGAGCAATTAGGGTTAAGGGCCTTGCTCAGGGGCCCAAAGTGGTTCATCTTGGTTGCCATTCGAGGGCTTGAACCTGGGAACCTCCAGACCCAAGCCCACCTCTTGGTAGTCTAGTGGCACTTGGCGATGACTTGATGATGACTAGTTATTAACTAGCCATCAATCAAAAGACAAAACCCCTTTTATATCATTTATTTTACCTAATGATGTATATAAAAAATTTGGGGGAGGGACAAAACTAAGCATCTGTAAAGCTGGACAGCTTCTGGAGGCTCCTAGAGGTGACGAGAGGAACTGCCGCTTTCTATCACACCGGATGTGGCCCCTAATAATCTGTCCTGGTGGTAAACCTCCCCAGGTCATCAGTGTCACCAGTGCTCCGTGCTCAGTTTGTTCGTGATTTAATCGATTATTGCTCATCGATCGTGGTGGACTTCGTCACTCGGTCACGCGTGCTTATGATCCCCAGTTTGATCCTGTGAGTTAAGCCTGATTTATGGTTCTGCGTTACACCGACGCAGAGCCTACGCCGTATGGTACGCGGCGACGCGCACCGTACGGCGCGCGTCGCCGCGTACCCCTACGGCGTAGGCTCTGCGTCGATTTAACGCGGAACCATATCCTCTCACTACCCTCTCAGCCAGCGGGGTAAACATTAACCCAGCTGGGCATCTTGACGTGCAGACCACCGTGAAAGCTCCCAGACGATCATGGCTGGCTGCGCGTGGATCAGGCTGCCGGCGCGCGTCAGGCACCCCGCGCACCTGCGGGCCGCCAGGTGAGCGCTCACACGCCGTCCCGGCTTCCATTCTCCAGCTTTAACGTTTACACTGGGTTTTATTATCTGCTCGGCAACTTTCTCTCTTGCTTCTGCTTCTGGTCCGCTTTTCCCGACATGAACTTGGTCAAATACAAATGAAAAACCTCTTCATCAACATTTAAGTGCCGGCTTATAAAACTTTCTCTGTTAACTTTAACTTTTAGTTCAGGAGGATATACTGAAGATACAAACGGAAAAGGGAAGAAAAAACCCCTGTTAACCAACGGTTCCATGACAGACGCTTTTACCGGCTCTAAATTCACATTTGTGCGGTTTTATTCTCGTGTAACGCACTTTTGGAGCATGTTTTTTGTAAATGCTGAATTGTGTGCCTTTTTTTCTCAGTTACATGTGTTTTCAAGTCACGTTTTCAAGTCTCGTGTAATCATTTCCAGGACTTCTGAACTTTGCACTGTGAAGTCATGTAACCTCTGGCTTCTACATCTGTGGCACGTTTGACCATCGTTAAAAAAACGGGGTTTTGCGTTATTATTAGGGTGGCCACCTTTCAGAAATAGAAATAAGGGACGCCCTGATTTCAGCAGCGCAGGAGCCAAAAAAAAAGCCCCAAAACTTCTAAACTGAATAAAATGTGTTTATTTTATATGAAAAAACTAAATGCTTTGATTTAAAGTTTAAAGTGCTTTTAATAGCATTGAACTTGCATGACTGTATAGACAGCCAACCATACTAGCAACTGAAATATCCTCCTATGCTAGTATGTCCACATCAGCCCAGATGTAGAATAAAGCTACAGGTGAAGAATATGGTGTAAAAGTTAATTTATTTCAATAATTCAACTAGAATATGGTGGAAAAGTTAATTTATTTCAATAATTCAACTAGAATATGGTGTAAAGGTTAATTTATTTCAATAATTCAACTAGAATATGGTGTAAAAGTTAATTTATTTCAATAATTCAACTAGAATATGGTGTAAAAGTTCATTTGTTTCAATAATTCAACTAGAATATTGTGTAAAAGTTCATTTGTTTCAATAATTCAACTAGAATATGGTGTAAAAGTTAATTTATTTCAATAATTCAACTAGAATATGGTGTAAAAGTTAATTTATTTCAATAATTCAACTAGAATATGGTGGAAAAGTTAATTTATTTCAATAATTCAACTAGAATATGGTGTAAAGGTTAATTTGTTTCAATAATTCAACTAGAATATGGTGTAAAAGTTAATTTATTTCAATAATTCAACTAGAATATGGTGTAAAAGTTCATTTGTTTCAATAATTCAACTAGAATATTGTGTAAAAGTTCATTTGTTTCAATAATTCAACTAGAATATGGTGTAAAAGTTAATTTATTTCAATAATTCAACTAGAATATGGTGTAAAAGTTAATTTATTTCAATAATTCAACTAGAATATGGTGTAAAAGTTAATGAAAATACGGGACAAATCGTGTCCCGTATTAGTTCAATACGGGACGCAACATTTTTTTCTCAAATAAAGGACAATTCCGTATTTTACGGGACGGGTGGCAACCCTAGTTATTATACAGTTGTTGTTCTGTGTGTGAAAGTGTCACGCGTTATTTCAGAACCCACGAGGTGAGTTAGAAGAGGAGCCCCTGACCTTGAAAGTTCCCAGATGCAGAGCCTCACAAAGTGTTTGTAAAAGAGCAAAAGGCTTCCCAAAATATAAGCAGCGTGACGTCACTCCCTAATCCGTTAATGGGGAAATGCTGCTTGTGACTGACACTTCACATCCTGTGGAAAATCCACAGACTGGGGTTAATTGAAGCAGCTTTAGGAGGGTTTAGAAATTAGGAGATTATGTTAAAAAAGAAAAAGTGCAGGCGGTGAAAGTCCTTGAACATGATGTTCAGCAGAAGCAGCTGACAATGTTCCCTGTGATTCTGAATCAGGTTCATTTTCAGTTAATAGAGTTGGTGTTTGCACAGCTTATCTTTTTTATCATCCTCAAAGTGCAAGCTGTTATTTTTTTTTTGTTATTTTGATTTAAACATGGCTAAAACTGACTACTGGAACAGCAACATACAGAATGGGTCCCTGCAGACAGACCAAGGTTATTTTAACTTTTTGTACTTGTCGAAAAAAGGCTCACAAACTGCATTGTTTGTAGAAAGATCCTCAGTGTCGTTGCTCACGTCTTGTTGTAAGTCTTTTAAAAGTTGACATCAAACAAAAACTAGAGGAAAAAGAGGAGCATTCATTACCTCTGCTTCTAATGCTTGCCTATTTTATAATAAATATAGGCAAGGCAAGTTTATTTGTAAAGCACATTTCAGTGACGAGGCAATTCAAGGTGCTTTACATAATAAATATATGAAAGGTAAAGAGATCTGTATGATATAAACATAATGATAAAGTTGTATATCCAGTCACATTAATTCATTTGACATTTCATGTTGTATTTTGAACAGAAAACAAACTCTAATCAACTGAATAATAATTTATTAATACCCAAAAGGGAAGTGATGCCGTGGCAGTGTAAATTTCTTAGAAAAACAAAAAAGAAAATAAAAGAATAAACATCAGCTGTACAAACGTGAGAGCAGGGAGTATCGGAGACGATCGGCAGAAGCTCTTGTTTCATCATGAAGCCTCATAAATGCTTTGAGGGGGTTGTGGGTTTGTTTTTCTCCTACTGCAACAACTGTGCACGTGATGCCACATGCATGAAGTAATGCAGGTAAACTCGCTCAGGCGAGTGTGGAACCTTCAGAGAGGGGTTCAACATCTGGGACCTGAGGCGTTCCTTCACAGTGACCTCTCCAGGGTTGCAGCGTACGCTGCGCCGTCGACGAGCGCTGCGGCATTTCTCCCCCGCTTGTGCTGGTCTGTTTACAGTCTTGGTCCGCCCTTGTGCTCCAAGATCCGTGTAGACTCAAGCCTGGAGCCTGGAGCGTGGTCCTGCAGCCACACACAATATAAAAAATTACACACAATATGACACACAATATGTAAATTACCAGCAGGATGCAGTGACTGCAAATTTCATAAATCAATATTTTAACCCTTGTACTGTCTTCGGGTCAAAATTATCTATTCTCCTTCCTTCTTTCCTCCTGCTCTCTCCTTCCTTCTTTCTTCCTGCTCTGTCCTTCCTTCTTTCCTCCCTTCCTTCCTTCCTTCCTTCCTTCCTTCCTTCCTTCCTTCCTTCCTTCCTTCCTTCCTTCCTTCCTTCCTTCTTCCCTTCCTCTTTTCTCCCTTCCTTCCTTCCTTCTTTCCTCCTGCTCTCTCCTTCCTTCTTTCCTCCTGCTCTCTCCTTCCTTCCTTCCTTCCTTCCTTCCTTCCTTCCTTCCTTCCTTCCTTCCTTCCTTCCTTCCTTCTTTTCTCCCTTCCTTCCTTCCTTCTTTTCTCCCTTCCTTCCTTCCTTCTTTTCTCCATTCCTTCCTTCTTTTCCCCATTCCTTCCTTCTTTTCCCCATTCCTTCCTTCTTTTCTCCATTCCTTCTTTCCTTCCTTCCTTCCTTCCTTCCTTCCTTCCTTCCTTCCTTCCTTCCTTCCTTCCTTCCTTCCTTCCTTCCTTCCTTCCTTCTTTCCTTCTTTCCTTCCTTCCTTCCTCCTTCCTTGAACCGAAGACAGCACAAGGGTTAAAACATCAAATGTTGAAGGTGAGACATTTTAACAATTCATAATTTTATTCAGTACAAGAAGTCATAGAATTTGTGACGCTGTTAGAAATGATGGGAGACACCTGCAGCACAGGCCACTTCAGTCTGGCCGGTTCAGGACCATTGTAGTCCAAAGGAGTGTAATTCAGTGAATCAAGTTCAGTCCGCAATAAAAAGTTCACACAAACCCAAATTCATAAAAAACAGCCTAACCACGTTCTAAACTTCATCATCATGTAAAACGCGGCCCAATCCGCCGTCTGGAGCGAGCACGGGGCTAGGTGGGAACCCAGGGCGTCAAAAACCTCCAGCAGAACCAGACTCGGGGTATCTGCCTGGACTGGTTGGGGGTCTGGGGAGAGGTTAGGACACAAAAGGAAGAAAAAAAATATCTCCAGGATTCTGCCACAAGACAGTGGCGTTGGCGGACGCCCCCGCCGTGATGCCATTCCCCAGGTTTTCCTTCAGAAAAACCCTCCTGACAGGTTCGGCTGAAGCTCAAAACAGCGCCTGCTTTTAAATCTGTCAGTTTTAGTTCCTAATGTCCTAATGATCTGACCAGAGTCTCTGAGAGGTTTACCTTTTCTTTTCCCCTTTCCCTCCTGGAGTCGGTGAGCAGGAGTTTCACAGGGAAGGTGCTGCTGTGTTCAACCCACTCACTCATACAGTATTCATAGTTTTTATATCAAATGATAATGGAGAGACTATCTTTAAGCCTCTATGTCACGCACATTTTCCATGATCCTTTCAAAGTTGTTTTTTTTCCTCATTCTGTCGATGGCTCAATGGTTTTCCTTTGAGCTTTTGTTTCTGTCTTTCATCTCGATCCTGTAGGAGGTTTTCAGAAAGCGGCGACAAAGGCTGGTTCCGGTCCTTGTTCGTGCACAAAGTCGACGCCAGGAAAGATGCTCACTCCAACCTGCTGTCAAAGAAGGAGACCAGCAACCTGTACAAGATTCAGTGTAGGTTGCATGTTTTCAGCTGCGAAGGGGGTCGCGGGGTCGCGGACGACCAATGGCATTTACACGGCATTAGGATGAACTAGTTTTCTTTTGTCCGTCAGCTATCATCTGTGTGTCTCCACAGCCAGGTATAGGATGGTTATTAACGTACTGGTCGTGCTCACCTCAGGAGGAAGTGAACTTTAGCCGCGTAGACGCAGCGACCAGGTTAACATCGGCGTGCTTCCAGTCTGCACCGTTTTGCAGCATCAAAACTCGCCTCCTTTATTCTGAGTCTGATGTAATAACTGCGTCTGTCTCTTGAGGAGAAACGGATCACTCTCCCTGGACTTTGATCTTTTATGTGGGGAACATCACACCGTGCACAGATTTCAATTGGAATATTCTATCAGCCGTAGCCTATAACCCCGTACGAGTGGATCTGTTTTGTGTAGAAAGGCTTTGCTGAAATGGAGTGTGAAATTGCTTTGTTGAAAAACTTGATTGTGTATTGTATAAGAAAATACCAATTTCTGACTAGTCTGTCTCTCTCTTCTCTTTTTTTTTTTCTCCGTCTCCCTCACAAGTCCACGACGTCAAACCAGAGTGCCAGGATGCCTACAACAGTCTGGAGTGAGTGTGTCTCCTGCTCCGAAACACCGACACCGCCGGCCGAACGAAGCCTCTCCTGAGTTTGTCTTTGTCTTTAAAAGTTAACCGTTTTGTGAGACATGGTGGCTCATTATGAACTGGGTGGTGGCAAGCATTAGAGATGCACCGATCAGGATTTAGAGGGCTGATCACCGATCTCCAAAAGCAGTAGCTGCCAATTCCGATATTTCTGATCACAGTGTGAAATCCATAAATTCGTCAATATTGTTGTCTCATGTACACAACACTGACATTGTATTATTAGATAGCCTATAACAATTAGGAGATGAGCAAGTATCATGAACTGACTGTTTTATTGCAGGCTGAGGCAATATGCAATATTTCACCCCCTAGAGACTCTTAGAGACGACTTAGACGCGTGTAGCTTACTAGCTTAAGCTTTCCTGTGGCAGCAAATGTGTACAACACAACATGTGCAGTGCACCAACATAGACAAGCTGACTGACACGACTGCATAATACTTATTTATATATATATATATATATATATATATATATATATATACTATGTATATAGTGTGGTATAACTCCGGCGGACATTCATATGTGAAATATTAACGACGCAGCAGCGCGTACCGTGGATCCAAGCAGCTAACGACATTTAAACCTGATGTCTTCTGCAACAAAAAGCGGCTGATGGTCAAAGCTTATGAATCCATTACTTTATGATGTAGTTCTTTACTTTTCTTTCTGTTGTTGCCGTCGTTTATAGGTGTCTCTTACGGCTGAGTAAGCGCTGTTGTTGCACGCTTCTTTTCTTTCTCTGCCTCAGCCAACTTTGACAACTTAATATACTCTTTCGTGTGAGAAACTTTCAAATGTCTTATCAGCTTCGTTGTATTGAAATTCTTTTGTAACATTCCTCCTCGGGGATCTCCTTTGCACATAGCTTGCAAACTGCAAATTTGTATTGTAAAAACTCCCATACCGGCGACGCCATTTTCACTGTTGCCTTGTAGAGACGTGTTGTTGTAAACGTCATCGGATTGGCCTGCTTTGAACTATTTTGAGGACGCCGATCAAAACCGATAGGGGCATTATTGATCGATCAATCGATCGATCGGTGCATCTCTAGCAAGCACATCTCAAAGAAGTTTGGGCGGGGTGATGTTTACATCTCTTGTAACGTCAGCCCACATTGGCCTGGGGCCCGAGGAGCCCGGCCACTAGACGTTTGACCTGTTCTGGTCTAATAGAGGCATCAAGCTGTTAAAAAGGCCTGAATCTTCACATTGTCCACCTTGTCCGGTCCACACAGAGCTTTCTCCAGAATCTTTTGATGACGATATGTACTGCAGCTGTTAAGATACTCAAAGTCTCTGCTAATTTATGCTGAGGAACAACAAAAGGGTTTTTATCCGAACCTCTGCCCATCTTTTCTTCTGAGTGCCTCCAGATTCTCACTTTATAGCTGAAACCACTTAACCTCACCGGTTTGCAGGACGTTCTGATACATATTTCTTTTTAGCGCCACCTACACACCTAGACCTATTGCTACCCATAATGCAACTTGTTTTCAACGTGCTACAGCCATCACATTTCAGCTAATATGATTCCTTAAAGGAGACCTATTATGGCATTTAATGTATATTTTAAACAGGCCTTGAATGTCTTAAAAACAATCTAAAGCTTGTTTTTTCTACATAAATCAGAAATCCAGCCTGTGGGCCCTGTCACTAGTTTTACCTTTTCTAACCCCTTTTTCTGTGCTCCATTCTAAGGGAAGGGGGGGGTATGATAATGAGGCTCTGTGCTCATTGGCTCCCTGAATGACGTGTAGCAGGGGAGGAGGATAAACCTCGCTCCGCCAGAGCAGCCCGAGCCTGTAAATAAATACAACACTGAATGTATGAATCACAAATGGCATCTTTATTGTTAAAAAAATAAAATATGAGTTGTATATAAATAACATTTATGCACTATTTCAGCCGGATCTGCCCGGCGGATGCTGAACGCTGGCCCCGGAGCCACGCCGGGCGCCCGGCGTGGCTCCGGGGCGCATCGCCCGTTACGGGTGATCAAACCGACAGATTTCTCTGAAAATCTCGGAGGGTGAAGCTGGTCCAGCCTGGGACGTACCCCAGAAATCCCTGCTCCCAAAGCGGCTGGGAACCTGGACAATTTAGTCGGACGGACCGCGCTTTGGGAACCAGAAAGTAAGCTGGAGCAGCGCGCATCACCGCGGCTTTAACCAGGGAATCTGACCGGTTCCGACCGGCCGGGACCGCAGGAACCGGCCTGGACTGGTAGCAGGGACTCCCGGGGACCGACCAGCGCAATTTCAGCCGGATCTGCACGGCGGATGCTGCGCGACGGGCGCCACAACCCCACGGCGGGCGCACAGATCGGCTCCGGGGCGCATCCGCGGCGCATCGCCCGTTACCGGGGATCAAACAGACAGATTTGGCTGAAAATCTTTGAGGGTGAAGCTGGTCCGACCTGGGACAGACCCCCGAGGACCCAGCTCCCAAACCATCCGGGAACCTGGATGATTTAACCCGGATCCGCGGCGCCGCGTCCGACTGGCTGAAGGAAGCACCGCTCCAGCCAGAGCCAGAGAGCTGGTTGTGGGCGTGGTTTCAGCAGCGGAGGCTGAACCTATGGAAATGAGCGCCTATGGTGACGTCACCATAGGCGCAGATTCAGAATGGCTCAAAAAAAGGTCACGTGACACTGGGGGACTCTGTAAGGCGGGGGTCAGAGACCCTGCAGAATTTCATGGTATTTTGTCTCCCCTGTGCTGGCAGGGTGAGGGGAGACCACTTTATATATGTTAAAACAAGAAAAAACGTGTTTTTCATAATAGGTCCCCTTTAAGTGGTAAAGTCTTTGCACTTTGCGCAGATTTTATGCACGTTCTGTGTTCTGTTGAATATGGGTTTGTCAGATATGCAAGTGGTTGCATTATGTTTTCCTTACAGTGTCTTTATTGTAACTGAGATGGCAAGTTTGGTTTCTGCCAGTGGTGGAAACCTAAACTAAGTCCAGGTGACCCCCCCCCCGTCTCAAAGTTTCTCTAAATGTCTTGAGCTGAAGGTGAACACTTTTAAGCAAGATGAATGTTTCATCGGTGTGTTGTACATATTTGCATAGAAACGAGGGATTGCAGCACAAACACGGGCGCTAAAAACGATGAACCCCGGCCGAACCTTTATCAAGGCTGCAAACCGTAATCATCTTGTTAAAGCTGGCGCCTTGGAAAGGGCAGCTTTATGAATAAAACCCTCCCCAACAGTCAGCAGCCACCGGCTCGTCCAAGAAGACGTAGAACTTTGAGAATTAAGACGATGGATTACGGGAAGCTGCAAAAAGCTGGTAGCGTGTTTTCTGATAGCCGCCTCCTCGGTTCACGATGCAATTAAGAAGTGGAGGAAAAATGGACAATGTGGAGGTGAAGATGAGGTCTGGGAGGCTGAAGCTGTTTGTACCACGAAGCCAAGTCTCCTACACTAATATTTTAGAGAAGGCTGTCAGACTCGGGGTTGCTGTTGCGTCGCTCCAACGATTAGCCACTCCCGTGCAGATGTGTTGTTAAAGCAGTGCCTGCATCCTCCAGACCAAACACAGCATCACAAGTTCACAAACTTAAATAAGTCTCATCCATTTTGCAGAAACACGCTGACTGATCTGAGCTCATGTTTTCATCTCTTTATGTTTCTGCTAGAGAGTTTGGTGGAAAGTGATGCTCTTCTTCAAGCATTAAGCACGCAGCGGGGATCGACGGGGCTCGGTGTTTGTCTGGGCAAAAACAAGCAGAAGAATAAGCTTGCTTGAATACCAGAAAGTCTCATTAAATATTCAGCCAAGACGGCCGAAGAGTCTCCGAGGATATTTCTGTTTTGTTGTAGCGATGGTCGGTGAAACTGAGCTAAAAGAAGACTAAAGTAACTTTGTTACTTTACAACTGTTAAAGTTGGAAGTAAAAAATGAAGTTTGATCTTAAATTTCTACTTGATTCCTTGTGGAAATTAGCTTGTTTTTTGTGCATATGGATATTCAGGGGATCAGAACTTTAAACTGGGGGGTTCGGACTTTTGCAAACCACAATCTTTCTTTTATAGTCTCATTGACTGTTGAGGGTAAATGCTTTAAGTCAGTTAGTTTAGGGTTCTCCACATTAACAAGAATGACTTTTATTTCATGGTAATGATATTCTCTTTGAATAAATAATAGTAATCATCGTCATAATAACTGAGCACATAATTAGTTTATGTGCGTATGAGCTGCAGTTAGATGGATTTGCCCTGAGCACTCGTCTTGCAATAACCCGTGTTCCCCGAGTGCCCTCTAGTTGCTCGTTGTGTTGCAGCCATCGTACATCATCACTGCAAGCATCTTTACAGAATCTGTGCTGGTATTTTTGTTTGTATTTACAGTATGTGTTTTGTGCTGCCTTCAGGGCCGAAGTGCAAAACAAGCTCCACCAAGACCCGGACTACCCATGTGAGGTAGTAGGAAGCTGGAATACCTGGTACGGAGATCAGGATCAAGCTGGTAAGCGGCTGTGAAAGAGTTAATTAGATGTATCATTATTAGACTGTCACCTTTGGCTGGTCAGAGATTCCCTGTGAGGAAATAAATGATCTCGTATTGATGCCCAAAACATTTGTTGTAAGTAGTTGTACCTCTGGTTTACATAAGCTTGTGGATAGACATTCACTTATTGTTGATAAATAATCAACATATTTCTTTCTATATATGATAACTTACAGTCCGCAGTATAAAGAAGAGCTTTCAGTGACTATAAGAAACGATGTGGTGATGGAGGTTTAGAGGATTTTATTGCGTGGGTGGCGACGGCTTTGAGGCGGCGCAACAGTGACACCTGCTGGTTGTTTCTGTCAGTGCATCTGTGGCGGTACAGAGGAGGTTATCCGGCCTTGACTGAATGTCTGCAGAAATTGAAGACCAACAAGGTATGTGCAAGATGTGTTCACTTTTATATTCTTAATATCATCTGTAAAATGTTGTTTTTTTAATTTACATGCAGTAAGATCTAATAGCCGCCAGTGGATTATAAAAAAAATAAAAATAATATAATCTACTGGCACCTACAGTCTAAAAAAAAAAAAGTTAACTATGTTTTTGCTCTAATTTAAAGGATTTTAGTGAATTTATTAACATCAGAATAGCACAATTACGTGTGCCTTTTTGAATTCTTTGAAAAAATATAATCCCATTTTGTTTTGTTTTTTAGGAATATTTGGAGTTTCGGAAAGAGAGGGCAAAAATGTTAATCTCAAGGCGAAACCAGCTTCTTCTTGAGTTCAGTTTCTGGAACGAACCCCAACCGAGACAAGGACCAAACATCTATGAACTGCGCACCTATAATCTCAAGGTAAGTAAACACTCGCCCTTTCAGTGACCTGTTTACTGTACATGAATTTCTTCTTCTTTTTAATAAAAGCCTAATATTAGAGATCTGCTTTGCAGCTCCACGCGAGCCCAACATAGGAACTGTATTTAAACATTACATTCAACAGGTAACACATTGTTGTATAAAGAGGAGATTTGCCTTTTGTTTTTTTAATTTTAATGTACCTGTTACTTAATCCCTTCGTCCAATTTGAAGTTATAATGTACTTTTTATTGTAGCTTAAAGTTCGGCTGCAGGCAGGAAACTTTGCTAAAGTTTAGAAATGACTTATATCAGCCCCGGTAATAATGTCAGTACTTCCACTTCCGAACCATTCTGTTGCTCTCAGGCTCCCTTTGTACCGGTAATTTCTGTTTATTCATACGCGCGTCAGTAAGTTGGAGTCATTTCTCCACAATTGAGGTGGCGTACGAGCCCAGCTGGGCGACGGGGGAGTCCTGCTGTTCTGTTGTGTTGAAAGCAGCCGTCTGCTGTCGGGGTTTGATGAAATCTCTGCATGTGGCGTCATATTTCAAATTTAAACAATGTTTGCCAATGTTTTACCACGTTTCTTCCAGCCAGGGACCATGATTGAATGGGGCAACAACTGGTAAGAAAAAACTGTTGTTTTATTTTATTGAAATATAACAGAAATCAGTTACTTGAGGTTTTGTTTTTACAAACATTAGGTGATATATTGGCTCCAGGCAGCATTATTCTTCTGAAAATAACTTGTCTTGCACCAGGGCGAGGGCAATCAAGCACAGACAACAAAACAACGAAGCCGTGGGCGGCTTCTTCTCGCAGATTGGTGACCTGTATGTTGTTCATCACTTGTGGGGTAAGTACAGTAAGTGCATAAGTAAGTGCATCGTCCATATGTGATTAATGAGTATTGTTTTTTGAGTTTTTAGAGCGTAAACAAGTTGATCCTTTGTCTGGATCTGCAAAATGTGTGAAGAACTGTTATCAATGGTGTTTTTCACAAAAAGCAAAGTGAACTAACGGAAGAAGAATCCAAAAATAAATGTATATTTGGTGGGAGCAGCCTTCACCTTCCAAACAGCCTTAGTTCATCCAAGTACACTTTGGAGGAAGTCGGGGACTTTGTAACTCATAGCCAGGTATAAAGTTAACCAAAAATACCAAAAAGGGTGCCAGCGACCTTCCCATCCATCCAACCATCCATCCATCCATCCAACCATCCATCCGTTTCATGAGGAGGTGACATGAATGCCATTAACAGGAATGGACGTGCAGGAGGCTGAACAACGGGCGAGGAACTGCTAACCTCTGCGGTCCGTGTACTTCGCACGCCTTTACGTTTACGCCTTACGCCCTTGTGTGTTAGAGTTCAGTACATGTTATTGATTGGACGCTGCTTTTTTTTGGACGCTGCAACTGAACGGACTGTCACAACATCACTGCAGTTTCGTGACGGAGTGAAGACAGATTACAGATGAAACTCATGTTTCACTCCCAGGTTTCATATTCACATTTTTTTCTGTTTCAACATTAAAAAAATCTAAAACTGTTCATTTTCAATCTGATCAACAAAAGAACCAGAAACAACTTTCTTCATTTATTAGATTTTCAAACACATCAATGAAATATTGGATAATGGATAACGGATAATGGATAACGATCCGTTTTCCGTTTTTCGTTTTTTATTATCAAAACAAAAAATGGGAAACGGATTATTTTGGATTATTTCTCTATTTTTATTGTGTCATTTCAAAACAAAAAACGGATGGCCGCGAAGTACACGGACCCTCTGCTATCAGGATGATGTCGTGGAAGACACTCTGATGTCACAGGTGATGCCCGGTGGCAGGACTGAGCACAGCGACAGGACACGAGGTGGTAGCAGCAGGGCGCCTCCCAGGGAAAGAGGGATGTCGAGGTGTGCTGTTACGCTCTCTCAAAGAAGGAGGCAGTCCACGGCAGCACCGAGGACTGTCGAAGCTGCGGTCGGCCAAGGAAACGGTGCCGCAGAGGAAGGAAAATGCCCAGCAGTGTCGTCGGCTCCAAACCAGCAGAGACCAGTGGAGATCCAGGTGTTCAGGGGAGAACTGAACTCAGATGTGGAAACCAGGCCAAGAGTCTCGATTACGCACAAGAACCCCGGTGGAGAAAGATGGCAGCAGACGCTGTAAACTGATGAGGGAAAACCTGAAGGAAGGGGTGTGTGGGGGGGGTCTTAGTTCTCCATGTGTTGTGCTGTTCATCATGTCCACACACCTGCCCAAGACCATTACAGGAAATATGTGCACCTGTTCAACCAAATATCAGTTTTCCAGAGGTTGGATCTCTGTTTCATCAACAGAACAGTGATATCGTCTTACCTTGATTTCATTTTGACAAACATGTCATGTTCAAACATTAGCATCCCTTCATTCAATCAAAATGGTTTGCAATCCCAAATGATCCGGTCCTCACTAGATCCTAAAATAAGGTTAATACAACCTCAGCCTGCATTGTTGCTTTCATTGAACAAAAACGAAGATGAGGAACAAAGAGTTCAGCTGACTCAAGAATATTTAGGCATTTATATCTTCATGTGAAACCTTTCAATTAAGAGAAAGCACTAATTCATGAACATGTCAGCATGATGGGAGTTTCCAGTGCGTGTGCAGTGCACATCCAGATCTCCACATCTAGATTAGATATACTTTATTTATCCCACACTGGGGAAATTCACTTGTCCCAGCAGCAACAGTATAATATACATAAAATAAATGAATAAATACAGACACGGTGAATGATGGGTAGAGTACAGAGATTGAACAGGGTCTAAAGTTGAATCAATGTTCAGTCTCTCTCATCCATCGGCTCGTTCTGAGGGTCCCAGTGGCTGATTTCTGGTGAACCCGTTATCCTCCTGTGCTCTTGCGTGTTCCCTTCATCCGGTCTGTATTTTTGTTGAGTGTTAATGAACTCTGGGAGACACGTGTGAGCTCTCCTGAGCCAAACCTGTTGTTGAAGTGTCACAAAGCAGCTCAAGAGCCATCAACCAACCAATTCTGCCTTCTTTTTTTTTTTTAAAGCTTCTCCTCTCACAGAAGATGAAGTGTAAACATTTTAAAGTGGGCGCTTGGTGCTTTAGTGTAGTATTAATTATACTGATTCAAATTGAATACCTACCCAGAGCATCACCAGGACCCGGGAGACCCAAACAGAGCCCCGGTTCGCTCCTGTCGGGTTGGTAGAGGGAGAGGTTTCACCGTCCAAGAGGGGCTCAGAGTATATTAGTATTACTATATGTACAGAAAATATTTAGTGTTTGATATCAACCCATATATGCCTTTCTGTCCTGCAAGACAAAACCAAAAATCACTTTATGAATCACAGCCTTTTTTCTTATCTTTTCAGCTTTTTCTGATTTGGACATGTGCAATGTAGCGGTAATAAGCAGGACAGAATAAAGTTACTGTGTAGGAAAGGAAAACGGGTTAAAATTTCTAAAACTTGTTTCCAAATGCAAAATATTTCATTAAATTGTAGTCACTGGCCGTATAAAACCCTGTTTTTCTTTTTTCTTTCGACAGCTTATGAAAACCTCCAGTCCAGACAGGAAACTAGAGACTCTGCTTGGCTGAAGCAGGGATGGGATGTAAATGTGTATTATACAGGTGAGTACGCGGCTCTGTGCGCCCCCCAGCAAAGCATTCTGGGTGCTTCATTACTTCAGTTCGTATGTGCAACTCTTCCAGGTGTACAACGATACTTTCTGTGTTGGTGCATCGACGACCGGTGTGGTCTCCATGGTGCTAACGTCCAGCCCAGGACGTTTGCTCGTTTATCAAGACAAACTGAAACGCAGCTCTTTCCTTTTTAAATTTCTGCCAAAAAAGTAATACAGTTAAAATTCCCTGCCAGTTTGTGAGTCGCAAAAGTAGAAAAAGACGAAGCTAGTTGTGCTGCCATCTCTTAGGAAGTACGTTGATCAGACCAGAACCCCCGCTGGACTCTCAGGAGAGCAGCGAAGGAGGGACGCTTTTAGGAATGAACTGAACAAATGAGTTGTTTAAAAGAAAATCAGCCTTGCTTGCGTTGTATCACAGATTTGACCTTATATCGCGTGACCATCTCAAGCCTGGTTCAGTCGGATCAGACTTTCTGAAGCCAGTAGCAACGGATGCAGATGAAACTACCTCCGGGCATCACTGGACAACGATGAAACCGGTCAGAGAGCTGAGTCTACATAGATGAAAATATGAAATGCTGTGATCTACAGTGTGAAAGCAGCAGGGCCACTGCAAGGGGTGTGCGAACCGTGCGACCGCACGGGGCCTCGCACCCCAAGGGGCCTCGCGTTTTTTTTTTTTTTCTTTTCCTTCTTTCCCTTATAAATATCAACAGTCACGTTCCATTACAGACCTAAATGTGTACTAGTCTGTGCATATCAATAAATATATGTGCAATGATTTGCTTGCTGATTGATGTCGCTGCACAGCTGCGCGTGTCTGTTGTTCAATACAACTGCGTCAGACCAAGCGCAGACACAAGCTGCTCTGATCCAGACGGGTGGAGTGTGTAACAAACTGTCACACAATGTCGAGAGAACGAGACAGATTCAGGAAACTTCCATCAGGGAATGAAAAAAGAAAAAAACTAAAGAAAATGGAAGAGTTTAATGCCTCTCTGAAAGTCTTGTTTTGATAAATTTGTTACAAAAATCACCGATCCGACCGGGTCTCAAGCAGCCGTGGGGCCCCGCGTCGAGGCAAGCCCAGATGATAATGAGGCAGGGGAAGGTATCCAGTATTTTGCTAATTGGAGAGTTAAAATTGCGCATATAGACATCCGATGCGACCCGAAAAACCCAAAAATGTCATGCCCCCCCCCGGCCATTTCGCACAGGGCCTCACAAATCTCCCAGACGGCTCTGGAAAGCAGCACCGAGATCCAGCAGAACCACTATGGACACTAATCCATCATCAGAGGCTATCAGGAGGTCAGCTGTGTTTGGGCTATGATGCATTCTGGACCCTGACGGAAGAACGTCAAACAGAGCATTTCTGTACAGATGGTCACATGACTGGCTGCAATGACCTTTTCCAGAATTTTAGATCTTATGGTCTATAATTCATTAAAATGTCTGGGTCAAGGGTGGGTTTTTGAGTTTCATTACTGCAACTTTAAAACCATGCGGCAGATACCCTGAGTTCAGGGATGGGTTGATCTAGTCCAGTATTGTCGTGCCAATATGAGAGATGACATGTCTGAGTAGCAGAGTTGGGACGGGGTCTAACAGACACGTAGTTGATTTAGCTTAATTCATGACTGAGGTCTACAGGAACTAAGCAGTCTAGAGTCGGGTCAGGACCTGAGGAAGTCGCTGCCGGACGGGCCTCGCTGATTTCCTCTAATTCTGCTGATTTTACTGCTAAAGAAGCTCATATACTGAGAGGAGTGCACGGCTCAACTGGGTTGTGACTCTTTATCAGCCTGGCTACAGCGCTGAACATAAAATGTGGATTATTTTTATTATCCTCTATCAATGACAAATAATAAGCTGTTCTAGCATTATTTTCTACATATATACAGATGGACTATCCTTCCATGCAAGATGAGAACCTGCAGATGTACAAGAGTAAAACTTCCTTTCCATTTTACAAAAAGCTGTTAGATTTACTGTTGTGTTTTTAAAAAGCCAATTTCAAGCACATCCATAATGTAGAATATTTAATAATGTGTGTGTCTGTCTGTGTGTCTGTCTTCAGTGCCTTTGATCAGAAGCATGGATACGAGAATAATGATTCCCACCAAGAGTTCACCGTTACAGTGAGACGTTTGAAACTGCGAGGAGCTCGGACGCCACAATCGACTGACATGCCTGGTCTTACTGATCCATCTTTTGAAATTCTTCATCCTTTTTTTCCTTTTCTTTAAATCTGCTGGGTGATGTATGTTACATACATCAATATTTCATTCCTCATTTACACTCCAGCCAGTAATGAAACAACATTTGTGTGTATTTAATTGTTTGAAAATTCTTATACGTTTACATTTTAAGATCCTTGACTTAGAATTGTAATGAACGAGAGATGAACATACTTGTGAAAATGCAGAATACGAATAGCCTGAATAAGTATATGTCTGGACATGACTCTCACTGAATAAGGTCACCTGACCTTCACAACAGTCCCTGTGAAACAGCTGTCGCATAAAATAAGGAAATGCCTCATTATTTTTACTCCAGAATAAATGTTCAGGAAGAGTGCAAGACCCTGCTTGAAGCAAATATATACTTCCGGTATGTCAGAATTTCAAAATAAAAGCGTAAAGGATGTAATTATTGAAGTATTTAATAATAAAGTGAAGACATTTTTAGACGACTAACCCCACCAAAAGCTAAAAAACAATAATTACAAACACCTTATTGCTCACTGCATTCGTTTTTGCACACTGTATTGGAGTTTAAATGATCAAAATGTCTTTGTTTATATAAGTTTATTTTGTTATGGTCACAAATGATTTTTTTTCATAGATTAAATTCAGGTTTGAACCCTCCAAATAATCAAACTATCCATCTCCTGATGTATTTGTATTTGTGCCTACGTTGACCCTTTGCCATTGGTGTATAAAATGTAGAAATAATTAAAGAAAGTTTAAGCTTTATTAAGATTAATGTGAGCTTGATTTTCATGTTGAAATATTACTTTCATTTTCATTTGATGAAACATTTTCTTACATTTGATAAGCATCGTTTAGCTGTTGCAGTCTCCCAGTTCTACCATCATCAGAATCATCCATCCCAGAGTACTACAAAAATCACACCAGCTCATGCAGCTACAGCTCACATGACAGCGGAGGCAACCAAGAGACTGAAGAAATAACTAAAGAAGAAAGCAAACAAAAGTAAAGATTGAACAGCTTTCTTAAACTGAGAGGTCGTCTTTAGAAGTCCCTTTGTGCCGTTTAAAGTCGGACACATTTTTTCTCAGTTTATTTTAAACACACCTTTCAGCAGCAGATAGTCTGACATGTGAAAGGTTTATTGTCAAATTATTTGTAGCTGGAATACAGTCGGTTTAGAAGTTGCTTTAAATCCCGTGTTGGTTTCCGAGGTAAACGGCACTGCAGGATCAACTTCCTAAAAGAAGATAATATATATTGTGATAATAATAATAATCAACATAAAATATTTTTCATGCAGTTACATGGGAAACCTATAGGGAAAATTGAACAAAAATGTTTTTGAAATTACAATGGTAGTTCCCCCAGTGTGGATTGATTTGATTCCCAGCTAATTGTAGGAAAGTCAAAGTAGCTTTATTGTCAATACTTGATATGTCAAGACATACAAGAAATTGAGAGGAAGAAAAAAAGAAACATCAGTCCATCCTCACCTCCTCCATCACCATCTGTTAGCTGCTGCAGCGGTAAAGGACAGGAGCAGCTGCAGCGTATCATCCGCTCTGCAGAGAAGGTGATTGGCTGCAACCTCCCATCTCTCCAGGACCTGCACGCCTCCAGGACCCTGAAGCGTGCAGGAAAGATTGCAGCAGACCCCTCCCACCCCGGACATAAACTGTTTCAGACTCTTCCCTCTGGCAGGAAGCTGCGGTCCATCAGGACCAAAACCTCACGCCACAAAAATAGTTTTTTCCCGTCTGCAGCTGTCCTCATCAACCCGGTCCCCCCTCTCCCCCGTCTACCACGCACTGCCCCCCCATCCCACTCTACGTTACATTAACGTAATATTCCAATCCCCTAACTTTTGTACAGACTCATATCCGGCACTTTAAAAACCCCATATTGTACATTTCTGTTTATACATTTTATTTTATCCGTCCTAAGTCATCCTACGTCACTTTTTGTAAAGACTCATATCCGGCACTTTAAAACCTCATATTGTACATTTCTGTTTATACATTTTATTCTATCTCTTATTTTATCTCTTATATATTTGTTTGTTTTTATATTTTTATTTTTATTGTATTGCACCAATCACCACAACAAATTCCTTGTGTGTGTTAACAAACTTGGCAATAAACCCTTTTCTGATTCTGATTCTGATTCTGATCAGAATTCCACTGAAATAAGGAAGCAAGTAAAGATTTTTATTGTCACCGCATATGATAATCCTGTGAAATTAGTATGCACTCTACTGTGAAAACACAAGGACACACAAGTTAGGACATATACAATATAAAAACATTGAAAAAGTGTTTTTTTTTTGTTTTTTTTTTTAAGTGCAGCAATAATATGGAACATGCAGTAAAATGTGCTACTACCCGTTATGATGGCAGTTGGATTAAAAGCTACATCAAAATTAATAAATGGTAATAAAAAAAAAAGACAATGTATGCAACATAAAATAATAAAGTTGCATTTATTTTGGAAAAAAAAAATCCTAACTAGTGTTTATTACTTTGAAATTGTAAACCGGACGTGGTATTACCGCCCACCCCTCCGATCTTCACGCATGCGCAACACGTGTCCACGTGAAAGTGGTGTGTCCCTTTAAGGGGCGGGGCGGGGGCGTGGCGGCGTGGGGGCGTGCCTGGATTTAAATATACAGTAGTTGTGCGAGCCTGTGTGCGATTACGTCGGGTGTTTTTCTGCGTGACAGAAGTGCTGCGGGACGTGCGGGTTTCTGTCCCCGCTCAGGTGGCTCGCCGAGGCCGACATTTAGCGTTTGAATGTTCACATCCATTCAGGAAGACGAGTAGAGAAGCGCTGCTCGTGCCCGAGAACATGGACTTGCACATATTAGACCACCGGCTGCGGGTCACCAGCATAGCCAAGAACGGACTTGTTCATTACACACATTCCTTGATAAAGCTGATATTTCTCCGGAACAGGACACGGTAAGGCGTCTCATCGATGTATAATGTGCCTGAACCTGCAGCCCTTTCATTCAGAAACGAGCCTTTGTCAGGCTGTTTGTCTGTGCTGTCTTTGCCCAACCCCTTTCCATAAAACAATCTGCATCCGTGCATCCAGTGGCGTCAATTCAGTCGAAGCTAAGGTATGGCAAGGTTACGAGTCACAGAACTTAACTAGAGTATCAATAAACACGTCCAGCAAATACTCATCACAGAAGTCTGCTATGTAGCTTATCTGTGTTTAAGAAAATTGGAACTTTTTCAAATGCAGTCTCGCTCACTGCAAAAACTCAAAATCTTACCAGGAATATTTGTCTTATTTCTAGTTAAAATGTCTCATTTTTAGTCAAAAAATCTCATTACACTTAAAACAAGAGTCATTACCAGAAAAATAACTTGTTATTTGACCATTTTCACCTGTTTCAAGTAAATTTTCACTTGAAATAAGTAGAAAAATCTGCCAGTGGGACAAGATTTATCTTCTCATTACAAGCAAAACAATCTTGTTCCACTGACAGATTTTTCTACTTATTTTAAGTGAAAATCTACTTGAAACAGGTGAAAATGGTTGTTTTTGAGTCTTGTCTTAAATGTAATGAGATTATAAAAAAATGAGACATTTTAACTAGAAATAAGACAAATATTCTTGTTAAGATTGTGAGTTTTTGCAGTGTATAATAACTAGTGAAATCGATCATGTTGTTCTTATTTGCATTTGTAGTTATTCCATAAATGTATTTAAAAAAACAAACATTTACATTTAACCGTTGAAGCAAAGGTGTGGCGGCTGCCATACCTTGCCATACCCAATTGACGCCCCTGCGTGCATCTGTCGAGAATTGCAGTAGTTGTTGATGCTTTGATTATTTCCTCTGTAAAGTGGGTGCACGGATTTAAAAAAAAAAAAAAGAGAGAAAGTGGTCGTTTTAATCAAGAAGTTTGGTCATCGCATGCTTTTATTTTGTAGTCCTGCAAAAGTGGTGCATGGATGCACGCTGTTTCCTCTGAGCATAAACTGACACAGTTAAAGAGACGTTAGTATTTTAATTGGACCTGATCTTTCCATTGCAAATATGACCCACTTCCGGTTTGTAAGTGCTGCATATCTCATGTTGGCCCTGGCCAGTTTTCAGCTAATCCCCTGGACATCCTACCATTGTTATGTAATTCTTTATTTCTCTGGCTGCCCCACATGTGCATGGCCAGGAGAGGAGCTCAACATCTGTCACGCAGCCACCGTGATGCAGGCCGGGGAGCCGGGGAGTGGCTTGGCGGCTCCTCTTCTGTGGAGGCAAACGTCAGGGAGGATTATCTTCCTCTCATTGCCCCGGTGATGTCAAGATGACATGTCATCCTCTGAGACTTTATTATCATGTGTGACATTTGCAGTGGCGGCAGATTAGTCCTTTAATCACTGTCTGGAGATGTTTCTTGTCAGCTGACACAGAAAATGGGATTTAAATCATATATTTTTCTCCCCTCCCCAGAGCTGGCTCTATCAGTCTTCATTTGACTCGTAGCGTTAAGCAATAAAGTTTTGACAGAAGCTTTTACTGCGTCAGGATGACATACAACACCCTGTAAACTGGTGCAGCCTAGTATCACCAAAAACACACATCCAGAAGCAGGCATTTCATTTTAAATGTCCAGCCCTCCTTTTTTTCCTTTGGACCATCTGTGAAACATTCAACCAGGAAAGGGCCGACTTGCTGCTCTTCGTTAGATCTAGGAGCCTGTCTTCCTTTTAAACGTGTTGCTGTCCATGTTTTGGAGTTGCATCATCCCGCTTCACGCTGGATGCGTTCAGCCTTGTTAGTTCTTGTTCTCTTTCTGCATTTGGATCTTTCTTTCTCCACCCTTCTTTCAAACTTTGAGTGATTTTTCATGGTGGAGAATGTTTTTAAGTTGCGTTAAGGGGGCTTGATTGCCCGGGGTGATTTTCTTCTTTCCCTTTTTTGCAGTCCCCCTCTTTCAGGCCTCTGCTATTCATTACAGAACACAGGGATTTGACAGCAGTTCTGAGAAGAATTTTAACGAGCTGATCCTGACAGTAGCACTTGTTGCGCACTAGAGGATGGGAGACTTTCATTCATCATCCACTCAAGTCAGAGTTTTGGCACGGATTGAAGATGAAAGTAGTCAAAGAAACGTCTTTGCCTCATCTAAAGATGGTATCTTTTCTCTCTTGTCCTGCAGTGTGTACGCTACCAGTGGTCTTTCCTGGGTCGTGCCGTTTGCAGGTTTGGATCAGTCGTGTATTAGGTTCTGTTAAACACCCACGAGTAACAAGTTTTAAAAAAAACATCAATTTTCTTTGATACTTTTTAGATATGTAGTCTGCTGCTTTCCTTAGTTTTTGTTCAGACGTTCTAGGTGGGGTGATCACCAGTACTCGAGATGAGGGGGGATGGCATCCCCCCTGAAATAAATATGGTCAAAATCATCCCCTCTGTAAAACTGCCACCCCCCTTTCCATCCCTTATGTCATTTCATCAATGAATGTGGTTTTACTGCTATTTCAACATTTAGAGTCATCACCAGAAAAATAACTTATTCGACAATTTTCACCTGTTTCAAGTCAATTTTCACTTGAAATAAGTAGGAAAATCTGCCAGTGGGACAAGATTTATCTTCTTATTACAAGCAAAAAAATCTTGTTCCACTGGCAGATTTTTATGCTTATTTCAAGTGAAAATCTACTTGAAACAGGTGAAACTTGTTGTTTTTTTCCAGTGATGAGTCTTGTTTTAAGTGTAATGAGATTCTTTTACTAAAATGAGACATTTTAACTAGAAATAAGACAAATATTCTTGTTTAGATTTTGAGTTTTTGCAGGGATCCATTTTACTTAACCTGTGAAGGACAGAGTCATATTGATAAGTTCAGAAAACTGTTTTTTATTTTTGTGTTTTGATGTATTTGATGTAAGCCCAGTGGATATTTAAAGCTTACAGAAGGCTGCATTTAACTGCTGCTATGTCATTCCTGCAGTATTTCTGCAGGTGTTTTGCTCAGTGCTATTATTTGTAATATATTATATTATTTGTAATCAGCACAAATTATCTGTCCCCATATGATAAAATCCACCATCCCCCCTGATCTTTTTATTTTACAACTTGAGTACTGGTGATCACCATACCCAGCGTCAGAGCAGCAGGTTTGTCTGCCTGTGTGGTGGGAGCAGCCCGACCGGCACCACACGGTTCTTTCCTCTCTTTGGCCGTTATTAAGGACAACATGGGTTGGAACAATGGGAGTTTTCCACTTCCGAGCTTTGGGCTTTCTCTCCACATCGGTCAGCTTCTAATGTAAAGTGATGGTGTTGCTGAACTGGATGTAGGTGAGGTAGCTTGAGCCCCGCTCCTTACACTTCACACCACTTTTCTCCATTCTTATCACGTTTCCTCAGCTGGAACATCAGTTGGACGCCGCCGCCATCATCGGCAGTCCTCGCCAGCCCTCGGCCCGTAACTAGCGCTGCTGCCCGCTGTTTTGTGCAGCTGGATCAAAGTTCAGACTTTTGTGTGCTTAGATCTCATTTTCCCCAGTTGGCCTCACCCTCTCCACCTGTCGCTTCTTTTCCTTCCCGTTTAGAACAAACAAGCCTCTTTTCCCAGGCCCTAGCCATCAGCGATGACCACGTGCTGAACAACTGATGCTGGAATGTGTTTTTCTCCCCCGACAAAGTGACTCGAAGAGGTTCATTTGGAAGCAAGGGTCTAGAATTGGTTTTAACATTGGTGGGGGCATGACCCCGCCCCCCCCCCCCCCCCAGTTCCAACTTTACAGTGTAACGTACCTGCTAGGACATTTTAAGCTGAATAACATTCTAACTAAATCAACATTGCTTAGAATTCCTTTCAGAAGATGATGTCCATTAAAGGTCACGTAGGGACAAGGAGGCCGTTTCAGAACGGCTTCGCCGCTATGCTACGGTGCGGTTGTAAACATCAGTACAAGACGGGAACGATAACACCAAGAAACAATTACCACTTTTCAGTTCTTGCTTTTGAAACAGGACTTTTTGATTGATCCCAATCAGATTAAGAATTGTTGTTGAGAGTTATTTCAGTAGTTACATGATGTAGATCAGGGGTATTCAACTAGATTAGGCCGGGGGCCACATCTGCAAAAAGACTGTATGGAGAGGGCCAAAATTTGGGGGTTTTCAAAATTTATTTTGCACTCAAAGACGGAGATTTATGTATATACACACGTGGACAAAATTGTTGGTACCCCTCAGTTAAAGAAGGAAAAACCCAGAACTCTCACTGAAATCACTTGAAACTTACAAAAGTAACAATAAATAAAAATGTATTGAAAATTAAATAATCAAAATCAGCCATTACTTTTGAATTGTTGATTAACATAATTATTAAAAAAAAAAAAACTAATGAAATAGGGCTGGACAAAAATGATGGTACCCATAACTTAATATTTTGTTGCACAACCTTTTGAGGCAATCAATGCAATTAAACGATTTCTGTATTTGTCAATGAGCGTTCTGCACCTGTCAACAGGTATTTTGCCAACTCCTCATGAGCAAACTGCTCCAGTTGTCTCAGGTTTGGTGGGTGTCTTCTCCAAATGGCATGTTTCAGCTCCTTCCACAGATGTTCAATGGGATTCCGATCTGGGCTCATGGAAGGCCACTTTAGAATAGTCCAACGCTTTTCTCTCAGCCATTCTTGGGTGTTTTTGGCTGTGTGTTTTGGATCGTTGTCCTGTTGGAAGATCCATGACCTGCGACTGAGACCAAGCTTTCTGACACTAGGCAGCACATTTCTCTCCAGAATGCCTTGATAGTCTTCAGATTTCATTTTACTTTGCACACATTTAAGACACCCTGTTCCAGATGCAGCAAAGCAGCCCCAAAACATTACTGAGCCTCCTCCATGTTTCACCGTAGGGACAGTGTTCTTTTCTTCGTATGCTTGGTTTTTGAGTCTATGAACATAGAGTTGATGTGCCTTACCAAAAAGCTCCAGTTTGGTCTCATCTGTCCAAAGGACATTCTCCCAGAAGCTTTGTGGCTTGTCAACATGCATTTTTGCAAATTCCAGTCTCGCTTTTTTATGGCACATCAACTCTATGTTCATAGACTCAAAAACTTAACATTGTGAATGTTAAATATAATATTCAGATAAAGAAATATTATTTTAAATGCAAGATCATTTTGAAACCATGCATTGCGCAAACTTAATGAAGTTGATATTGACCTACTTTTAATAAAACACGCCATAATGACAAAGCACCACTTTCCACCAAGATTTCCTTATTTGAATATTATATTAAGCATTGAGCACAAGCATTTCAGTTCATAGTAGCCAGTTTGATGTTATAAATAAGAAACCAAAATATTAACCATAAGCTCCTTTATTTATGACACATCTGTGCATTATATCAGCAAAACAATCGCATGAAATTATAGCAGGCTTAGAAGTTCCATCTGAAATGCAAAGTCCTCATTTAGAGATTAAAACGAAAAAAATTTCAGGCCAATCCTAGAAGCCTAATGATGTAAACAAGTCCTCTATAAATGGAGGTTAATAACAAATAATGTGACAAACATTATCACTGTGCAACACTGGCAAAAAATCCAAAGTAGTAAAAAAACATCTCTAGCATAGATTAACATGTACAAACACTGTCCAATGAATCATTAACCAACTGAAAAGGCTACCAAGCATCTGAAACTTTTATTAATTAACAAAATGCGATATGTAAAACACCGGCCGGAAGTGACATTAAATGCAACGATATATAAAATGATTTAATATATATTAAAAACATTAATAACTAGGTATGAAATATGACCAGGGGCCACATAAAAACTCCTGGCGGGCCGCAAGTGGCCCGCGGGCCGCCAGTTGAATATCCCTGATGTAGATGTTTGCACTTTTATTGTAAATCAACAACCACCCCATCATAATCCGTATCCCTTATCGGGATGTACATAATCAAATCGCCCGTAGCCTTTAGAGATCAGCCTGGATGTTAGCAAAGATGTGCCCCTGCGCACTTCTACGCCCACGTTTATAAAAAACCAAACACATTTTGACGGGCTCATAACAGGAATTATAGACATACAATACAAATGGGAACTTGCAGTCCTAATATAGGTTTCAGTGCACTAAATTCTGGGAAAGACGCCGTTCTAGCTGGAGGGCTGTCTATATTGTTGAGGTTGTTTCCTGTCCAGCGCGGCTTTCTGCAGCCAGAATACAGGTGAAACGGAGAATCTGACCGATCTAGCCTGGGAGCATCACTGGCCGTATCACGCAGCCCACCGTGGCATCTCAGAGTGATGCAACTATAATGAAGTCGGCAGGTGAAGATATGCCGGTGGAGGTTCTCGCCCAAACCAGGTGACGGTGACGCTAAAAAAATGAACTTGCTGGTGGGGAGTTTCCAGCTCATTAACACACCCTGAAAACCACCTCATCCATCATGGGTTTATCGTGTTTATAACATAAATTTTATTTATGGCAGCAATAGATTTTTCTTAAAACTTGTGATGCATTTTTTATATGTGAGAGACATTCAATGTTAAAACGTTAAAGATGTAACTGTTTAGTTCCCATGAGCCCTCCGTCGCTTCAGTTTAAGCAAACGTTGATGATGAAGAGCAAGAGGACATGACCCCGACAGCTTCGGGCCTGTTTTTGAATTGAAAACACACAAAAAGATCAGATTTAATCAAAGGTTTCTTTGCAGATGATATAAAAAAGGACAGGGTCATGTCTCGGGTCTCTTTTGGTGAAAGTCACGTTCTCTTTGAATCCCAGTTTTCATGGGTGGTTCTGTTGTCGGCTCATCTTCTGAGGGGCCGTTGGTTTCCTTGAAACAATTCACCGGTGGTATTCGTCAGAGATTTCTGATCGTAGCTCAACGTGTTGGATATTCATGAGACGCGATTGTTGTGGTTCAAACGTTCTTTCAGCTGTCGCTCTTAACGCACCTCACAGTGCAGGAAACTCTGATAAGATCACCTCCAGAACAACCCCCACGATCAGGACTTTACCAAGAATACTGGACAAGAACTGGGTCCATGTGGCCTGATTATCCTGTCCTGTAGGATGAGGTCGGATTGCCCGTCTGTAGCACATAAAATACTACAAAACCAATCCTGACAACCTGCAAGATGAGGTTTTACAGGTAATCTTCCCGGGAGGAACCAGCAGAGGAACCTCCAGACCAACCATCAAACTCACAAGACTTGGGCGGTGGGGAGAGACCCACCCAGCGTTCAGTCTTCTGCCCCTTGTACACTGCACGATTTTGGGAGGTTGCAGACAAAACATGGACAATCTTGGACATGTCGTTCATCGTTGAGGCGGAACAGCTGATTCGTCCACATCTGCCATCCCCCCCAGCGCTTCGATGACCCCCGTCACGCTGGTCCTGCCGCCTGCTCGTGATGCAATCCTTAATCTCCCCGCATCACGCCCCAATCTACAACTCAAGAGGGCATCCTTGTTCAGTCTGCACATAACGTTCTTGACATCTTTCCCAAGATTAAGCAGGTCCAAGTTGCGTAGTGTATGATGTAGTGATCTTGTTCGGCTGCAGAGATGTGCGGTATCTAGGAGCCTTTTAGAGGAAATGAGCAGACTAGATATGACTGGTCACATGACTGTTTTTTTTTTTGGCAAAATCTTTAAAGGGGACCTATTATGGCATCTAATACCTATTTTAAACAGGCCTTGAATGTCTTAAAAAACAAGCTTTTGGTTGTTTTTGCTAAATAAATTAGAAATTCAGTCTTTAAGCCATGTCTTTATCTTCCCCGTTTCTAACCTTCTCTATGCGGGATTCTGAGTGGGCGGGGAGGCTATGATAATGAGGCTCTGTGCTGATTGGCTGTCTGAATGACGCGATACAACGCTACGAAAAAATGGCGGAAGCTCCGGCCGGCGGAGTTAGTTGTGGGCGTGGTTTCATGCATCGCTCCTGTCGTGACGTCTCGACAGGAGCAGAATCTGAACGGCTCGTAGAAGCCACATCACACTGGATGGCTCATCCGGGCGGCTGTACAGACACTGCAGAATTTGGTTGCTTTCCTCCTTCTCCGAGTTGCCAGGCTGAGGGGAGACCACTTTATATATGTTAGAGCAGGGGTTCTTAACCTTTCTGACCTTGGGGCCCAATTTTTTCAGTACAGAGTGGCCCGGGGCCCGTTAAATATTAACACTGTATAGCAGGGGTATTCAACTAAAACTTTAAGAGGTCCATTTAGAGAAAATTTACTCAAGCGAAGGTCCAGAACATCTGTGTGTGTGTGTGTGTGTGTGTGTGTGTGTGTGTGTGTGTGTGTGTGTGTGTGTGTGTGTGTGTGTGTGTGTGTGTGTGTGTGTGTGTGTGTGTGTGTGTGTGTGTGTGTGTGTGTGTGTGTGTGTGTGTGTGTGTGTGTGTGTGTGTGTGTGTGTGTGTGTGTGTGTGTGTGTGTGTGTGTGTGTGTGTGTGTGTGTGTGTGTGTGTGTGTGTGTGTGTGTGTGTGTGTGTATTCAAGTAGCCTCATAGTTGTATCAACATCTGCATCTGACTGTTATATTAAAAAAGTACATATTTGCCAATTAACATGTTTAACTTGAATTAAACATATTTTTTTCTCTTAAAAATAAAGTAGATTTTATTTTATTTTTCAAATGCTATCTTATTTTATTTCTCTACCAGCAGTTTGAATTTCCCCTTTTCTTTGTTAATTGTCTCAACACATTTTTATACTAAATTAATATAAACACATCTTAACAATTTAACAGTTTTGCAGTTTTTCTTTCTTCCCCTCTTATAATCTTATGCCCCCACTTTCTGTTGTTCAGTGAGAGAACTGAGCTCTAACTTCTCCTGTCAGGACTTTAAATCTGGGCTGGATGGGTTCAGGTTCTCATATGCATGTGGAGGTGCTCATTGATGAGCCTGAAACGATATTTAGTTTTAATTCTGTTCACTGTGGAGAAAGCTGCTTCACAGCTGTATCTGGACCCAAACATGGGCAGGATGTTTTAAGATGGTCAGTTTATTTTTCTGTGACTTCAGTTCAGACTTGAGTGGATATGTTTGATGAAAAACTTTGTGTTTTGTTTCAGTGGCGTTTCACTTTCGCACTTTGAACGCCACGGTCTCTGAACGTATGAGACACTGGTTTTGTCCCAGTGTGAAGACTGAACAGGATGAATCTGTCCATTCTGGGTTGCATATTTAAAAATACAGCGAGGACAAAACTTAGTTTGATTTTACTTTAAGTTATTTACATTAATACGTTGTCAGGACTCAGTGTGTCGGGTTCATCCGAGCCTGATCAGCTGCGACGGTCACAGCCCGCACCGCAGCTCTCTGGTCGCGCTGCAGCAGTTACTTTCAGATGCTTTTTCGAAAGCCCGAACAGTCCAGTCCAGCAGACACGACAGCCCACGCATCTACATCTACCATCCTTCAGCAGTAACGACGGAGCCCACCGCCCGAGCAGCAGCCTCAGCCGACCTCCCCGGCCGCGGGGACGCGCTGGGATAAATGATCACGCCGCACTCGCTTGCTCTGGGCGCAGACCCAATTAATCGATCCCTAATCCTGGCGGATCTAAACCTACTCTGTGCAAAATGAAGGATTTTCTCTGTAAAGACACACCATTTCTCTTACTATTACACGTACAGCTAGCTGAGTGTCTTCTTCTCCTCATTTGGTTGGCAGTTGCTATGCAGTCCCGCGGCCCTCGCGGCCCACACGTACAAAACTGATTTTTTTTTTTGGCGGCCCACTAGATGGCGCTCGCGGCCCAAGTGTGGTTGGGCCGCTATGGTTAAGAATCACTGTGTTAGAGCAAGAAAAAACGTGTTTTTCATAATAGGTCCGCTTTAAAATGATCCATTTGAATGGCACAGTTTTTTTTGTTGGTTTTTTTAATGCATTAATACCAGATGCATCGAAGCTTTTATGTTGATGCTCTCAATACCGCCACATATGGATTGGCAACTAATTCTTAAGGTTAGTTAAAGTTTGACTTTCTGTTGTTCAACAGTTAATGAATTCCTGAGGCTGCATAGATAGCAAGCTTGCAAATTAATATTTGTGTTTGATTTTGCAGCACAACAAAATCCTAATCTTGAAAGCATTTATCTTCTCATATTTAAATATAATATATACTCAAATAATTATAGCAATCCTGCAGTGATAAACATGAACATTAGCTCCACAGGAGGGCCAGAAATGCACTAATTGTAGGTTATTAAATCTTCCTGAGGATGTCGGAGTGATGAGGAGGACGGGAAAGTTTAAAAACAGCTTCAAGCAGTTGCTTTTTGCTCTGTTCTTCTACGTTTTCTGCAATGAGCCGACGCTTAGTAGAAACCTCTTATCTGTTTTATCTGCAGGTTGCAAACAGGAAACCAAATTTGCACGGTTGTTTCAGCCTGGTTTCCCTCAGGTCGCCTGACAACAGTCAGCATGTAGCCACGTGTACAAAAAAAACCTACTTGATGTATTAAAAAGTGGTCTGGTTTGCAGCATTGCTGCTGCACGTACAGTACCTGCAGGAAACTGCGAGCTGAGGAAGGTGAGGGTTCAACGGGAAACCAGAGCACAATGAGCTGCTGGAGCTCGGCCGGTTGGTGCTACAGTGTTTTCTCTTTGTCTCTCGGTGGTGTGATCGTTCCAGTTCATGGCTGGGATTAGTTTCTGCTGAGTCAGGAGTTTGAAGTTTCACTCAGGCATGGACTCCGATGGCCCGAGCTGACTGATGGGCAGAAGACGAGTGAGGTTTCTAACTTCAGTGATGGAATGTCACAGGAAAATGTGGCATTTCTTCTTTTTTTTTTCCCCCCTGGGTTTAAAGAAATGTCACCGGTGCTGGCATGACCCTGTTTTCTGTCAGGATTCCTGCATGATGATGGCTTTTGTTGCATAACCCCATTCCACATTTGCCTCTAGAATATTTTTAAAAGGTTTTTCCCAGATCCAGTGGCTGCTAAACAACCTACTGATGATCACTCCATCAATGGCTGATTATTGGCATTACCTGGCAACCACCCCCCCCCCCCCCCTTAAATTATTTGGAGTAGTCAGGAGGAGGTTTTTGCTATATGGGATGGTTTAAGCCCCCCCACGGATGCATGATCGGCTTTGGAGGCCAGGTCAGCACCCTGGGCCGTCTGTTGTGTCCCTCCACTGCTTCGTGAGCGTTTTTTTGTTTTTTTTATGATGTTTGCCCTGCACAAATATTCCTCCAGGGTAAGCTCTTATCACTTAGGTACGCTGATGCGGCTCATTAGTGAACTTGAGATGAGTATTGACGTTTTTCTACCCCTGAAAGTTAAAGGGCAGACTTCAGTGGTGTGTTTTCAAATGTTTAAGGTGAAAATCCAAAGTGTGGAAAAGCCAGTGAAGATTAAGCCCGGTCCTTATTAATGTCCAAGGGGCAAGTTCAGCTCTTACCAATTTAATTTGTCCGTCAGTCATTTATTTGGAGTGTTTAACATGAGCAGTTCCTCTCTTTAGTGAATTTGAGTGACTTGATCATTGTATGTAACAAAAACCAGATCCAGTTGCCCCCGCCCCCCTTAGGCTTCTCTTCACAGCTTTTCACAAAGACAATATTCAGTAGTCAGACTGACCAATGGCAACACAGCAGCCATTTGGCCCCAAATCTAAAAAAAAACGTGCGTGCGTGTGTACACACAATTGAGTGACAGGTCACCTCATTAAACATGACGTTGCCTGGACTTTCCTTCACTGAACCAGATTTGAAACCAAAGCAGCGCCCCCAGTTTGCGGTGCCCAGTTTGCCCCCCCCAGCCAATGGTGCTGGAGTATCAGAGAGCTTTGGGCTCGTGATTAAAGGGGACCTATTATGGCATTTAATGTCTATTTTAAACAGGCCTTGAATGTCTTTAAAAACAAGCTTCTGATTGTTTTTTTTAAATAAATTAGAAATTCAGCCTCTGGGCCATGTCTTTATTTTTACCATTTCTAACCTCATTCACTATGAGGGATTCTGAGTGGGCAGGGAGGCTATGATAATGAGGCACTGTGCTGATTGGCTGCCTGAATGACGTGTAGCAGGCGAGGGCACAAAGCCTTGCTCTGGGCAGAAGAGCAGTCGGCTGCGTACACTATTAAGGCTGATTTATGGTTCCGCGTTACACCAACGCAGAGCCTACGCCGTAGGTGTCGATTTAACGCGGAACCATAATTCAGGATTTAAACAGTGTCCCATGCGAGCGTCAGCAACAAAATTAATTCCATTGCTTTATTTTCTATTGTACTGTCCTAACTGGCAGCAGCGCTGCGCACCGCGCCGTTTTGAGCTGAACATTTGTCGGACACCCTGCTTCTATTTTCTTCCTGTCGCTCGCGTTGAAAGCCGGTTGAAAGCGCTGTAGGAAACAGTCATGGATGAGGAACGGCTGATCCAGTTAGTTGAAATGAGAAGTTATCTCTATGATACTTCCTCATTTCATTACAAAAACCTAAATAAAGTGGCAGCTGGCTGGAGGGAGATGGACAGAGAGCGTCTGATATCACGCAGTGCTACACGATAGTGGGACGCTCGCATGCAGAAGTGCGTAACGTAAATGCGCAAATCTCAACAGCTCGTAGAAATCACATGACACCCGACGGCTCATCCGGGCGGCTGTACAGACACTGCAGACTTTGGTGGCTTTCCTCCTTCTCTGTGTTGGCTGAGGAGAGACCACTTTATATGTGTTAAAGCAAGAAAATATTTTTCATAATAGTTCTGTTTACCAGATGTTTGTTGTCAGAACCGCATTTTGTTTGCAGCAGATGCATAACACCGTCCTCTTCCTCTCTTTCCTCGACGCACCGTTCATGTTTCCGCACAACTCTGAATTTTTTTCTTCTCCTGTTTCAGGTGCAAGTTTTTCAGCTTGACGGAAACGCCGGAGAACTACACCGTTGTCCTCGATGAGGAGGGATTCAAAGGTGAAATGCCCTCGTAGATGCTTGCTCTCTCTCCCTCTCTCTCTCTCTCTCTTCTCTCTCCAGACCTCTTTCACCAGGAAGAGCTTTCTCCCCAAATAAGCACTAACTGTATTCTAGCGGCTGACATCAGTACTGCAGCCGTGTAGAAACATTAGTATTAAGCTTTTTTTTTTTTTTTTTATTCCAATTCGTATTTATTTTTTTATTCCACAGAGAAATTTTTTTTTATAGGATATAGGTCAAGTTTCAGCCAGATATTTGAAAAGCAGACGTTTGTCATCAGTTTGCATGTTTTAAGTGTTCAGGGTTGTGTTAACACAGTTCCAAAAGGGAAAGACAGAAGCAGTGGTTCTTGATAAGCAAATGTTGCTGCATGTCAGTCTGACAAGGTTATAAAACCATTTTCAAATCATTATCACCCCAATGTTCTCCAGCCAGACAGATAATTCACAAACAGGCGGCGGTTGCTAATCCTCCCACTGTGAAGCACTGTGATGATTTAGGGTTGTTTTGCCACCCCAATCAAATGGACGCCTCACTGTTCGCCTGATTCTGATACCCTCTCGGATCATGTGACATTAACACATGATTAAAAGAGGTTGTACCCACTTTTGCACGACTGTATATTTTATCGTTTTTCTTTCAAGTGTTTCAGAAAGCAAATGAGAATAAAAGTGTCACTCGTTTTTTTTCCACACAGATGAGTGTGCGAGACCTTTTGTAGATAATTTGAACAACAAAGTACAGAAGCAACTACAAACTAGTTTAATTCTAAACACTGGGGGTTTGTTCTTATAAATGAGTATAACGAATATTTGTCTTTGGGACTTTTGGTTGCAGTTAAGACACACAATAACACTAGACGGGTCCAGCTTTAGAAATCTCGTGTTACTTCCTCTGAAGGTCCTCTGATCAGGATGGGTGGTTGAAAACAATCACTTTCATCCTCCTCCAGTGGAGGCCCTGAACCATCATCCACGGAGTGGTGGTAAAACAAGACCAGATTCTTCTCTTTTTCTTTCAGTGTACAGCTCAGCAGTTTCCTCTCGTGCTGTATCCCATAATGCAAAGCGCGGCCACAGTGGTCGGCAGTCCCAACCTTGTTTTTTACAGTCAATGGTCACAACAGTGAAAAATGCCAGACGACAGAGCGCAAATTTCAGCAACACTGCAATTCTCCAGGACTCCCTGGAAGAAGAGATTTTGTATTTCAATGGGAGATTTCCTGGATAAATAAAGGCTAAATAAATAAATAATTCAAGGTACTTTGCATAATATATATATGAAGAGTGAGGAGGGAAAAAAATAAATAAAAACGAAGTCTTTACATGACCTTCCTTTGTATTAAAGTCAGACTACATTCTGTGCATGGTTTGCATTGCAGGTGTACTATTGTTTTGCATTTTCAAATTATGTAATGAGGTTCTGACAATATGATAAAAGAAAAATAAGCAGGATCTGAAGCTGAAAGGGTGTTTGTTGCTCACTGGGTTCGTTCTGAAGTCTGGAACTGGGCCACAACCTTTGGGCTTATTCAGTTGTTTTACCTCTCCACTCCTCCTTCCTTCCTTCCTTCCTTCCTTCCTTCCTTCCTTCCTTCCTTGTTCCCACTCAGACCTCACATGGTAGGATGGGTGTAGACCAGAAACAGCAGCAGAAGATGCAGTAGGAGGAAAAAATGCTTGTGGCTTCATGTGCAGAAGCAGACGATGAGAGCACTGCTTTCACGTCATTCTGGATAAGAGCGTTCAGTTTTTAGTTTTGTCTGGTGTGGAGCTTAAAATTGAAATTAAAGCCAAATAAAGGACTGCTGTTGCACCCGTTTATGCAAAACCCAGTGGCAAAAATGCTTTGATTCTGTAAATGAAAGCATTGGAGACGTATTAAAATGTTTAGGATATTTGACAACAGCAACCCTTCAGTCATTTTTAGTGCTGAAAGCAGAGTTTAAGCACAGCAGAGAGGGAGGGGTCAATGATTTCTCATCAGAAATGTTCAGGATTCGTCCACTTTCCTTCCAGAGTTAGAAAGTTCTGCTCAAAGTCCTCCGCCAGTGTCGTTTAAACTCTGCAGCGTAACCTCTTCTTTAACGGCTCCATCCATTCCCCTCGCCTCCATCGCCCTGTCCTTTCCCACGGATGTGGATGTTGGAGCCACGTATCGCCTGCGGGCGCTCTCTTACTCCCGCTCTCCTCTCTTCTCCTTCTGAGTGCCTATTTTAAGAGGTGAAAGCTGGTATGTAGTGAAGCCACGAGGGAATGTCGGTGAAAAATGATGCCGTCCAGAGTGGAGGCCCCCTTTTGAAGGGGAATAAAAGAATAAGAAAGAGGAGTATTCGCTGCCGGGAGATGGACTGCATTTGGTGACGCTTTTAGCTGAATGATAATGAAACTGTAACCGCAAAGTGTAGTTCCTCCTCTGAAGGTCGCCTGGAGTTGAAAAGAAAGTGGCTGCAGACGGCCGACCGGCCCTCCAGTCTGAGCATTAAGAAATATTACTGTTTTGAAATAGTTTGTGAAGGATATAGTTGTACTTCCCTTAAATAAGTAATATTTGGTTTCGCTCTAAGCAGTTTCCAGTCTGATCTTGTTTTGAGATGAGGAACATCTTTGTTTTAGGTCCGTAGAGTCGCATCTTAAGGCTACGTTTAGGTGCATTCTTGTTGTCCACTTGGACAACAAAAATTTGGATTTGAAATGAAAACATTTAGATGTGATCAAAGAGGTTTTAAGTTAAGAGAAATACAGCATTTACTCCTTTTTAAAAAGTACCATATTTTCAAGAGCTCCAAATAGGGCTGTTCGATTTTGCCCAAAAATAAAATCTCGATTTTTTTTTTTTTTCTCTCAAAATCCGATTTTCGATTACGATTATTTTGTGAATTGACAAAAGGCTTTCAAATATGCTGTTTTTTTATTGAACATTTGCCCCATTGGGCTTTAAGTGCAAACTTTGCTCTTATTAAACCAAAAATGAATGAATAAAGTGCAAAACTCTGTAAAATAAGTTGAAAAAAAGTTTTAAAAAATATAATAAAATATAAAGTTTTATCTCTGGAAAAAAAAATCAGCAAATCAGCACTTGCAAACATACAGTAAGTTATATTTCCAATTAAATAAAACAAGACATTTTCTAATTAAAATAAACTGGGTCTTTGCATGCTAAATAATAATGCAACCCATGAAGGAGGTAGAGGTGTGTAATGTCAGTCATTACATTTGCTATTCACATTTGCAAGTTTTTTGCAAGGAACACGAGCCGGTCTACCGCATCTGGCTTGAGGGATGCCCGGTGGCATGTTACAACGCCCCCTCCTACACTAAAGAGCCTCTCCCATGGGGCACTTGTCGCAGGTATTGAGAGGTATTTCCATCAATCATTAATATGTGTGCAGACAAGGTAAAAAAAAAGTGAAAAATCGATCTTACGATGTTCACGTTTTAACATCGTTCTAATTACATAATCACGATTACGATTTAAAATCGATTAATCGAACAGCCCTAGCTCCAAAGTATTTGGATGAAGTGAAACAATGGTGACTATAACCATCGTTTTTAATAATGAATGGGAATCCTGCAGCTTCCCCGCCGTTAGACTTTCCCCGGCCGCCACTCCAGCTTCAGCTGCTTCCTGGACTCGTCTGCCTCCAGTCTTGTCCTCTGTGACTGAAAATCGTGCTCCGCTAGGTCGAGATCAGGTGACTGATTCGACCCCTGATGAGTATTTTGTTTTTCTTGAGCTGCTTTTGCGGTATGTTCAGGGTGATTGTCCATCTGCGCTGTGATCCTGTCAGTTTGTTCACATTTATCTGATCGTGAGCAGCGTGTATCATCGTCATCGTGCTCCTTCTGCCAGCGAGCCTTTTCTGTTGGCAGCCGTACGTGCCCGTACCATCACACTCCTTCCACCATGTTTGCCACAACCTGGTAGATCCCGAGCTGGTCCTCTCTTTCCCTAAACCTTTCCCTTCCTGTCATTCTGATGGTTTTATCCCTCCAGAGAACCTGATTCCTGACTATAAAAGCCTTTTTGAAGATGCTTTCAGGCAAAGTCCACGTTGTCTTTCTAGTTCCAGTAGATTGCACCTCGTTACAATCCCTCAACTTACATTTAAAGACATCTCCTGTTTGTGATACAGTTTAACAGGGATTCCACTCTGAGATATTCTCGATTAAGGGGTTCCTCTTCACCAAGGAAAGGGTTGTTATCATCCACTTCAGGTGTCTTCAGTCGTGCTCCACCGTTTAATATTGTTGAGCTCATCAGAGCTTTCTTTTGTTTTCAGAATGAACCAAACTGTTAAGCTCCTTAAAATGGGACTACTTTGCTTGAAATGTCTGTAATTCCTAAATTGTGACGTCAAGTCTACAGTTTTGATCCCCTTTTTTTTTTTTTCACATCATTGTTGCGACTATAAAAACAAAATCATGACGAGCATCGTTTTCCCAGCACGGGTGTTCTCAGCTGTACAGGTTCTGCGGTGTCTCCCTGTTCTAACGTTGAGCCTTCCTGGCGACAGAAGTCTGAAACCGTATCAGCGTCTTGCTTTGCTGTTGACTGCATCTGGGTTTAGATGCTTGTGGTGTGTGAGGAGGGTTTTAGCTGTCTGGCAAAGGAAGGCTGCAGGCAGGAGAGAGGAAGTGTGTGCATGCTATATGAGCAGCAGCAACAGGAAGTTGCTGCTGCCTCATAGTTTACAGCCTCAACACGACAAATATCATTTGGCACTGCACTTTTTATTTATTTATTTCTATTTTTATTTGTATCTTTTTATCTTGTCAATGGGTGTTTGGTTTTTGGGGTGTTTTGATTTCTTGTGTGTGAGATGGAGATGTCAATTTCCCCGAGGGAACCTCCCAAAGGGATTTATAAAGTTGTCTGAATTTATCCAGGTTTGGGACCGGCTACATAGGTACATTCTCTTTTTTTTAAATAGACAAAATATGATGCAGATGAAAAAAATCTGCATAACGTATTTCATCTTGTCTCCTGGCTGTAAGCTGCTCCCGTCTTTATCTCAAACCTGACCCACCGTCCCTTCGAGAGTCACGGACGGCCCAATGTTACCTGCTGCAGACTTTAGTGGGACAGTAAAAGTGTAAACTGTGTTCAGCAGGACATTGAACTCCACACTGGTCCGATTGTCCCAATGTAGCCGGGGTTTGGGTTCCAAACCGGGATAAATGAGATTCGTGCCAGTGATGGCATCCAACACAGAAATAACAAATCAATGTGCAGAATCCCACTGATACGATTGGAAAAGCTGAAAAGCTTTTCCAAGGAAAAGGGCAACTCAGAAACCGCTAGCACTAATCCTCCACTTCCACCAGTAGTTTTATGGTGTTTTCACCCAAAAGACTTTTCCAAGGAAAGGGAAGCGCTACATAAAGGTTTCCCTCTATAGACTTCTATTAAAGTGTGATTATTTTTGCAGCCGTGGAAGTGGCCTCCTGCTGGTTTTTGCTTTGAAAGCAGGTTCAAGAGAGTCTTAACTCTGAGATGTAAAGCATCCATACAGGTGTAGTTGTATATGAAGCCCTCTCGTATGACCTAGACATCACCCAATACCTGGTACACATGAGCGGGGTGACGTTGAATCTGTGCTCCGAGTCGCTGACTGACTGTTCTGATCTCGATGCCACCCAGAGCTGCAGCCCTCGGAGCACCTTCAGCTCGAGAGCTCCATCTGGTTGCCTCTCAACGTGGTATCCAACGGCAACGCCTCCAGCAGCTCGCAGGCTGTCGGCGTGACCAAGATTGCCAAGTCGGTCATCGCTCCCCTTGCCCAGCAGCACGTCTCCGTTTTCATGCTCTCCACCTATCAGACGGACTTCATCCTGGTGAGTTCCGTCTCCTCCAGCCGGTCAACTGTCCTCTTTTCTTTTTCTTTTACTTTGGTGCATCTGGTGTCTTTTTAAGAGTAAATGAGCGCAACGAGCTCACCATGTAATCTGGGGACTCCTGGAGCCTGTTTTTTTTTTTTTTTTTTTTTTTTTTGTCTGCATATATATTAATGGTTTATACCAAGTTGGTAAAAATCTAACGCATACATATATACAGGACTGTCTCAGAAAATTACAATATTGTGATTTTCTGTAATGCAATTACAAAAACAAAAATGTCATACATTCTGGATTCATTACAAATCAACTGAAATATTGCAAGCCTTTTATTATTTTAATATTGCTGATCATGGCTTACAGTTTAAGAAACTCAAATATCCTATCTCAAAAAAATAAAATATTCTGGGAATCTTAAACTGTAAACCATAATCAGCAATATTAAAATAATAAAAGGTTTGCAATATTTCAGTTGATTTGTAATGAATCCAGAATGTATGACGTTTTTGTTTTTGTAATTGCATTACAGAAAATAAAGAACTTTATCACAATATTGTAATTTTCTGAGACAGTCCTGTATATAATTTTATGTTTTTTAGTAAACTGGAGCTTCTTTTCAAACCCAAAACCAGAGGCCGCCTCCAGATCTGTGACCGTGCAGCGACGGTCTTCCAGACAACAGAAACCAGTGTCTTTACACTTTGTCCACTCACCACTTTTGCAGCTTCTTGGCAGAGCTGAAGTTAGTTGATGTATTACACGTGAAAAGGTTAAGTAGGCAGACATTTGTGTCAGCAAGTGTATTAATAGCCGACTTGCTCGGTTATCTCTTGCAAACCAACGCACGGTAACAGGACGACAGTGGTGAGGTTTGTGTGCATGTTACAAAGGCTCTGCAACCGTGACCTTTTAAATTCCACATCCTTGTCGTGCAGGTGAGGGAGAAAGACCTGTCGGTGGTCGTCAGCACGCTGGAGGAGGAGTTCAGCATCTACCGAGAGGTGGGGGGGGAGTCGGTCCCCGTGTGTGGTCCAGACGTTTCCAACGGCCTCCAGAAGAACGGCAAAGAAGGTGCTGCTCGGTCCGGTTCGGGGTGAATTCACTGGATTTAGAGGAAGGCCCTTTAGCGCCCCCTGCAGGATGTTTGTGAGAAGACGCCCTGAACTGTTACACACGAGGCTGGGAGTGATCTAACTAAAATAAAAACCAACACAGCTAAGATGAATAAAGTACCTCCCCAGAAATGTAATGGCACGTCCACAAACGCGTTTCCTCTGCTCTTTGGCGTTGAATCCCCTTTTCTGCATTTCCTGCTGCTGCTATTACGTCTTAGAGTCGGTGGAAAGGTGGAGTGCTGCAGTGTCAGTAAAAAATAACTGTTTCTCAACATTTATCAGCTCCAGCTTGCATAAGATAGGCTCCAAAAGTTGCTGCAAGTCCGGAGGTTTGTATGTGGACGTCTATGTTTGCAGGATTCCCAGAGTCCTGGATCCGCTGCATGGGTCATACGCAGAGCTGAGCATTCTCTAAAAGTCCTGGGATTTATTTTGGTCGGGCATAATAACATTTAATGGATTATGTCAGAGTAATTCTGCATTAATAACCCTCCATGGAAAATAATCAACAACAATACATCAGAGATTTAAGCTTCTTACTCATCAACTTTATATTGTCGTGTTGACCTCATAACTTTACCTAATCACTATAGGTTATACATATACAGTCATTTAGTTTGGCATTGTTAATTTTAGTTTTATAAAACTCTTTAGTATTTAGTCTTATTTCAGTGAACAGGATTATTTTTGTTGACTGTAGTAACTCTAGTCCCATCTGGTGCATCTCTGCATCTCTAAGTAATCTGCATCGTGTCAAAATGTCAAAATAATAACAATAATGATGCTGCAGTCTTGTGAGAGAGGGAGTAAACCCTCAGCTCTTCTAAGCTCGTCTTAATAAGACGTCCTCATTCATTTGTGCTGCAGAAGGAGTATGTGAAAAACCAAACACACTTAAATATCTGACGTAGTACCTTCATCAGCGGAAACTCGGCGCCATCGTTTTCTGTCTACTGTCACTCTGTCACATCATCACAGAGGAGTTCAGGCCCATGCGACTTTAAAATGCAGTTTCACCTCCCTGAGGGGTGTGAGCGTTTTCTTGAGGTTTCGCTACAGCGTCTCGGTTAGGTTAAGGTCTGGACCTGAAACGACCCGTTGGCACTTTTGAACTCTGCTGATAATCTGGTCTACTCAGTGATTTCCAGAACCACAAGTCCTGTTGATGCAAGTCCTGTTGCCCCCCCGTCTCTCCTGATTAAACCCCCACCGTTATTTTTCCTCCAGCCATCCAGCCGACTCTGCACCCGGTGCTGATCCCCCAGAACCAGTTCTGCGTCATGTCTCTGGACCCGGACACGCTGCCGTCCATCGCCACCACGCTCATCGACGTCGTCTTCTACTCCAGCTGGTGAGATCCGGGTTCCTCCGGTGCAGTACCGTCTGGACACACCGGGTGGAGCCACCTGATCATTAGTGGACGATGAGGCAGTTTAGACGCTCTTCTTTTTCCATGTTTTTAGTTTTTCCAGGGTTGTTTTTTTCATGATTGTTTTCTTTCCTTTCATTTTTTTTCTTCTATTATGCAAATTCTAGAACCTTTTGATTGATTTAGGATGACATGAAGGTTAACTTCAAATTTTGATTGATTTGGGGCGTTGCATGACAGAATATACAGGACTGTCTCAGAAAATTAGAATATTTTGATAAAGTTCTTTATTTTCTGTAATGCAATTAAAAAAAAAAAAAAAAAAATGTCATACATTCTGGATTCATTACAAATCAACTGAAATATTGCAAGCCTTTTATTTTAATATTGCTGATTATGGCTTACAGTTTAAGATTAAGATTCCCAGAATATTCAAATTTTTTGAGATAGGATATTTGAGTTTTCTTAAGCTGTAAGACATGATCAGCAATATTAAAATAATAAAAGGCTTGCAATATTTCAGTTAATTTGTAATGAATCCAGAGTGTATGACATTTTTGTTTTTGTAATTGTATTACAGAAAATCACAATATTCTATTTTTTTTACGGGACTGTGCATGTTAGGGTACATAAAATGAATGCCAGCTTTACTTTCAAATGCATGTGCATGTAATAATGATGAATACAGCCTGCTGATGATGTCTCTCCCTCCGCAGTCCTAAGGAAGACGTCCAGTCCTCTGCAGGCCAGGACCTGGACTGCATCAAGTTCTTCTCTTTCTCCCTCATCGACGGCTACATCTCGCTGGTGATGGACAGCGAGGCTCAGAGACAGTAGGTTTCTTGGTGTCTCCCCCTGTAACGTCCCTCAGCTGACACCAGACTGGTCAGCACTGGTTCAGCAGTCACACTTTGAAATGCCAGGATGAAAAGTTAATATTTCCACCTCTTCAAATGGAAAAAAAAATAAATAAATATGTTGATCAGGAGGTCGTCTGATGTCACAATCCAAAAGGCATTGGTTGATTTGCTCAGTTGGATTGTCAACAAAAACAAACAACATACATCAATGAATGAATGAAAATGACATATTTTAGACGTCAATCAAATATTGATTTTTAAATTGAACAAATAAATCAGCTCTCGAAGATGTAATATATGATGTCCAAAACGGCTGTGTCGTACCTCATTCCATCAAAGAAAAAACCCTCGGCTTTGCACCGTGTTACCATGGGAACCACGTGTTACTATGTCCTGTTAATATTGGATGTAAAACAGATTTAAAAAGATATTATCTGCATAGCAGTCTTTATTTAGAATCACTTTAATAATTCAGACATTATTGATTACTTGTAAAAATCATACAGTAAACTCACTTTTCGCCTCATAAATTTTAACAAGATAAAAAAAAAAAAAAAACAATGGAGCGGTGTTCCACATTTACCCACACGCATAAAAAAAATAAACCTTAAATATTAAAGAGACGACCAGGAATTAGACAAAAGAAGGGAGTCTATGGGGAAAATCTTTCCATCTGAAATATTTCATGAATTACATCCTACCAGTCTTCTGTAGACGGGCTGAAATCGGTTTATATATAAATATGTTTCCCAATCAGAACCTGGAGGAGCATAAACATTGAAAAAGGTAAATAATACCTAAGTATCCCCCAACCAGTACAAATATTCTGTCAATATCTTTTTTTAATTTATTTATTTTTATTTATTTTTTCATACTCAAAATGCCATTTACTAGAAACCAAGGTTGGGGCCTTCTCTTAGAGCCTTGTCCACAGGAGGAGTTCTGGTTAAATGTCAATTTCTTCAGGTTTTCATGTCCCAGCCTTGTCATTTGAACCTATGAAGTTTAGTTTTTGAAATTGGGACGCCTGTTGGGACCTTATGAATCCAAGCAGCTCTAAAGCTGAAGAGGGTCGTCTTCCGTGGTCGGGGGGAGGAGACTTTCCCTCAAGACATCAGAGTCTCAAAGCCCCAGAAACGGCGTTATTGTTGGAAGTTAGGTTTGTTTTCTGTGTGTATTATTATGTTTTAGTGTTGTGTATTTTCTGTGTTTGTATTATAGTTTTCAGTAGTACCAGGGGTGTCAGATACAAGTTGTCTTTAAGCAACGGGGGGACCCTAAAAAAGAATTAAAATAAGTACATCTAATGGGCCAGGGGTGCTGGATCAAGAGGAGTAAAATGATGTTGAAGCTGAAGAGGGACGGGGTAGATGCTGCTCCCTTAGAGACACATTTGAATTTTCCTGTTTTATGAGACGGTCAGAGCTAAATGCACCTCTATTTTAATGTGAAGTTTAAAAAAAAAAAAAAAAACATTTTTCGGGGTCTCATTGCAGAGCAGCTCAAGAAAATAGTTTGCAGCCCCCTTCAGTGCAAAAGCATCAACATACAGCGTCTATGACCTTATAATGGAAACCAGCATAGAAATCTGGTCAGATAATGTTTTGCATGTGTAAAACAAAATTCAAAACAACATCATATATACAGGTAAAAGCCAGTAAATTAGAATATTTTGAAAAACTTGATTTATTTCAGTAATTGCAGTCAAAAGGTGTAACTTGTACATTATATGTATTCATTGCACACAGACTGATGCATTCAAATGTTTATTTCATTTAATTTTGATGATTAGAAGTGGCAATAAATGAAAATCCAAAATTCCGTGTGTCACAAAATTAGAATATTGTGTAAGGGTTACATTTTGAAGACACCTGGTGCCACAAACTAATCAGCTGATTAACTCAAAACACCTGCAAAGGGCTTTAAATGGTCTCTCAGTCCAGTTCTGAAGCCTACACAAACATGGGGAAGACTTCAGATTTGACAGCTGTCCAAAAGGCGACCATCGACACATTGCACAAGGAGGGCAAGACACAAAAGGTTATTGCTGAAGAGGCTGGCTGTTCTCAGAGCCCTGTGTCCAAACACATTAATGGAGAGGCAAAGGGAAGGAAAAACTGTGGTAAGAAAAAGTGTACAAGCAATAGGGATCACCGCGCCCTGGTCAAGACTGTGAAAAAAACCCCATTCAAAAATGTGGGGGAGATTCACAAGGAGTGGACAGCTGCTGGAGTCAGTGCTTCAAGAGCCACCACCAAGAGACGCTTGAAAGACATGGGTTTCAACTGCCGCATACCTCGTGTCATCCCACTGTTGACCAAGAAACAGCGCAAAAAGCGTCTCACCTGGGCTAAAGAAAAAAAGAGCTGGACGGCTGCTGAGTGGTCCAAAGTCATGTTTTCTGACAAAAGCAAACTTTGCATTTCCTTTGGAAATGGAGGTCCCAGAGTCTGGAGGAGGACAGGAGAGGCACAGGATCCACGTTGCCTGAAGTCTAGTGTAAAGTTTCCACCATCAGTGATGGTTTGGGGTGCCATGTCATCTGCTGGTGTCGGTCCACTCTGTTTCCTGAGATCCAGGGTCAACGCAGCAGTCTACCAGCAGGTTTTAGAGCACTTCATGCTTCCTGCTGCTGACCTGCTCTATGGAGATGGAGATTTCAAGTTCCAACAGGACTTGGCCCCTGCACACAGCGCAAAATCTACCCGTGCCTGGTTTACGGACCATGGTATTTCTGTTCTAAATTGGCCAGCCAACTCCCCTGACCTTGGCCCCATAGAAAATCTGTGGGCTATTGTGAAAAGGAAGATGCAGAATGCCAGACCCAAAAACGCAGAAGAGTTGAAGGCCACTATCAGAGCAACCTGGGCTCTCATAACACCTGAGCAGTGCCAGAAACTCATCGACTCCATGCCACGCCGCATTAATGCAGTAATTGAGGCGAAAGGAGCTCCAACCAAGTATTGAGTATTGTACATGCTCATATTTTTCATTTTCATACTTTTCAGTTGGCCAACATTTCTAAAAATCCCTTTTCTGTATTTGCCTTAAGTAATATTGTAATTTTGTGACACACGGAATTTTGGATTTTCATTTGTTGCCACTTCAAATCATCACAATTAAATGAAATAAACATTTGAATGCATCAGTCTGTGTGCAATGAATACATATAATGTACAAGTTACACATTTTGACTGCAATTACTGAAATAAATCAAGTTTTTCAAAATATTCTAATTTACTGGCTTTTACCTGTATGTATAAGAGAGCTTTTAGAGCAGCTATTGTAAAAAAAATTACCATTACCTTAATATTTGTGGCCTAAAATGCATCCTTTCACGGCTTATCATTCTGATGAATTGTTGATGAATGTACAATATTTGGTGCACAAGCACATCAATGAAATCCCCCGATATTTTTTTGTGTTTTTTTTGTTCGTGTGTGAGAGTCTGAAGAGGAAATCCTAAACCAACTTACCCCTCAACAGCTGTACTTCACTGCTGCTTTTAAGACGTATCTGCGAAGGTGGTATTCCCCTCACCGTTGGCACGCTTTGACGTCTGCATGTAGTTGACGTTATCATGCAATCTTGTCGCTCTAGGTTTCCTGCTGATCTCCTGTTCACCAGCTCTTCGGGGGAGCTGTGGAGGATGGTGCGTATCGGCGGACAGCCGCTGGGATTCGGTGAGGACAACGCCCTTTAACCACTTATTGGGGGACTGAGAGCGTTTTGTCGGGTACACAGATGCTGATGATGTTGATAGACATGAAGGGGTATAAAGTGAGTTGGAGAGAGAGGGAGAGGGTCAGACTGACATCCACTGATATCAACAAAGGGATGTCTGAGTGGAAATTGTAATGTAGAAACTTGGGATGTTATAAAATCAATCTTCATATATTCAAAACGGTCCATGTGAGGGCTTCTCACGGTCATGCCACTGGATTCTCAGTTGCAGTGCTGTTATCGTCTCCTAACGCAGAACGAGCACAGTAACCACTGCTTTGAGGAAGTCACTATGTGATCAAGATTGGATCACAGTCCGTCTAAAACACTAACACGTGGCATGCGCCTCAATAAAATTGATTTGACTCCAAGCAAAACCAAATTTAAACATCTACATTTGTTTCTCTTTTGCTTCCGACCAAGACGTCTACAATGCTACTTTTGCTCATTATGTGGTCTTGCACAAGAACTTGATGAGTTTACAATGGTGGAAGACTTGACTTGTGGGTCCCCCTTGCTCCCTCTCTGCTGTGCTTCAGCTCCGCCGGCAAGCATCAGTTAGCTGTATTTCTGTTTTGTCAAGATAATGTGGAGTAAACATCTGGAAAAGTCGAGAAACACTTAAATCAGTGGAGGGAACAAATACAGCTGGTTAGTCTCATAAGAGGGGGGGGGGGGGGGTAGATCTTTAATACTCTATTTTCTAAAATGGAGCAGAGGAGTTGTCGTGGGATCCTGCAAGTCAAGATTCATAACAGTTCTGTTGCAGTGCAGCACCGTGGCGGCTTCAGCTGGTCTTGCACCTCCGTGCGACGTTCACACAATCAGCCTGCTGACAAATTTCTTTCCCCGCAGCTTTATCTCTATCTGAGTTGTGATCCTTGTGATTGCTTTCAACCTCAGCAGTGACCTGACCATCTTCAGAAATCCTCTCATTTTAGATCGTTAACTCACTGCATGTGCAAACCTGACGACATCTTTACACTCAGCAATTAAATATGTTGAATGTTTCTCATAAAACCATGGAGGGGAAGGTTTAAGGTCCAGGCCTTTGTATTTATGCAAATATTCAGCCTCGCTTAGACGTCATGTTAAACATTCTGCCTGCAGGGGTCAGAGGTCAAACATTACTCTCTTGAGTGTCTTTAGTCACTTCTGCTCTGATGTCTGCAGCAGCTCCGAGTGTTTCATCAGTACTGATGTTTGGCGTTGAGCCCTAAAGTGTTGCACAGCTGTTGCAAGAGATGACGGGATGAAAATCCAAAGTTGCAGGACTCTCGTCCTGGCCGGGGGGACGGCGGAACGGGGGACCACGAGAGCTCGATCACACCTTCTAGTGAAACTGAAACTAACATTGCCTCATGAAATACTGCTAAACATGTGAGAAGTAATGTTGTCATTTTGTGGTTGCCTCTCTCATAATAAAAGCGTCTTGTCTTCTCCAGACGAATGCGGCATAGTCGCGCAGATATCGCAGCCTCTCGCCGACGGCGACATCTCCGCCTACTACATCAGCACCTTCAGCTTCGACCATGCTCTGGTGAGTCCTGCAGCCTGGGCGTCGCGAGTGACCGAGGAGGTTCAGCTCAGATGTTCAGAAACATGCAAAAGTCACATTAAGTAGCTGTCCTTTTGAGGTGTCGTCGTACTGATTGCAGTATCAGTGTTATTAGTGGAAGCATTTCTGGCCCGCTATTTTAATTAAGCAAAAAAGGCCAAAGTGTTAGTCTGGAGATTAAACAACTGAAGTTTTTTGCTCTTTTTTTCCTAGTTTATTTTTTGCATTCCTGCAAAATGTATCATTTTATAGCACATTTCATACACAAAGTGCTTTACGAAAGCAGTAAGATGAGAAAATAGACAAGAAAGCAATGAAAACACATAAAAACAATACAGAGACTTGGGGAGATGAGTAAAAACAGGCCTGAGATTGTTTCACGCTAGAGATCCGAGCTTTTCTTAAGAAAACTGGCTTGACTGCAGTTTTGAATCGTTAAGGTCGAGCGACGAACCCTCAGGACGTTCACAGCACCCGTCCGAATCACAGGGCTGTCCGGTGTATGCGGTGTATGGAACTCTCATTTCCTGATCTCATTATTGCTCATTTTATTTGCTAATCAACCACAACTCTCTTCTTCGGTAGGCCAACATTATGGGAACCTTCTGCCATTTGTGTTATCTTGAAAGTTTTATCTCGGTTACTTTTTTTTTTTTTCCCCCTAAATAACTTGAAGCTTATCGTGAAACCTGACTGGCAAAGTGACGCACCGTCTGGCGGGCATTTGTAATTAAACACACGACAAATATTCGTTGCACAAGTTTGAATGGTTTTCTCTCAGGAATCTGCGGGCCAGTAGCGCGTCCAATCCAGAGGTGTCAAAAGTATTCACACATTCATTACTCGGGTAGAAGTATAGATACTAGAGTTTAAAAATACTCCTGTAGAAGTTGAAGTATCAACTCAAGTTTTTTATTCAAGTAAAAGTATAAAAGTACTGGTTTCAAAACTACTTAAAGTATAAAAGTAAAAGTAATGTAAGGGGGAAAAAAGCCATTAAGGACAAAAGCCATTGAAAATGAATGCATCTTAGTATAATGTAAATATATTAAAGAACCATATATGTGTACTATTGAGCATTAACATGTGTTTCAGAGAGCAGGAGATATGATGACTAGTTGCCTATAAGTATTGTAATGGTGCAAAAAGTCAAACTTCAGAGGCATGTTATCATTTATCCTAACCTTTATTGGAATGTACATCCAAGTTTAGTTGCAGGAATCTGAGGGAACGGATGTAAGAACAAAACTGGACAAGAACATCTGAAACAACCACAACCAAATTCACTCTATCCGGATGGAGCAATTTAACTGGATAGTTTTTTTTAAAGGCTGAAATGAAATAGAGTAACGCGGCTGTTTTTAAAATGTAAGGAGTAAAAAGTACAGATAATTGCGTGAAAATGTAAGGAGTAAAAGTAAAAAGTCGTCTGAAAAATAATTACTCCAGTGAGGTATAGATAACCAAAATTTCTACTTAAGTAAGGTAACGAAGTATTTGTACTTCGTTACTTGACACCTCTGGTCCAATCACACATTTTTATTCGTAGAGGTGGGAGAGGGATGCTCTTTGAAGAATTGTTAGTAGCTGTTTGTTTCTAAATCATGTCAGCTCCCCAAAAACCCTGTGAAGTTCTTCTTTGGTGGGTTTTAGGGGCTTGTAGTCAGGAAGTGGCGGCGAAGTGAAGCAGCACAACTGAGCCCACAGTGGGAGCCGTTTGTGATGTGATGGACAGATTAGGTGGCGTTGCAGAAAGACGGCGACACCTTGGGGCGTGCCCAGCGATCTACTCGGAGCCCTAATATACTTTCCCAACACAGACGCAGCTCCATGGTAACCGCTGCAGCTGCTGCGTCAATCAAAGGACGTGTTGTTGCTCGCTGATGTGCCCAGAATGTGAATAATGATGGGATGTCTGATGAACTTCAACCTGTCTCAGCTTTCTGAGGAGAAGGTGACGGAGAGCGACTCTGGTTTTCCAGAACGATTTTAAAAGAAAAAAAAAAAACCTGCACTCAAGAGTCGGTTGCCATGGTAACAGGCTCTCTTGTATACGTTACCCGAGTTTCTGAAACGGGTGAGAGTGAACCTTCTGTCTGTGGTTTAAGCCACTTCACCATCTGAAACGGATAGCGAAGCACACGGTTTCCAGGTTTGCACGCGTCGCCCAGGTTTTCTACCCGCTGACATTTGAAATGCTGCTTCAACACGATTCCATCTGAAGCGCGACGCTAACTGATCTGCAGCAGGTTCAGCTCAAGCTGCCACGGCGATCCAGTGAGATTTAAACATAACAGAACTGTCTTACCCACTTATCTGGGTTCACAGTACAACCGCCCCCGATAGGGATCAGGTCAAGAAGTAAACGTTGTGCAACATTCTTCCCTGAAGAACTATCAGGATATAATTTCATGTTTGTCGTCACAACAACAAAGACAACAAGCTGTGTGTTGAGCTCGTACACTTCTGACCTTAAGACACGCATCATTACACACACACACACACACCACAACCGCTGAGCAATTTAATGATCCTTAATATTTGAAATTGAGCAGCTTAATCAGTATATCCACCACTCACTTTTACTTCTCTTTTTTTTTTTTGTCTGATGTGGCTCTTTGAGTAATCCTTGTGCTTTTAATATCCCGCCCTCTGGATGATTCAAGTACGTAAATCCCCCTTTTTTTTTGCCTCTTCACGGTTACGTTGGTGATGCGCTGAACACAGGTTCTTGCATCGTATTACATAAATCTTGTGACGTTCTCAGCTGTCGTCTTGCAGAAGGAAAAAAACAGCAAATTCCACTGGTTTGACGCTGAAGAAATTTAGAAGTGACGATGCGGTAGATTTCATAATTAGCACCACGGTGACTAGTTGATAGATGTAATCGGAGAGGGTGATGAAACGTGTAATAAATGTTATGTCATTTCACTTCTAGCTTCTTCTTCTACAGCGGTAAATCTGTACCTATCTCATTGTAGCGTGAGATGTGTTATACATTTGAGCATCATGCGCAGCTTTTACAGCACGCTGTGTCACCTTAACTCCTTAACCTTAACTGTGCGAATGACACAGCAAATATTTTTTTAAGGAGAGAGAGTGAGAAATGAGGTGATTTTGTAAAACCCGTGGTAAGAGGAATGGTGGAGCTCATTCCACTCAGACGAACACGTCCACGTCACTGCAAGCCTGTGACAGGACGTGAAGGGAGGTTGCCTTTGGCACACATAGCTGAATTCATCAGAATATTTTCTCTTTAAAAGAGAAACTACTGTGTCAGGGGAATTCCAGCAAGCACCTTCAGAGACTTATTTTAGTCCTTTTTGTTTGGGCCTGAACACAGTTGGGATGATTGTCCTTCTGTATCTCAAAGTCAAATAAAGACCTGTTCGGGACATGTCCGTCACAAGAATACCCAGGGTTCCACACGCCATTCGCCTTTTTTAATAAAGAAAACGGCTAGTTCTAGGTTTAAACTCAAAATATTAAAAAGATAGACTTGCTTTGGTCCTTTCAGAGTTTGTAGATTCCCACAAAAGAGCAGCGACGCACGGAAGCCTTCATCTGCATTTCCTTCTTTGACCATCATCGCTCGACCTGTTCTTCCATTTCCCTGCATCATCTGATCTTTAACCCACCTTTCAACTGGTTGTCTAATTTTAACTGCTTGCATCTTTCCTGTTACTGCTGACTCTCGATGTCCTATAGTTGTTTCTACCTGCAGGAAACAATGTTTCTCGTAGAGGGAGGGGCTCGCTGCATGGTAGTAGAGAGAGGATGTTAGGAGGTAATCGGTCAAATTACAGATAAAAGATGAGTAACTGGTTCCTTCTTAATCAAAATCGGGGAAATTTTCAAAAGAAAATGCAAATTATGTTCTTGACAAAGGCGCCTACTCAGCGTGTTAGCAACTGCTGCTATCATGTTTACCATACGCACATGCATTTATATTTTAATAATAATCTAGTCTTGTGCTAAAGTTATAGCTCCCTCTTGTCTTTTAACAAAGATTTATGCAAAAGAAGGAAAAAAAATCTTGTGGGCAATACTAAGTACCATCCATCAACCTCTCACCGGCGTATCCGGGGGTTGAGTCACCGACAGGGAGGGGGCGGATTCCCGCCGAGCCTTTTCGCAAAATAAAAATGCAGTTCTGATATTAGTCACGATTCCATTACCCCCAGATTTGCAAAGTAGTGCCTGCTAATTAGTGGAAAAAAAGATATCAAATATTGCAAAAACTGTTTGTTTGACTCGCTTTTACAGCTGACCTCTACTGGTCAGGCGGGGAACTGCAACCATTCTTAGTTCCGCGTGAGACTCGACCCCGAAGGTGGAGGGTTGGCGCTTGGTCGCACCGCAGAATTTGCTGGGACGCCCACTCCTTGACAGATCAGCAGCTTCATTGCTTCCCTCTTGTAAATAATCCTTCTCACTCTTGAACGTTAGAGTCCAAATTAGTTGGAAATGGTTTTACAAACCTTTACAAGGTTGCCATACAGCGGCAACTGCTTCTCTAAGACATTGACTTATGTTTTCCTTCTTGGCATTGTCTGATCCGTTCATCAAGGGCCGATGATTAGCAACATCTGGCTGCAACTTACACACTTTGTCCGAGGGAAGCAATCAAAGGGGGTACTTGGTATTGCCCTTTTTTTCCCTTTTTTCTTCTCCCCCACTTTTTCTTTTTGCCTTTTTGAAAAGGTCATATACTGGTCACCTTAAGTTGAATTTCCCGATGCTAAGAACCATTAAAATTGTAATATTTTCATCATATTTTTTGCAAAAGACTTGTATTAAAAGAAGGGATATTCCCTTTTTCACGCGACTGCAGCCCGAGTGGATCTAACAGAGGTGGTTTTTCATTTCCAGGTCCCTGAGGAGGACATAGTGAGTGTGACAGACATGCTGCAGCAGCGCAGGAAAGAGCCGAGCACCAGCTGATCCACGAGGCAGCTGGGACGCTGGATGATGGGGGCTCGGCGAGCCTCTCCTTCCTCCAGCTCCACGGCGGCTCTGACGGCGGGCAGGAAGGGAGGTTGACTCTGTGCCTAGCTTAGCGCTGCATCACCAGCGGTATCAACCACCAAGAAACGTTGCCATGAACACCAGAATTGCTTTTCTGTGGCGTGCACCCGCTCGGCCCGCTCGGCCTCCTGTCTCACCTCTTACGACCCAGGATGCACCGAGTCCCAGGAGCCCACAGGTGCACGCGTGCACGTCACGGTGCTCAGTTCCTTCTAGATGCACACACACACACACACACACACACACACACACACACACATAAATGGCGCTCATCTATTCAAATAAACAAGCAGCAGGTCAGGCACGAATGTGAACGATAGGAGTTGAAATCCGTTTGCTTATTATGGGAAGCTGAATTAATAACTTTTTATTCTCACATACTTGTTACCAGTAGTTTAAAAACACAGTTAGTCTACCTTTTTTGTTAATATTATAAAACATGGCCATAAAAAGTGAAGGTAGTGTGGAAGTAAACCATGTTGCAGCCCTTCATTCTACTAAAGTCAAGTCGAGGGAACCTGAATGTTTTCAGAGGGGAAGAAGAGAGCAGCTCTGTTTATAAGTCTTATATTTCTGGAGGAAGGAAGCTAAAAACAAGTTTTCTGTATTAAACTTCCCATAAAATTGTACTTGCAGTATTGTTCATGGCCAATACGTCCTGTGATTCACATCACACATTTGCTTGTGTCTGACTAAGCTGGGACAAGAAATGCCATTTCATGGTCTTAATAATATTTTAGTCATTTCGCAGGAAGCTGTTCTTCGAAAAATGCGATTGACTCAGCTCCACAGACATATTTGTAAAGCTCCATTATGGGCATTCACGTGGCCATTCGAGTGGGGGGGTCAACTCCCAACCTTTTTCTCCCATTTTCTTTTTTTTTAATTATTTTTTAAATACCTAGGCAAAGAGGTATTTGATGAGAACATTTTAGTACAAATTTTGTGTCATTTAACCGTCACACCATATGGGACCCTGACCCCACATGTCAGGGTTGGGAAGTGAAAGTATGTACTTCAAAATCCAACACAATTGTGAGATAATGAATCCTACAATACTGGTAGAATTTTTTCTTTCTGTCTTTATATTTATATATATATATATATATATATATATATATATATATATATATAAATAAATAAATAAGAGGTCAGCATTTTTTTTCTTTAATAATCAGCATTACCCAAGGTCAATAACACTATGTCTTAGCTACTTTTTATTTGCACAATAAATGTTTGATTTAACAAATATCACGTAGAATATTTTCTTTGGTACATTTTATACAATTTGAAGTGTTCTGTAAACGTTTGTATTCTTTGTGCTGCTTCATTCAATAGAAAATAAAGAAGGATGAGAGAGAAAATGGCTGTGCTTGTTTTCCTTGACGGGACCCAGGTGTTGCTTGGTGGCTCACGACTGCAAGCGGCTGCCTCGCGGCAGGAACAGTGTCATCACCCACTCATGATTCAGGATTCCAGTCATCTGTGGATTTTCATAGTAAGGAACAGATGTGATTGAGGGGGGTGACGGTGACTTAAAAATAACTTTTGCACTTCAATCGCCCGAGCTTTAAAAGGAAGTCCTTGAGCCACGATGTCAAGAATGTCACTCCTATATATTCAAGTTTGAGAAAGACGTTATGAAAGGAGGGGAAAAAACTGGAAAAATATCCTAAATGAAAGGCAGTTACGGGTGTTCCTGAAGTTATGCTGCAAAAGCAACATAGTGATGTGCATGTTCTCCCCGTGCTCGGTGGGTTTTCTCTATAACAAATACAGTACAAAATGATTGAGGGCTGGTGAGCTGTCCAGAGTGCACCCGTGCACTTTTCTTAGAGAGTTGACCTCCGTGACCTTGAACAGGCCGGTGGATGAATGATGACTCTGTTCTGGGTCGTCTGCTCAGCTGAACTTTGAGTCAGAGCGATCTTATATTCAATCGTCTTTTCTCCAGCGACGAACATGAATGTTGGTACAAATGATTAGGCATAGGAGGCACTGTTAAGATAAATATAACATAACCACAAATGTGCAAGTCTAATACCAACAAAAACAAGAGATTTCTAACGAGACATTAGAAAAAGATGACTTTGATTAATGTTCTAAAAAAACCTGATGAAAGGTACTAAAGAATAACAGTAGAACTTTGCTCTTCTATCTGAAAAGGATCTCATTCTTTTACCAGGCTCATACGGCTGAGTGATTATCTGGGACCCCTCTGGAGCTCAGTTTGGCTGTGAGAAACGTATTCAACCGGAGAACATTGTTGAATGGCAACATCCCAGAGAGGCAAAAACGAGAGAAGCGTAACAGTCATCGTTTCTAGATTAGGTGGAACTTTATGGGGGGGGGAATCAGGGATCCAGCAGCAATGAAAGAATAGTTACGGTGATCTAGATGAAAATAGGAATACCAAAAAAATATTGTAGCACGGCCAGTGCCACGGGGCCCGACCGACAGGAGAGGACACGGAGTTTTGTGCAGAACCCTTTTTATTTAGCCAGATCACCCAGATCACCGCCACACACGTGCAGAAGCACCTTCTCCCACAGCATCCACCAGCAGCTCCTCCCACCCCTCGCTGCTGTCCAGCTCTGCCTTATAAGGCAGGCAGGGTGGAGAGCGGCAGCCACTCAGGCGGATGGGACACAGGTGCGTGTGTCCCATCCTCTCCACCCTGCCACAAATATAAATCATTTAATTTGACTGTCAAGTGTCATGATGTTCAATTCAATTTTATTTATATAGCGTCTAATACAACAAAAGTTGTCTCTAGACGCTTTCCAGAGACCCATACCCAGAACATGACCCCCGAGCAGTTATTACATAAACAATGGCAAGGAAAGGAAAAACCTTAAGCCAAACAGTGGCAAGGAAAAACTCCCCTTTAGGAGGGAAGAAACCTTGAGCAGGACCTGGATCATAAGGGGGGACCCTCCTGCTGAGGGCCAGACTGGTGGGTCGGGGACGTCAACAGCACAGCAGGCAGGTGGAAGCAGCAATAGGATGACCAGGGGTGGGGACTGCAGGCCAGCACGCAGCTCCCGAAGCTCCGGCCCAATCAGCAAGTCCCAGGTTGGGGTGCAGGGTCGGGGAAAGGAGTCTTGACGGACAAATCTCTCCCCCGCCTGCCCGGGCCGTTACCCTGCCCCTCTCACTACCACGCTGCAGGATCCGGTGTTTTGCATTCAGAGATGCTCTTCGCCACCGGCAGAGGATGCTGCACCATGAACAAAAGAGAAAAAATAGAAGAGAAGGGGGGGCCAGCACAAGAAACTACAGGAGCTACTCTAACACAGTGGTCCCCAACCCCCGGGCCGCGGCCCGGTACCGGGCCGTGGGTCATTTGGTACCGGGCCGCACAGAGAGAAAGAATAAATAAATAAAAAAAAAATAAATAAAAAAAAAAAAATTATTAAAAAATAATTTCTGTAGAATCCCCGACTGATGATGAATGCAATGACCTGCAAACACACCGTAAGAGCTATAAAGGAATAAAATAAAATAGTTAGTCTTTCTACATTCATATAAGTTTAACTTAAATACAGACCGACGCAGCTGCTCGCTCGGTCGGCAATAAAGCTACCACAATACATGAGCGACCAAACTCAAGCTGGACATAAATACGGTATTAAATTTGCACAAATCCTCATCAGCAGGTGCTTTTTGTGTCAGTTAGGCTCCACTTTAGCATTCCCGACACTAGTTTAGTCTTTCAGACACACTTTCTCTGCCGTTAAACTTTTACCATTAAAGTCCGAAGCGCCGGATGTTTACGAGGTCTCGGTGAGACGCCTTCAAAATAAAAGCACTAAATATCGGTCTACTTATATTTTATGTAACAATAAAATAAAAGCCTGGCTTTAAATAACGTTAATGATAAAACAAACATAAAAACACATTTATAGAAACACTGATATTATAGGTAATTTACAATTTCCATTATTTCATTTTATGTCTTCAAAAATGATGTTTTATTATTATTATTATTATTATTATTATTATTATTTGTATTATTATTATTTGTATTATTTGTATTATTATTATTACTACTACTATAGCGAAAATACCACAGTTTTTAATACCGGTCATTTTATTTCGTTTTTATCAGCTACACCTTTAAATTGGGCCGTGAAAATATTGTCAGACATTAAACCGGTCCGCGGTACAGAAAAGGTTGGGGACCACTGCTCTAACACACTAGAGATTACACTACCTAGAGATTTACCAACACCTGCTAGAGGTTTACTAAACACTAACTATAGGCTTTACTAAACAGAACGGTTTTAAGTTTAGTTTTAAAGGTGGAGGTGGTGTCAACCTCCTTAACCCAGATTGGAAGTTGGTTCCATAGTGATGGTGCCTGATAGCAGAACGCCCGCCCTCCAAATCTACATTTGGATACTCTAGGAACTACGAGTAAACCTGCACTCTGAGAACGGAGAGCTCTGACAGGAACATAAGGCCCTATCAGGTCTTGCAAATAATGCGGAGCTAAGCTGTTTTGGGCTTTATACGCAAGTAATAAAATGTTAAATTGGATTCTGAATTTTACGGGTAACCAATGGAGCGACGCTAACACTGGAGAGACGTGGTCTCTCCTTCTGATTCCTGCATTTTGGACCGGCTGGAGCCTATTCAGCAAATTACTTTGACATCCTGCTAATAACACATTACAGTAATCTAGTCTAGATGTTGCATCAGCAGTCAGATGGTCACCCCCCCCCCCCCCTGTCCAGCGTTGTAAAGTGTGATGGCTCCGTGTACAGAGGAGTCTCCGTTACATAACAGTGTGGGTTTGCATTCCTTTATGTGTAGGCCTAAATTTTGTGACTTGTTCCTCCCAGTCACCGTTTCACCTACACTGGTTTCTGTCGTGCTTAATAAAACTAATGATAGGAGACGCAATGGATCATAATTAACGTTTCTCGGTTCAGATTGGAAGGCAAAAAAAGTATTAAAGAACGCTGACGGGAGGAAAGATTTCATGGCCAGGATGTGAGACATTTGACAAAGTAGCAATCAGGCATATATATCTAATTTCCTTCCTTTCTTTTTTGATTATGTAAACTATATACATGCAGATAGGAGTTTTGCTGCTAACAGCAAAACCAAAAGCCTTTTTAGAGCTCTCAGAATTATTTAATATCCGTCTGAATATCCAAGGAGCAGACGGACTTGAGGATGCTGTATTTGTCTAATCTATTGTCTTTCCAAAAATGTGTCACTAGTTGATGTGTTTGCAGACGTCAGATGCCCTGTTGTTTTCAGAGATTTTGAGTTGGGAGCAGCATCGCACATCCAAATAAATGCTTGTTTTGGAGGAAATGCTTCATATTTATCCCCGTCTCTGCAGGGCAGAGACAATACTCCTTGTCCCATATGGACCTTTTAAAAAAAAAAAAATGTCAACAGCCTACGCTCACTACTTTGTTAGATACACCAGGTGTACCTAAGTGTCTGTAAGTGGCTTTAATACACAGACGGTGGTGGAATTACTAGTTTTCATGCAGTCCTTTGCGGTGCAGACTGTTACTCATTAAAAAATACAAAAAAATGTAATGAAGTTATCTTTGCTTTATCTGAATATGTCATCATAGCTCTGTCAAAACTCAGTAATGTTCTGTCACTGTCATCATGGAAATGTGTTATTCATTGTGTTTGTTTGAAGGTTGCATGTGACAACAGGGGTGGGTGTAGATGATTGTGCACTTCAAATAGTATATATATAAGTCAAATAAGCCACTGTCCCGAGTGAAGTTGCACCTGGTAATCAAAATCCCTCACCGCTGTCACCATGGGTGCTAACGTCGACAGACATCAGATGCGCCGCAGTAAGTTCTTCCTCCAGTTACATTTGTTGGACAGTTTATTATGTTTGGCAAAGTTGGATGCTCTGTATCTCGTACCTCTGTGTAAAGATTTATACTTTTAATAAGAGTTCAAATGTTTTAAAAAATAGGACCGGTTTTGGCAAATAAATATACACATACATGAATTATGTCAGGAGCTGTGCTGCATGATCTGTCTGTTGTACAAGCTTTAAGCTGTTAGGAGAACATATATGAACTAAAACTAAAGTGTTCAATGCTCCTATTAGATGAGTTTCTTTCTGTTCATTGTGTGTCTTGCTTTTTTTTTTTTTAGGTAATTTAAGTTGCTCCCCACTTTCGTGTCTATTAGTGCTTTTTTTTTCTTTTTTAGTCATTTTGCGTTTCCGTTGGACGTTATGTACGCCTTTCTGTTTCTATGTGTGTCTCATATTCATTTATTAAATTATTTTATCAGTTTCATTCTCTTTGTGGATATTTATCTAAATGCATCCCTTGGTAGCTGTTTTATCAACATCCGAATGTCTTTTTCATCTCTTTGTACCTGGAAATGTGGTCCATTTTCATGTGGCCCGTAACTATCTTTTATAATGCTTCGTGGGACTGTCGGTGGAGCATTTCTGTATTCAGTTCTTGTTAATATGGAATAAGGACCAATTAAGGGTACTCGGTTGCATGCAGGGCCTGCTCTGCACATGGTTTACATGCTTTCACATCATCTCTCTCTCTCCTCCCAGTTCTTGTCCTCACCCTCCTGGTGGTTCAGTGGGGCCTCGTGTCTTCTGCTCCAACTCCCATAAGCTGTGTTCAACTGTTTCAAAGCATGAAGAGTTCTACAATCCAGCTGCAACATGAAACAAACCAAACACTGAAAAGATATGTAAGTACCTCGTGAGTCTGGTAGGTTTTGTAAATAACCAGGGGACTGGGAGCCGGTGACATGTGACAGCTTCAGCCTTGGTAGCTGCCACCAAGTTGGTCCAAAACTGGATCAATCCAATCCAGCTATTTGGAAATCAGTTAAATTGTATTCTTGAAGTACCTTGACATGACCACAGATGTCAACTTTGCTCAAAATGGCTGATATTTGTGATCCTGGGAATGATATGATCCCATATGAACGTTGTTAAAAGCTAACTCCAGAAAAACTGCAGCCTTACTGCTCTTATAAAGTGATGACGACGACGCGCTCTGGTAAAAAGAGAACATTGTTGCGGTCTGATCAGATAGTTTTGATTAGAGCCTATATACTTCTGATCAGTCACTACGCCGCAGGGAAATAAGCATGAAGGAGATTAGTTGTCTTATTTGTCGAAAATATTGTTTTGATTATTCGGAGCCGAAAATGATGAGAAACGTTTAACACCTTGGACGCGTCTCATGGTGCGGTGCGCGCGTGTCCCCTGGGGGCCCTCCCCGGGCACCTGCCTCTGACAGCCTGAGAAATACCAACAATGCTGACAGTCTGAGGCACTTTGGCCAAATCACTCTGTGATAAACCTGGAAATAGGACTTTCACAGTTTCATCAGAGGTTATGGAGGTTCCCGTAGACATGAATGGTTTAACATGAGTTTGTGGATGATGTCTATGTTATTCTAGTGATTGTCACCATACTTGCACTACATCTGCACATGCACGTGTTGAGCTACGCGTGCAGTCGTCCCGTGCCCAAGCACACCTCTCCCAACAATACCAGGGAGCAGGAACTGTCTTGTGTGCGCGGTCACGTGAGACGAAGTAGCATTATGTGTAATCTTTGTAACATCTTTGTATATAGTGTATGTGCTGTCTTTGGGTCAAAATGACCCAATTCTTCTATCCATCTTTCCTCCTGCTCTCTCCTTCCTTCTTCCTTTCCTCTTTTCATCCTTTTTTACCCTCCTTTACTCCCTTTTCTTCCTACCTCCCTTTTGTCATTCGTTCCTTTACTACCATCTTTGCTTTCCCTTCCTTCTTTCCTTATTTTCTCCATTCCTTCCTTCTTCCCTCCCTTCTTTCTTTCCTTTTCTCCATTCCTTCCTCCCTTTCCTTTTCTCCCTTCTTTCCATCCTTTCTCCTTTCCTTCCATCTTTTCTCCCTTCCTTACTCCCTTTCCTGTTCCTTCCTTCTTTTCTCCTTTCTCCCTTCCTTCCTTCCTCCCTCCCTTCTTTCCTTTTCTCCCTTCTTTCCTTCCTTTCTCCCTTCCTTCCATCTTTTCTCCCTTCCTTACTCCCTTTCCTACTTCCTTCCTTCTTTCCTTCCTTCCATCTTTTCTCCCTTCCTTACTCCCTTTCCTACTTCCTTCCTTCTTTCCTTCTTTTCTCCTTTCTTCCTTACTTCCTTCTTTCCTCCCTTCCATCTTTTCTCCCTTCCTTACTCCCTTTCCTACTTCCTTCCTTCTTTCCTTCCTTCCATCTTTTCTCCCTTCCTTACTCCCTTTCCTACTTCCTTCCTTCTTTCCTTCCTTCCATCTTTTCCCCCTTCCTTACTCCCTTTCCTACTTCCTTCCTTCTTTTCTCCTTTCTTCCTTACTTCCTTCTTTCCTCCCTTCCATCTTTTCTCCCTTCCCCCTCCCTTGACCCAAAGACAGCACAAGGGTTAAATTGGCTTTTCTTTCTCTGACTTGTTGATCCACGCAGGTATTCCACCTGAACTTCTCCATCTGAGCAACTTGACATTTGACTTTCATATACTTCTCATAATGTTTTAAACTGATGCGCTTTTTGAAAAAAAAAAAATATATATATAACTTATAAGACAAGTATTTGAACCAAATGTTGTTTGTTATAACACATCTTTGTTGTCCCAACAGATGGACGCTCACGGCATCACAGGGGATGATGATGGTGATGAAGAGCCCACCTCCGAGGTCACTGGCACCAGCCTTTCGGAGAAGCTGCAGGGCATCTGCGCCAAGAATCAGCTCTTTCATTTGCATATCGCACAAATGCAGATGTATAAACTCGACATATTGGATGTTGAAAGTTGGCTGTCGCGTGTCAAGGATACCCTCAAGAAGAATTTAGACATCTTGAAGTGGATTCTCAAGCACTCAGACATAGCTGAGCCAGCAGCGCCCGGCCCACTAGAGCTGCAGCACGATCATCATTACGCAAAGAAGGTCTATGGATGGAGCGTTCTCGTCGCGCTGCGGGACTGGCTGACCAAAGTGCTGCACGTGCTAACGGAGGCACAGACGATGTGTGAAACCCTGTAGCAGGATCTGAAACCCTCTTAAAGGTTAATCCACAGGGAGTGTAGCGTGCTAGTGGGCCTTATCCGGGGAAAAACGTGGGCTATGTGGGTGCAGAGCGGGCTCCGGGTCCCATGGGGTTTCAGAATAGTGACCCTCAAATGGAAAGCGCATGTGGGGTCCTAAAGGGAAAGGCAAGTGGGCTAAATGGGCATATAACAGGGAAAAAAGGGAAATAACCCCAATATAGGGACCCAGGAACCCTAATAGTTCCTCTCAGACTCGAGTATGTACAAACACTGGCAGGAACCTGCAGAGAAACCCGCTTGGGACCAATATTTGCAGCCCACTTTTAAATGATTCGGGCCTCGGGGAGGAATTCTGGCTGGGGATGAGTCAAAATGTTTTGTCAAATGTTTTCTGGGGCCCTTGTGCAAACATGTTTACATCGAACAAAGTTACCAATAATCTGCCACAGATGAAACTGAAGCCTCTGCGGAGATAGTCTCCAGTATTTTCTCTGTTGTAACACAATCACATGTGGAGAAGGCGGCACTCGTCGCCACCGTTCGCAGGATATTTTAATTTATTTACTGCTTTTTTTTTGTATGCTCAGTTTTTATTTATAGATCTAACTTTTTTTTATTTAAATAAATGTTTGGTCAGCAGACTGTGAATTAACTTAACTTAATGTTATTTATATATTTATTAACTACCGGTATGTATTTATATTGTGGAAAATATCAGCTTTAAACAAATATTAACCCTGTGGTTATTAATTCCCTGTTCTACTAAAGTATTTTCCAGGAAAACTTGATACACGGTGAAAGACGGAAAATATTTAATCATATATGTCTTCTCTGTTGTCTGAGTAAATGTTTATTTGAATACATTAAATTGCAAGTTGACGTTACCAAATTGTAAATATTTGTGAAGTGGTGTTTCGGTCCGTTGTATTTATTTCCCGCGTCTCTGGTGTGGAGCGGCTGCTCAATCAGTGACAAGTGGATGCAGCTTTGCACCGTTAGGTCAGCTACAGTTAACGGCTGAGTACTGTTACATTGTGGGAGGATGTGTGTATCTACCTTCAATAAAAGACTTTCTGTTGGAACCATCGCTCTTTTGGATGTCTGTGTACACACAACTACATCAAGGGTGTCAGCAGGGACTTTCTCTCTATTTACTACCGTTTCTGTGCTACTGGATGTCTCAAACGTGCGTAAACCGCCCCATGCTTCGGTGAGTAGCTGCTTTAGAGGTCTGCTCCAGTGCCGTCACTTAAATAGTATGTTTTTCTCGTCCTTTATCTTCTAACTTTCCAGTGTTTCAGTCTGCATGTTGTTTAATTTCTGTCACTGATCTGCAGCACGTGGCATGCATGGCAGGTGGGTTTGTGTTTTCTGTGTCGGAAACTGGAGGCCGTCGGCCTTCGACGACCTCGGAGCTGAGGGCTTTTCAATAAACGCCACACTTTCGTTCAGCACACGCGCCGGGATGCTTTTTCTTTTCTTTTTCTTTTAGTCCTCCCTTTATCTGACTCGCTGCTAACTTCCAACGAATTGAACTTTCATAAACAAATTCACATGAAAGCATAGAGATGACTTGTGGTTAGTTGTGTCGACGCACAGGAAGTGTTGCTCTGAGCCGAATCTGGGCAGGAATAAGTCAACTTGCAAGGGCAACTATGTCATCCAAAATGTCCCTAATTATCAATTCACATGTATTGTGAAATTTTCTCTCTTTTTTTTATGGGTAAAAAAAGTTTGCATGTCTTTCATTCACTTTAAAGCTAATGTGAAGTTTGATTTCATCAGTGATGTCACATGCATATCTTTATCGGTAATTTTCAGTGGAAGTGACACAAAAGCACTACGGGATGCTGACCTGATGACGGGACCCTACGTTGATTGGTTTACTTTTTTTTTTTTTTTTTTATCAAAGGATATTGCTAAGATAAAGAGAGGCAAGTTTATCTGCTGTACAGCTTAGGCATGCCTCCTTTGAGAGGTGTATAAATATAAAGCTGATCCTGTGTGACTGACATGACATTACTCCAGGGTCTTGTTATATTAAACTTTGAGTAGCATAACAATGAAATGCACAGCAGGTACAGTATGGCAAAAGCTAACTTTCTTCTTTTTAAAAAAAAAATCTCTGTGGTATTAGGAATTTCGTCCAGATGTTCCATCAAACTTCTGGGCTGCTGAGACTGTGACTGGCTGAGACTTTGCTCTTGAATCTGCAGGTCTTCTGAAGCTCGGATGTGCCTGGATGGTGATTCTGATCCAAGAATTGGCTGCAGGACCTGCACAAAACAGAGACGCTGCCAGGGCATCGTGCAGTCCGAAGGACCAGATGGCTGTGACCAGAAATCTGATTGAAGAGAGCTTGTTGGATTTTGTAAGTAATATACGACTTTTCCTCCTTCCTCGTCGTTTGATACCCTCCCATCCCGGGCTGATTGAAAATCACAGTTTAATGTTTGCCTTCAAAATTTTGAAACGTACATTAATAAGTGTTGCAGGGGAAGTTATCAGTTATAGATGTGATCAGTGTTGGCACTGAAACTGCGTTTTTTACATTCTTCTTCACACTAAGGCACATTTGAATGTCGTGGTTTTATCCACATTAAAGATATTTTCAATTGCCGACCAAATTGTGAACCAACACAAAAGCTCCTCTGTCTGTTTTTTGCTTGCACATCTTCATGGTCCATTTGAGAGCCAGTGAGTCCTCAGTCCTCTTTTTTTTGTCAGACTTTTACACGAGTAAATTTCACAGAGTATGGTGACTCTCAGAATATAACTTGCAATTAAAGCTGCAAGCAGTGATGAACGGGCCCTCGCACCCTTGTGCTGCAGTGGAAGCGCTTGTATGACTTGCATGTAGATTCTTCAGGCCTGGACATTTAGCGGATGACACCAGCCACGACTCTCTATATCAGGGGTGTCCAAAGTCGGTTCTCGAGGGCCGGTGTCCTGCAGGTTTTAGATGTTTCTCTGCTTCAGCACACCGTGATAAAAGTAGCTGTGTCACCAACAGAGTTGTCCAGACCTTGATGGCAAGCTGGTGACGACCGTTAATTTGAATCAGGTGTGTTGAAGCAAGGAGACATCTAAAACATGCAGGACACCGGCCCTCGAGGACCGACTTTGGACACCTCTGCTCTATATCAAACCATTCAAAGGTTATGTCAGAAATTAGGAACTATCAAATATGGACCAATCAGATGAAGGGGGGAGGGGCGTGCTTTTTGGCGTCTAGCGTCGCCACGGTAACGCTTTTGAATGAGAAAAGTAATGCGCATCATCGCAGGATCGAGACGCAAATTTTGATGTATAACACACCTGGGTGCACGTTATGGTTCGGGCGAAGAAGCGGCCTTAGAAATGGCATAAATTGCGCCAAAATTAAACGATTAATTCAAAATGGCCGACTTCCTGTTCGGTTTCGGCCATGGCGCCAGGAGACTTTTCTTTAAGTTGCGACATGATACAGGGGTGTACCAATTTCCGTGCATGTACGTCAAGCCGTATTGTGGGGCTTGAGGCACGAAGTTTTCTAGGGGGCGCGTTGAGCCATTAGGCCACGCCCATTAATGTAAACCATTAAATATCAAATTTTTTACCAGGCCTGGCTTGCGTGCAAAATTTGGTGACTTTTGGGGCACGTTTAGGGGGGCAAAAAGAGAAAAAAGAGAAAAAGAAAAATTCCTACAGATACCCCCCCCCCTCCTGTACAGGGGCCTCTGGTAATCAACAGGAGGGTCAGCAAATGTATGATGTAGAGGGATTACGACTGTTGGCCCTTTTCTTCCAGGACAAAGCCAATGGAGCGGATCTTGGTACCTGGCAACCCGGCTTCCCCATGCTTCAGGTCCCCCCAAATTCTCCCCCCCACGGGCCCAAAGTCCAGTGCAGCCTCCTCTTCATGGCTCAGGGCCTGGAGATCATCTTGGAGGACCAGGAAACCAATCTGAATCCCAAAGATGTTTCACTCCACAAGAAACTCCAGTACACAATCCATAACATCAAGATGCTCGAGCGGTGCCTTAAGAGCGTTCTCGGTGCCGAGTGCCACCACAAACCACCCCGGCCCAAAATGCCTGAAGATGCATTTGAGAGGAAACAGTGGAGTCACACTCTGTTGATGTCGGCTAGAGATTACCTGGACTGGCTGCAGCAGAAGTTTGTCAAAGGAAGCGACAAGGTGAAGCACAAAGCTGCAAACGCAGCACCACAGATTCGCATAGGGACGGAACATCAACTATGATTCTTTTTTTAACCCGACATGGTTTCAGCTGAGAAAAAAAATTCAAGCTGTGAAAATAAGTGTTCATGTAGACACCAATTACTTGGCGTCTTGGTGGTGAGGCTCTTTTTATTCAATAGGGTTATAAATTAGTGCAAGTGTGTCATCCTGTACAACCACCCTCCAGTATTGGGCTACTTAAAATAGCCACTTAAATTACCTTTTAACTCCAATAAAAAAAATTTTATGGTATGGTATAAAATTTTCACAACATATTTATCAACTTGTTGCAGTTTTAGATGAGGGTTGACGCCACTCACATTTCTATTTAGCCTACTGTAGCTTAACACAGATGAGCAACATGCAGCTAGTTTGCTGAAAAGACTGCAAGAGGGAAATTACGGATTTGCCCCCATAACTTTTTTTTTTTTTTTTAAGGCATAGACTCCAATTCTGATCTGTTGTCAGAGGTGGCTTGCTTGCAAAACAGCACTTATAGTTTTCCAATATTTATGTTAAGCTAAGAAGCTAATGCTACTTGTTTACTTGACTGGAGATCAGCTTTAATCACCTATTTGTGCAGGTTTACTAAATGAATAAATAAGGGAATCGTACATGATGGCAACGTCAGAAATTGCTTTGTTTGATCAAACTTCAGCATGGACGTGTCCCCGCGTGACTGTAATTAATCAACTTGCCATGGAAACGAGAAGGGGCCCTGTGCATTTCCTAATTATGACAGTTTGTTTCCTCAGCCTTCAAGGTGATTAATTGTTTTTCTCTGGCGAAACATCCCTTGCGAGTGGGCTACGTTGCCTGAGGTGCAAAGAGAAGCTGATGAGAATCACTGTATGAGAGTATCAGGTTTAGACTCTATTCGGTGAAACTTGCAGCCAGATGGACAGTTCGCAGCAGGTTAGATACGTGTGTCAGACTCCAATCAAACAAATGCAAGAAAACAACACAGTAAAGGCAAGATTAATGCTGCTCACGTTGACTAATGAATTGTATAATTCCTTTCCATTTATTATGTATGACCTTCACATTTTTTTGTTTATTTGTTTAAAATGAATTTTCAAAATCTAGGAATTCACATGGCATTCACAATATTGACATTTTCAATTGACCCTTCAATTGAATTTTTATTTTTATTTATTCAAATGCAGATGTATTTATTTATTCAAATGCAGACTTGTTACATTTCTTTTGACCCAATTTCAAATGAACCCATCACATGTATTTTGTTTTAATTATAATAAAACTGTTCATTATTTCATTTTCATTTTTTCTTCAGCTCAAATCTTTTGCCATCTTTTCAGAAAACCTCGTAAACCTACGATGCATAATAAAATATTTGCTATAAAACTTTAATTTATTTCCAATATATTTTCAAAGTAGTTTAATGTGACTGAAAAATGAAAACATCAGACTTGTTTCACAGTTATTTTATGAGCTAGCTTTTATTAGGTTTCATAAGCATGCAGAATACACAGAAGTAATTACACATTCTTTGCTGCTTTAAACTTTTCAACAAACGGTATAAATGAAGCCTGTTGTCTGACTTGACCTTGATTGAGGCAAATCCCGATGATGAGCTGCCTGTGCTGTAGACCTGATGATCATCATGGATGAATTTATGAAGTGTTCTATGCACTTATGAAGTGTAAATAAAATCGGATAGGTCGTCTCCCCTTTTGAGATCGGAAGTCTTGAGATGTCTTCTGCCATAATGATGCAAAACTGTTCAATACAAAACTTCATCTGCAGCCTCTGCGCTCCAAGCCCTGTTGAGCGTCCTTTCACTGGCTCCTCTTGTTCCTCCTACACCAGAGGTCGTGTTTTTATACAGGAAGGAGCTCCGGAGGACTCTCGCCGTAGCAGTACTTTGCTTGAGGGTTTCGGTAAGTGTTCTCATGCTGGACACTCTGCAAAGAGAAGAGGAATAATGGCTGATGAATCATTTAGTTTTTGTTTTTTTTTCGGTTGACATGTGATGCTTAGTACCGGATAAAATCAAGCCAGAACTGACTAAATATAAAGATATATTTGATAAAGGGTTATAGATGTGGTTGTTTATGGAGGGAAACCACTTTAAAAATGTATGCCTGGTTTTAAAATGCTTCTTTAATGAGTTTTCTGACTTTTCAAGTGTATCATTTATTTTCTTGACTTTTAAATGAAATCTATAACATACTTGTGAAGATGTCCTACACTTGGCCAGGCACAACTCAAAATGATCCTCCACAGCAGTAAAGAGATTCTGAAAACCTTCAGCTGCACGATTCAGGAAACGCTCAAGGAGAGGTTGCTTAAGAAGAGAGCACAGATAAGACAATGATCGCATATAAAACACAAATGTGCAGATTGTAATCTTTTTTTTTCCCCCTAACCGTCACCATAATGCATAAAATGCAAAATCAACAATGAGATGTATCATTGGAAATTTTGCATTTCACAAACATCCGTTAAAATGTGTACATACAAAAGACACAAGTTGAGTTTTCTCAAATGTCTGTTAAATCTCAAGCTTTCACAGACTCTTGATGTGTCAGATTACCTTATCAGGCTGCAGGCAGCAGGACACGCAATACTCGTAGATACTACAGCAGCCGTTGGCCAGGCAGCTTTTACAAATGTACTGTCTGGTGCTGAGAGCGTTGACGTTACAGCAGCCGTTAACCAGCAAGTCTTTCCTCTCACAGACATAACCTGCGAAACATAGACAAGTATTGATTCAACAGTATCACGGACATGTGTGATGCTGAGTAGTGGCTGAGTTGCTAACCAAGTTCGTCTGTGAGGAGAGTCTTGCCCTGGATGGAGTTTCTGCACTGATTGATCTGTCGACTGCTGTTGCCCAGGTTGAATCGAACTTTCCAGGGGATGCGGTGGTCTGAATCTCTAACTTCTAAAAGTGTGCGATCCCGTATGGGTCGCTCCTCCTGCATAATACACACAAAAAAAGCTCATGAAATAATGTTGCTGGTGCAACTAAGGAAAACAAATATTTAAAAAGAAAATTTCAATTAAAGAAAAAGCAAACATTCTCAAATGTTCAGCTGAATATTTCTGTTTATTGAAATGTTAAATCACAACTCTGGTAGGAGTGTTAAGACAGCTTTTAAAATAACAATAGAAAGGTAGAGTAGTGAGTGTCCATCTGATTTGTCAAATATTATATTGACATTCAGACTGCAAATGCATGATACTTAAAAATAGTAGTACAGTACTTTAATTGTGAGTTTTATTTAACTTTTTTTATATGCATGTTGCATGCATGCAATGATACATTTTTGATGTATTACGCAGCAATACGTAGGACTATGTAAAAGTCACCACAGTCTGTTTTCTCATTTTAAATGACCATATCATTTTTATTTAACCCTAAATAAAATACAAACAGTAAACAACTCTAATAATATTAGAGTCGGTTGGCCAATTATTGGCCAACGTACTGCAATGACATTAACTAGAATTTCATTCTGCACAAGTTTGGGAGTCAAATTCCTGGATTTTCTGTCTGTATTTTAACAAAACTAGAAAACCTATTTATGAATTACATTAAAACTTAGACATACAGAATATAGATGTGATATGTATAGATGCTATTTCTGCTGTCCTAAGATGCATCTGATCTTAATCAGGATTCTTCTTGCAAAAAAAAGCATTTTCAATCTAAAGAGTTTAGTTCTTTCAGTAAAAGTGATTCAAAAATTACAACTCGATGATCAGTAAATATGAAATTCGGCCACAATAAGTAAATTAAGTAAGTACATTTTTATTACTATAGCACCTTTCACAGACAACGGAATGTCACAAGTTGCTTCACAAAAAAATAAAACATCAATAATAACACAAATAAAACACTATAATAAAAGTAGAAATACATAAAACAACTGTTTCACTATTAATGGCTCATTTTGTAGTACATCACATAAAATATAAATAAAAGGATTTCATTTTATCTGGATATTTGATGTGAGCAAACCACAATCAGCACCCACATCGTTGTGACTTCCAAAGGTTTATCCCATAAAGTCCTTTTAATATCATCTGGACAGGACAAATGGCTTAGTTCCTAAATGTAAAAACAGGATGTCTTGTGTGATATAAGGACATGCAAAAGCATTTGTTAGGTCTCATTAAACAAACATCAGGAAACTGGACCATATTACACCGGTCATGAAATCGCTACACTGGCTTCCAGTGAGTCAAAGGATAAAGTTTAAAATCTTACTGCTGGTCTACAAAGCACTGAATGGTCTTGGACCAAAATACATGCTGGATCTGTTAGTTCCTATGAAGCTCCCAGACCCCTGAGGTTCATCTGGATCTGGTTTGTTGTGGTTCCCAAGAACCAGAACCAAGCAAGGTGAGGCAGCGTTCAGTTATTCTGCTCCTCACCAGTGGAACAAACTTCCTGTAGACCTGAGGTCTGCTCCAACTGTCAGCTCCTTTAAATCAGGCCTAAAAAACATTACTGTTTACTGAAGCGTACTCTTAATTTAAATACTTACCTGCTATACTCTACTGCCCTTACTTTTAACAACTTGTGCTTTTATTATTTTACCTCTTTTCTTATCATTTTATTTCATTTATTTGTTATTTAAGCATACTCTTAAATCAGCAACATGTGCTTTTTATTATTTTACCTCTTTTCTTATCATTTTATTTGTTATTTACTGTTTAATTGTGTCTTGCCGCTTTTAATGTTGATGTAAACCACTGAATTACCTTGTGTTGAATTGTGCTATATAAATAAACTTGCCTTACCTAGGTCTCATTAAAGCATCTTAAACCTCTGACTGTATTATGTAATTCATAATGTCGATTTGTGTTACGTAAAAGAACTCATGAGTCTATATAATTCTCCATACTCACTCGGGCATATGAAGTTTCCTTTTTTCTTTGTTCATAGAATTTTAAAATTCATTGTTTTAAGTTGGCATTATATTCTCATTTTAAAACAAATTGCCTATGTTTTTAATTTATTTATGTATTTTTTGTGTTCTTTTTTCTATTTATTTATTTGTATTTATTTTTTTTTATTTTTGTATTTTCTCTCTGTTATATTTATCTCATTGTTTCAGTTATTCAAATTAGCCTACTTTAACTAGACTTATGTGTGTAGGGGTTGTGTGTGGGAGGGGGTGAGCAAGATGTCTGTGTGTGTTTTATGTCATGTATGTCTACTGTAATGTGAAATATTGTAATGTTGTATGTTTTATGGGACCCCCTTGAAAATGAGATGTTACATCTCAAGGGGCCTCTCTTAACCTCTGCTCTCCGCGCTGTACAGTCTCTTGCCAAGAACCACTTAATTTATCACTTCTTGCAATTTATAGTACGTTTTTTAGTTTTGTTTTCGTCTTTGTTTTTTTTGTCTTTGCTTACTTGTTACTTGTCCAATATATCCATTCTTTTTCAATGTTTGAACCCAAATTATTAGTTTTGTTTTGTATAAAACCTCCTGAGTCGAGGTTCATAAAAGGGTAGGCATAATAAGCCTTGGCTTCAACCTATACCTTTTCGGTGCCACTTAAAATATTGGACCTTTTTTTTTTATGTTGTACTATGTTGTATCCAAATGGACCGAAATAAAAAAACTCAAATCAAAAATCAAAATCAAGGGGCTATCCTTTAAAAAATTCTAAAATTCTAAAGGAGTAAATCCCCCCCAACCCCGTGTCCAGATGTTCCTCTACTAGTGCAGCGTGTAAACCCTGTGGTGTGTGATCAAGTGAAGAGAAAATCCGAAGTGCTCAGGGAATTGTTCAGAAAAAATCTTGAAGGTGCTCTTTGGTGTTGGGGAAAAAAATATCTTGTCAAAAAAGGGAGTCCAAGGCACTCTTCTTGTGGAAAAATATTAAAAAGCCTTTATTGAAACATGGCTAATAAGTTTAAAAACATGGGAGCCGAGACCCACGCGTTTCGGCGCAAGCCTTCTTCAAGGTACTGCTCAAACAGGAATTCCTAATGATATACACCTGCCCTGCACAGGTAGGAAGTCACATGAACCATTTCCCAGGTAAACATTACATGCAAGCACGCAGGTGTCAAAAGCCAGTGAATGGCCAGGTAGAGGGGGGAAAAAAAACATAGGCTACAAACAAAAGAAAATACATAAAGAGCCAGTAAGTGGCAGCAGGCTTAGATAAAGACAGCTACCAATACTAGAAAACCACTTATAAACTGAGAAGTAATTACAAATAAGGACTAAAATCAATTTCTTCATTTAATCCTGGGTATGTCATGGCCTGCAAAGTGTATATGTAGAAAGTTTCCCTTTGTAGTAATAATTTTAGCCTGTCACCACCCCTAATATTCTTTTTGGTAGTTTCTAGACCTTCAACCATTAACCCATCTGGATTGCTATTGTGTGGTGTGTGAGTGTGTACCTGTTTGAGTAACTGTTTGAGTACCTGTTTGAGTGTGTTGGTGTGTTGGTGTGTGAGTGTGTACCTGTTTGAGTACCTGTTTGAGTGTGTTGGTGTGTGAGTGTGTACCTGTTTGAGTACCTGTTTGAGTGTGTTGGTGAGGAAGTAGATGAGCGACAGCCCGAACACGACCCCGAGCACCCAGCGCTTCCTCAGCAGCCTGCGCAGCACCATCATAGCATGGCTTTCCCTCTACACGCCGAGTTGCAGTCCAAACCATCAAACCACCTCGCTTAACACCTCCCTAACCTGTCCAATACTACCTGGACTGCAAACCGACGCGATGAACTATAAAGAAACGAGCATTAAACCAAAGCTGCTCCACGATGCGACAGCAGCTCAATCTGTCAGGATCCACGTGATGAGCACTAACAAGGCGAATAACTGCATCCCCGTGCAAACACCAGCTAACACATGCTGTTTAAGTTATTACGGTGACAATATCTTCGCGATGAGCCGTAACTACGCGCTCTACTGTAAAAAGAAGAAGATATTTTTACTAGAAATCTGACGTGAAACAAAAACAACAACACGGAAGTGGTTCGTCGGTGAGGACGGCGCTGATTGGTGGATGTGGCGACGTAGTGACGTCATGCAGGAAGTGTTTGGGTTTTTTTTTTTATCCCATCCTGAGCTGCATCAGAGCTCAAACGAGCTAATCGTTTCTACATCAACCATGACAACAGGAGAAGGGTAAAAAATTCACAGGACGAACTCAGGTAAAATCGTCACATCTAAGGCAAAAAAAAAAAAAAAAAACAAGTATTGAGTCAGACTGACGTTGATGATGCTGCTGGATGTACCTTTGCAGGGCTGGGGCATGTGCTGATGCCATGCAGAGGAGACACAGCAGCAACACGGATGGCATGCCCTCTGAAAGGTGGGTAAAGGTGTCTCAAAGAGCCCCATTCAAGCTCTGTTCTTTTGCAGGTTGGTTTTCATTCATTAAGCAGCCGGATGCATGTGGACATTCTGCAAGGGGCTCGGTGTCTTTGTTACTGCTGAAGTATAATCAGTTATTATGTGCCCTTACAGTGATACCAAGTGTGGGATTTCACAAGCTGGTTCACACGCCCACCCTTGGTATAAGGGACAACAAAGAGCACATTTATCCCCCTCCCAGATTAATAATTAACCTCAATGCTGTATCTTTCAATAACCATGTCTACCTCATACTACTGCACCTTTCACCTTTTTTAAAACTGTATATATGTTAATAAGAGCTGTCATTTGTCTATTTACTGTAGAGTGAGCGAAAATAACCAAGTCAAATTCCCTGTCTTGATAAACCTCATTCTGACTCTGATTACCCCTTCCTTTTGCCCATTTCAAATCACACACCGCTAGAGGTATTTTTTTTTTTTACAATGCAATGGATGTAGAAATGGTGACTTGTCCAGGGTGTACCCATGCATGTCAGCTGGGATAGACACCAGCAGACCCCGGGATCCTTGATAGGATGAGATTTTGACCCCAAACACTAAAATATTTTTTTATATATTTTTCCTTTGGACTTATCTTTACTGGGTAGGAACCCACTTCCAGGAAGGGTAGCCACATTACTAAACTGCCTCCCTTTTATAAATAATTTATTTAACTGTCGGTGGATGTCTGAACACTTTGAGATAACTTTGCATCCCTTTCCAGTCTCACGTGAATCAACTGCTCTTGATCGTGTGTCTGAAGAGAGTTTTCATGGTTCACATATGCAGAAATTCTTCTTATGAACAATGACCCCTAAAATGTTTGAGTGTCTTCAATGAAAATGCTCTAAACCACACATTTTAACATAAGCCATTAATTTCAACTCCAGCTGTGCAAACTACTGACTCGAATTAGGTTTTGATGAAGTAGTTTGTTGCCTTCCTATTTTTCTCTGTAAAAAATACATACTTTTTCCATGCCACAGTATGCTAGCTGCAGGTGGGGCCACAGACGGTTTCAATCCACATTGCATAAAACACAGTTACCAGAGGAATACAGTTGGTTCCCAGCAACATTCAGTCTTGCAAACTAGATATTCCAATCGTTTACTGCATCCAGTGTTGACGGATACCAGCAGATACCCAGAGTCCCATTAATCAAATTGAGGATTATATTAATGTAAAAGTTGGACAAAGTATACAATAGAGGGTCAAAAATAAATCTAAATCCATGCATGCAGGGGTCTGAATCCGCCCCATGTGGCAGTATTCCTCTGACTGTCCACATAGAGCTTGTTAGTCCAGTGGAACGCTTACTTATCACTTTTCAATACTTCAGCAAATGTTTTGGTTCATTTGTTGGTGGTCCAGGGGTCACAAGTGGGCTCACGTTCTGACAACAGGAAATGAAAAGATGTTAACATCTTTTAAACGTATGTAGACGTACAGATGCAAAATGTACAAAGCGTAACAGTTTTTGAATTCATTTATCTTTTGAAACTCTGTTCAGGAGCCGAAGCCAAACTCTGGGGTCCGAGAGCAGCCTGGATGAAGGTGGCGTGTTTGACTGCCTGAAGCCCGACTCGTCCGCCTCCCCCCAGCAGATCTTCTCAGGCCTGGTGGGCGTCCCCTCCAGCGCCGTCTCCAGCGCCCAGTTCCAGGCAGCAGGCCTCGTCCTGGGCTCTCCCCCTGAGGTTTTTATCCAGATGACGGCATCATCCCGAGAAGAAGGGGGCTCCCATCACACAGAGGGTGGACCTTTCCTCCCGCGGCCGCCCCCGCACCACCACCATCACCACCACCACTTCCACCACCAGCCCCTGCAGCACCGGACCTCGTCGCTGCTGCAGCAGGCCACCACGGGGGCCGGCTCCGAGAGGCACGGCTCCAGGGAGGAGGCCCAGGACGACCAGTCCACCCCGGCCCCGGCCCTGTCTGAGCTGAAGGCGGTGGTCACCTGGCTTCAGCGAGGCTTTCCCTTCATCCTCATCCTGCTGGCCAAAGTCTGCTTCCAGCATAAACTAGGTATCCCTGCGTGAGAAGCTTCATCTATTACTCCACCATCACTGTCAAAGCATCTTTGGCAGGTTGTTGTTTCGGTTTTTGATGATGTTGCGCCTCTTCCCTGCAGGTATTGCGGTGTGCGTTGGGATGGCCAGCACATTTGCCTATGCCAATTCCACTTTTAGACACCAAGTGGCATTACGGGTAAAAAAAACAACAAAAAACACACACACACGGCAACAATAACTACAAAACTAACACATTAAAATCAAAGTCTGGGATTTAAGTTGAGCGAAACACGTGTCATCACTCAACAGCACTAATAAAAGGACTGAACTCAGCATTGTGTTCAGCCTCTTAGTAATCTCCAACTTCCTCATTCTTTCTGTGACGTACTGGATTCCAGAAGACATAGTAATATCCTGAATTAGTGCATTTCTGGTTTCCTTGGAAATGTTTTTCAGTTGGAGTAAATTGCATATTTCTGGGAGACTATTTTCAGTTTTCTATCCATCTGTGAAGGTCTATGACACAAAGGAGGAAATTAATTCATTATTACTTGGGAACTTATAATTGGATTTATTGACCATAAGATGTATTCTTAAACTGTAAACAAATCTCTAGTATCTGAGTTGGACATAAAACTAATATTAAATCCAGAAGAATCAGTTGTTCTACTTTAGTTTTGTGGATTGATGTCTTTATAGCAAATACTGTGTAAATGTTTCCTAACAGTAAAGCTGAGATACACGAGCGGCTCTAGTTGTCTGTAGCGCTGTTGCAGCAGTGTTGAGGTGCGGTGCTTACTGCATCCTAGTGTTGACTTTTTTCCCCTCTGTGCTTCTTCAGGGGGACCGTTCTGTTTTCGTCGCCCTGTGGATCATCTTGTTCCTTGGAGGGAACATTGTGTATATATACTACGCATTTAGTCATGAGGAGTTGCATAACAGGTAGTTGTAAAAAAAAAAAGCTGTTTTTGTCGTAGTTCCTGTTTGTCATTGCTCACCATCCTGTGTTTTGGATTTATTTTATCTTTGGTTTTTCCATTCATTTTTCTTGTTCAGTCCATCCATTTTTTTATTTATTTGACTTCCATTTCCTTTAGGGAGTCGTGCAGTTCTTGTCTGGTCATGTTCTGTGAGTATCGTATTAATTTAGTTGTTTTTGTTTGTTTGTTGCCTCTATTTTATTTCATTCTAATTTGTATCTTTTTCATTATGCCGAGACACTTTCCATGTCGTCTTTTTTCTTGATACCATCATAAATGAGAACGCCTGCCTTCCCAGCAGTCATTGAGCTCAGTGGTGTTTTCTGTTCCTCTAGCCTCATGTTTGCGAAGCCAAATCTCAACAGCTTTGACTTCTTTGACTTGATCTGGGCCGTGGGAATCAACGACTTCGTACTTAAGTACGTCACCATCGGCCTGAAGTGCTTCGTCCTCTTCATGCCCAAGATCCTGCTGGCCTTCAGATCCAGGGTGAGAAATCCAACCTTTTCGTCTTGACCTCTTTAGTCGTGTGTGTGTGTGTGTGTGTGTGTGTGTGTGTGTGTGTGTGTGTGTGTGTGTGTGTGTGTGTGAGAGATATATATATATATATATATATATATATATATATATATAATTTCTGATGAAATGGAAAAACCAAACCACTCATACTGGTAAATGCTAAAAGGGACATTTCCTTCCCACATAAGTCTGAGCAACTAATTATTTTGAGCAATTAATGTTATCAACTTTTAAATCATGTTAATTAAGCTACTTGATGACGTTGCGACTACTGGAAAAAGAATAAAACTGGAATGTTTATATGTGGTAGTTGAAAGGGTAAAATAAGGGGGGGGGGGCATATGAGTCAGTCACTTTTCTCTTAGTTTTGCATCATTTACTTTCTGATGTAATAGAAAAAAGTATGTTCAGTATCCACGTCGTTATTTATAGAACTTACTTTACAAGTAAGTCAGCTTATAAGTAAGAAACCGGGGTATTTTGTCAGAAGTACTAGATAACTGTGATGCACGGATGGATGGATCATATAGGCTGACTAAGGAAGGGAAAAATCATCAGGGTGTCGCGACCACATGTCTGATTTAATGGCATTAAAATCTTTCCTGGCGTAAATGTGACGTGCCATCGTTCAGAAGTCTCAAAAATGTTGGTGATGAGACCGATTGTCTGATGAAATTGAGCTGGCTTCAGCCTCATGAAGGGGAGGAGACGGAGCGTAACTCGGGTATGTTGAAGTAAACCTGCTCTCGACCAGGTTTACTTCAGAGTCGGTTACTGCGGTAACAGACTCTGAGTATGAGTTACCTCGGTTTCTAAAGCCGCCTCAGCTGAACCCTCTTGGTCGGGGTTAAGTAACTCTGGACAATTCTCGACTTTCCCTGAGTTTAGGGATATTCGTTGTAATCTTCTGCTGAACATCTGGAGCCCGTAAAACGGTATTTGGGCCAGTGTCACCTCAGTACTTGTCGTAGAGTTGATGTATACATATAAACCCATTATGGACAGCAGAAGCCCTGCGTGGATGCATGCTCTGAGGTTCAGGTGAACAGGTGTGGGCCCAGTTCTGCAAAAGTGCTCACAGAGTGATCATCTGTCCCAGGAACCCACTCCCGAAGATGACACCAAACAGATATTCTTTGAAAGTCTAAGAAATCATAAAAATTGTGGGTGTGTTGATGAGAAGGATGGTGTTTTTGTGTTTAGTATGTTTGGGCTTTCGTGCGCATAGCGGGGGAATGAGTTGTCATCTTCTGAGTGCTGAACTCAGTGGGACGAAATGAATCTTCTCCTCTTTGATCTCTTCACATCTAGCAGAACAAGTCTTTCCTGTCCTCTGGAGTTAAATGTCACCAATAATGGTGATCACTTCTATTTTGAGCTGTTTGTATGCTGATTCAATCATTTCTCCCTCTTCAGCTCACAAACAAGACGCTTTACTTTCGTTTTTGATGTTAATAACGCATTTGGTCCAAATGTGTCACAATTAAGGGGCAAAAATAACAATATGGCAATATATCATGATTAGGGCTGTCAGTTTAGCGCGTTAATTAGATTAATTAATTACACTGCTAATTAACGCGTTATGAAAATCAACGCAATTAATTATGAGTGACAAAATGCGCAAGAATTTTACATTTGGCCCATTGAGGGACCCGTAGGCCACTTGGCAGGTCATTTCCCACCTGCGTTGCTAGTCAAACAAACAAAGCAGGGTGACAGACATGGAGACGACTCAGGACGCTTGAGCTTGAGCTTTTTACTTTTGAATTTCATTTATGAAACACACTTCACCAATAAAAATGTGGATTTCAAATCTTCTCTTCTTAGTGTATTCAATTGATTAGTCATGCACTGCAATTTTGCAATGTCCTAGAATTCAAATTCTTTATTTGGGGACCTTGATATGAGATTAAAATGCGATTAATTAAATTAATTAATTATAAATCCTGTAATTAATTAGATTAATTGTTTTAATCGCCTGACAGCACTAATCGTAATACTTTACAGGCTGATTCGATATTCAAACTTTGAATATCATTTTTTTTTTTATTCAGAAAAACATGTCCCTGACCTGACAAAACCAGACCCGAATCCCATCCAGAGTCTGAGGGGAGCGAAAGACCTCGCTCTAACCTCAAAGCCCTAGTCAAATATCAGCAGCTTCTTTATCCAACTTGAGACCAACAGTGAACCTGTGCTGCCTAAATTATAGCCGACTGCATGTCCACTACACATTGCAGCAGCTTCAAAATAACACCACCTTACAACACCTCAAACATGTGTAGTAATGGACTTGGATGCTTTACCTAAACTGCCATATTCAACCTTATCCATAACATCAGAGTGTTGCCGAACACTCACACTCACCTCGTGGGTGTTTTGTGGAGTAAAAGAAATGTTAGGATAGACACTTTGCTGAGTGGAGATGGTGCTAAAGGGGCACAGCTTGAAGCTGTTATGTATTCATAAGGGTTACTGCTTAGGTGAACCGTGCACGTTGACCTGACCCATTGGGGTATAACGGCAAACACACACACGGACTCTGATTTCCATACAGGTGCAGCTCATTTGTGAGTGAGATGGAAGCGGGTTAAAAATGATTAGGATTAAACTTTCCACTGATAAACAAAGCCAGAGGCTTCGCAGAACCACAACAGAGAGCAACTGAGCTCATTTGCTCTTGAGGGAGTTGGACAGGTGAGGTCATCTCTCCATGGAGCTGGACTATTATTGCTCATGAAGCTTATGAAGTCACCTAAACCGCCTGTCAAGTTCATTACCGCCTCTAGTCAGGGGTTCACTAATGATCGGACCCGATCATCACAGTCAGCACGAGGGCTGTCGGAAGCTGCATGACGTGATTTTAACACCTTCGACTCCACTGCCCTTATTTTATTTTATTTGTAATCAACATGAAGTATTTTATTGTTGTGCAAAATATATACTCAATGTATCCAGAGGTACCTGAACTGGATCTTGATGATGCTTGCGTCCAGTAGTAAAGCAAGCCTTAATGGTTTTTAAAAATGGTTATAAAGGGCATATTAAGCGCTTTTTAATAAGATGACATTTGTGGCGTGTTCGGATCAAAATTACTCGGAGATCCAGAACTATGTCCCTCCTCTAGCCGCATCTTTAAAGCCGCCGTATGACAGGATACCACATCTGACCACACAGGGGCAGCGCATCACTAGAGAGATCAGCTCCCGGTGTGACTGCCCCGATGGGGTCAGCAGTGGTCAGAAGTGGTGTTGCTATGAACGGCGGCTTTACAGAATAATAATAATAATGACTTGTACTTATATAGCGCCTTTCAAGAAACCCAAGGTCGCTTTACAGAAAACCAGAAAAAGAACAAACAAAACAAAAACACAACCGGGAAAAAACAACAGGGGAAGGAACCACTTAATGGGGAAAGGCCAGGGTGAAAAGGTGGGTTTTGAGTTGTGCTTTGAAACTGTCCAGAGAAGGGGAGTCACGGATTACGGCAGGGAGAGAGTTCCAGAGGGTAGGGGCAGCAACACTGAAGGCTCTGTCCCCAAAGGTCTTCAGTCTGGTCCGGGTGGAGAGCAGACCAACGTCTGAAGACGTGCAATGTTTCTGAGGTGGTAGAAGGCAGATTTAGTAACAGATTTGATGTGTGACTGGAAGGAGAGGGTGGAGTCCAAGATGACACGCAGGTTAGGGACCTCGGAGGATGGTGTGATGGTGCAGCCGTCCACCCGGATGAGAAGATCTCCAACCTTCCGGAGCAGTGGCTTGGGGGCCACAACCATCAGCTCTGTCTTATCACTGTTAAGTTTGAGGAAGTTGGTTGTCATCCAGGATTTTATGGCAGAGAGGCAGTTAACCAGAGACTGTGGGGGCAGCTGGGAGGATGGTGAGGTGCTGAGATAGAGCTGGGTATCGTCAGCGTAGCAGTGGAAGCTGAGACCATGATGGCGTATGATCTGGCCGAGGGGGAACAGGTAGGTGGTGAAGAGAGTTGGGCTGAGCAAAGAGCCTTGAGGGACACCATGGTTGATGGGGCAGGGTGGGAGGAGGAGCCAAGGATGGTGACAAACTGAGTTCTGTTGGTGAAGTAGGATTGGAACCACGATAATGCAGAGCCAGAGATACCATGGAGAACAGACAGGCGTTCGAGGAGGATGGAGTGGGAGATGGTGTCGAAGGCAACGGAGAGGTTGAGGAGGATAAGGATGCTGATGTCATCGCGAACATCGTGAACCCTTGTTTATTGCAGTCCGTCTTTGGAAGCGCAGCGTGCCACTCGCTGGCGTCTGCCTTCACGTAGCGCCATGGCAACTCCGCAACCTGAAGACGGCCCCTTTCCTCTACTTGCTGGTACGCAGTCAGCAATGTCCCCAATGTCTCCCCCCACTGACCGATTTATTCAGTCAGTACTGACGGAAACCAGTCAGATTTTGAGCAGCGACAAAAAAACAGAACTTTCTACCTTGTTGTTCCATCGGCTCATGCACCGTATGGCTCATGCACGGCTCATGCACCGTATGGCTCATGCACGGCTCATGCACCGTATGGCTCATGCACCGTAAGACTCATGCACCGTCTGGCTCATGCACCGTACGGCTCATGCACGGCTCATGCACCGCATGGCTCATGCACGGCTCATGCACCGTATGGCTCATGCACAGCTCATGCACCGTATGGCTCATGCACGACTCATGCACCGTCTGGCTCATGCACCGTCTGGCTCATGCACCGTCTGGCTCATGCACCGCATGGCTCATGCACCGCATGGCTCATGCACCATGTAGTTCATGCACCATGTAGCTCATGCACCGTATGGCTCATGCACGGCTCATGCACCGTAAGACTCATGCACCGTCTGGCTCATGCACCGCATGGCTCATGCACCATATAGCTCATGCACCATGCGGTTCATGCACTGTATTGTTCATGCACCTTATGGCTCATGCACCGGAGCGCTGGCCTCAGCTCCCCATCGCTGATGCTGTTGGTTGTGATATGGGGGCTTCGGGCAGGAGGCTCGTCCACGTTGCTAAGCATGGCTGCAGGGTTCGACCAGCCACCACTGTGACACTTCCTGATTAACAGGCCTTAATAAAGGTGCTGCAGGAGCAAATGGGGTGTGTCAATGGTGGAAACAGCAAATGGGAAATGAGAATTTGTAACTGTGGACATGAAAAAAAGTTTTTAAAAAATGCCAATCATTCGTCCAATCTCATCGTTGCGATATGAAACATTAGACAAAGTATAAATGAAGATTTATCTTATTTCTTTTTTTTTCTCTCCATTTCCATCTCTCCATTAAACTCTTTACGACTCTTTTAAATATTGTTTTAACATTGGCTATTTTTTTTAATTTTAAACCCAAATAAATGTATAATGGACATACAGAATTTGAAATTAGAGAAAGTGATGGGGAGCTTGGTATTGTCACCAAATGCCTGATTTGATGAGCCCATAAGTTGGCTAAACGGAGGCCGGAACGCGGCCGTTTCCAGATCGATTCATGATCGGTTTGTTCCCGTCAGACGAATGTTAAAATACCAGCGACCGTGTTCTTGAAAGCAGAACATCGTTTTTAACAGTTCACTGCTGCACATTAAAGGTATTGTGACATGAAAAACACATTTTTCTTGATTTTTTTTGTGTTTTGTTGGGTGTCTTGACATCAATTACACCCAAAAAACAACGAACTTTTAACATTCAGTGTATTGTGTGCTTTCTGGGATTTTCCGCATAACTGTGCAAAAACTGCTTCTTTTCCGTGCATGCTTCGCCTGTCGCTCCCGGCTTAACTCTCCGACGCCGCTGTGAGCGTATTGCTCGCGGGGAGCTGCGGTCCCGGTCCTCTGGTCCCGGTTGGACTTCATCCCCGGGCTGTAGTCGCCCTGTCTGGGCTGTGTGTCGGTGTTTGTGGTTCGGTGTGCGCGCGTGTGTGTGGAGACGCCGGCAGAAGTGTGTAGCGGTTGGTTGGAGGAAGTTTGGAGGAGGAGCGGGGCAATGATTGACAGGAAAGGGGAAAAAGGAAGCGTTTTTCACGGCGCAAAAAAACACTGTCATAAAAAGCCAGGAATGGAGTACTAGAGTGAAGTTTTTCTTGTTACACTCTTTTAGACACATTTGAGGGATGTTGGCCAAGACTTTTAATAGTGTTAAAAGCATGTTAAAAATGATGTCACAATACCTTTAAGAATAATCGGAAGGTGAGACTTGCTCCGGGTGATAAAAAAGAAAAATGAAGTGATCCAACTGATAATTGTGCAAACAGGAAGGGAAGAGGAAGACGCCAAGCAGGACATAAAATTAAGTAACACTTTTCCTTGAGCCACTCGATTCAAATCAAGTACGTTTACACATATAAAAAGATAATTAAAAGGCTGATAGACGTAATAGTGCCGGCCTTGCAGTTTGGGTGATTACTGGAACACACACAGGCGCGTGCACATACTTAACCCCTGAAAATTGTTTGAACGGGGCCGCCATGGAGCTGACTCCAAGCACCTGGCTCCTGTCCAGAGTTTAGATTTGACAGTTGCGCGTGGGCGTGATGGCGTGAGGGCGTCGCAGGACGCAGAGGAGAGGGAACAATAAGGAAGATGAATTAGCAGTTAGCAGAGGTCCTCCTCCCTACCAACCTGGCCGTTTATGCCTCCCACAGTCATCAATCTCTGTCTGCTGCCGTCCGTACAGTCATGACGTGGGCCGGGGGCCCCGGGGGGGTCCATCCTGGACTCGAGTTCGCCTTCATTTCAGTCGTCTCTGTTTCCACCATTGACTTAAGGCAGTTTGAAGCCGCGGAGATGTGGACCGCCGCCACGTTGGGCTGCAGGCACGCCGCTTTAAGCTCTTAATACCGCGCTGCTTCCGAGCAGATAGCAGCGTGGCCGGGAGCTGCTCTGCTTTCTAGTCTGTTCCTGAGTCCATCAAAAAAACAAACGCATCCATTTAATCTAAACTTGAATTCTCTCTTTGAGTCTCTCTCAGAAACACTTTAGTACAACAAGTCCAGTCGTGTTAGCCTGCCTGTTCGATTAAAGACGCCGTAGACGCCTCACTGCTGCTCCTCTGACTCTGTTCAGGGTAAGGTGTACCTGCTGATGGAGGAGCTGAGCCAGCTGTTCCGAGCCCTGGTGCCCATCCAGCTGTGGTACAAGTACATCATGGGGGAGGAACCCTCCAACGGTTACTTCCTGGGAGCCGCTCTCATCATCATCTACAGCCTCTGCAAGGTATCCAGGAGCCCACTTTAATATCTAGCAGACACCACTTCACTTGTATATTATATTCATTTAAACTTTTATTTTATTTAATATTAAAGGGACATTATGTTCAGTTATTGTCTTTTTCTTGGTTAAACTCCAACAATACGACCACGTTTAAGCGTAAAAACGTTCTGCAGCGGCGCAGCGTTGCTGAGGTAGCTCCACACTTCCTGTTTGGCAGTAGGGTCACCAGTGGGGTCACGAGTGGAGTTATCAGTGGAGTTATCAGTGGGGTCACCAGTTTTGTGATAATGGACAAACGAGCTTGGAAAAACTTTTGCGAAAGTTGCTCAAGAGATGAATTTTGATGGGGATCGGAAAACAATTACAGACAGAAATTCAAGCAAATTTTTCTGAATTCTACCTCTACATTTCATATTACATATTTTTCGTACTGCTCGTGTTGTGCTGAAGAAACGTGCGCGACACACCTGCTTGTGCACTCGAGCAGAGGTAGGTGTAGCTCAGGCGTCGTCTGCAGCCTCAAAGCTCAGAAGGAAGGTGCTTGGAAACACCTCGTACCCCCCATCACGCTGGTCGTGAGTCGCTGCCACAGGGCCGTGGCTCCTTCCCGTCATTGACCTCCACCGTGAACTCTGCCGTAAGAGCGTAGTCGGGAGTTAAAGTCCCGGCAGGAGAAGAGAGAAGCTGCATGGACCTGGATGCCCAGAGGTCACAGCCGGGTCAGTTTCCCACGAAAGAAAGCTTAAAAAAAGACTTTTAAATGCGTGAGTCACTTTTACAGAGGGAACTGAAATACTGAAACTAGAGTGGGGTGAGTGGACGGAGCCCTGGGTGATGCAAGGGTTATTTTGGTTGCAGCGGTGTTGTTGCCGTGCGAAGTGAATACGCGTCCTCCGTGTGTAACCTGGGCTCGGCTGATGTGCGGTGATTCAGCCGCTGTCCCTTTTGATGACGGCTTTTTCCAGCTGACTGTTGGGGGGGCGGGAGGCGTGAAGTTTCCTGCGTGTGCCGAGGTGAGAGGTGGGTGTTTTCCAAGATCAACTCATGTTGGTGGAGTTCCGGTGTATGAATACTCTGAACATCCGTCGCTGTTGAGTCACTGTCATCACGGCGTCGTCACGCAGTTCAATAACAGTCCTGCCACATTTGAGTCAGATTATTCGTAGTAACCGTAGTCGTAGTGACTGTAGTCGTAGCAACCGTAGTGTTGCCTCTCAGATGAATCAATGAACCCAGCTTGGTTTGTTGCCTGGCAGATATCAACATGTACAACTCTTACATCTGAGTTTCAGTGCTGAAAGAAGCTTTGGCCGGCGCTGAGTTGGTGTTTTGTGACTCAGTTTAAACCATAGAGCTCAAATAGAGCGGATGCAGAGGTGTAAGGTAAATAAGTTAGGAGGCTTGGGGTGTTGCATATGTAAAGAGATAAGGCTGCCTCGAGCGAAGGGATGGACGGGCCGAGCGACATTCCCGCCAGGACTCGTGGATGAGCAGGAGCGTGAACCCACCTCGCTGGGTTCCGGTAGCTGACCACGGACCCGGCCGCGCCTGCCGGCGAGCAGCGGTGGACTGAGTTGGATCTCGGCCAGCTGTGGGTCATCCCACCTAGGGCTGGGGATCGATTCAAATGTCAAGAATCGATTCGATTCCGATTCTTAAGATTCAGAATCGATTATCACGATTTGATTCGATCCGATTAGATTAGATTCCGATATTGATTTGGGTTATGCAAAATAATACTACTAGTATTATATTGAGATTAAACAGCAAGTATTGTCAGCTAATGATGCTGTAAGGACCAATCAGCTCCCAGAATGCTGATATAACTGCTTTCAGAAACATCATGTGGGTCAGAATTATACAACAGATCCATGGCAGCAAACAGAGACGGATGAAATCGGTTTTATTTTTTCCCACATTCCGTTTTTATTTGTTCCATTTTCGGTCTATTTTGGTTTTTAATTTTTTGAGCATTTGGTTTTCAGCATTTTTTGCAAATGTAACCACAAGACAGTATATAAAGTAATGAAATATAGACAATTTATGCAATTATAACTGAAAACTTTAATGTTTTCATACCTTTAAACATATTTAAAGGCAAAAACATGGCACCAGTTATTCTCGTGTCCAACAAAACATTCCTTTTTTGGGCATAAACAAAAAAATAACCAAAAGTTGTAATGTAATGATGAAAAAAAACAAAACATAAATAAATAAAAGAAAAAAAAAATAGATCTTTAGACGTATGAATCGATTTTTAGGAATTAATATGAGAATCGATTTAGAATTGGGAAATCGATTTTTTCAACACAGGCCTAGTCCCACCGCCACCGGCCCCCGTACATGAGTCTGCTCCCTGTTGAAATGGAGTCGCTTTGAGCGCGCTCAGAACGGGTGTCTGAGCTGAAGTGGAGACTCAAAGCAGTCTGGGGGTTTCTTAGTTAGAAAGTTTTGGTTTTATATGAATTTGAGTTGGATGTTATTGGATTATGAATGAATTACAAATAACTGAATTATAATGGATTGTAATCGGATTACAGTCAGAATGTATTTTGTTGACTGCCATTAAACCTTTGCACTTTATTTGTTTATTTATTTACCTTCTGGACCCGTCGGCTCCACTACTGAGATGGAAAACGTCAGACAGCCCGGCAGCGGGTTTGCTTTAGCGACCCGAAGCAGTGTTGTGTCACAGCAGCCTAAAGGAACCTCTGCTCGGCTCGGTAGACGTGGAGGTTCGGCCTCTCATGACGCTGACAGAGATTTACTCTGAAGGTTTTTCACAGTCAGGCGGGGCTCCTGCAAACGTAGGTGGGTAAAGTTCTCGGGCCTCGATGCTACAGTCACATGACGACCCGATGACCTCAACGCAGCCGCTCGTTTTCATTAGTTTTGGTGATGAATTTGTTTCAGTCGTGCTTTTTTATTTTCGTTAACATCCTTCTGACATTTTGCAGGAAACTTAATTAAACTAATTAGCCTGACAACATCTTAATCCTGTCTTTTGGGCCGGTTAACGTTGAGGTTATAAACAATCTCATCAGTCCAGAATCGTGCAGGTTTAGACGCCGCTGCCAGGTTGTCCCCCGTTACTGAGTTAGCTTCATCTTCACTGACCTGCGACTCGGCTTTAGACGAGAAACACTAAGCTGGAAGACTTACCTTCAACGGACAGACATCTGATGCTCATGTTTTCCTGCAGGAAGGAGCCCCTCATGTATCTGTGCATTTCAAAAAGGCATCGGTTCTTTTCCATATGTTCAAGTATAAAGCATTTGTGAAGCTGAGAAAAGCTGCAGCTGTTATGGTCCACATCTAAAAGCACCTTGTGTTGGTTGATTCGCAGTCCTTCGACATCTGTGGCCGAGTGTCTGCCATACGCAAGGCCCTGGTCATGCTCTGCAGCTCCCAGGTCAGATGCATGTACATGAAATCCTTCACACGTCTAGCTGGGATGTTGGTTTTTAAAGGCGTTAACCCCCCCCCCCATGTGATTCTGTTTCCAGAGCTACGGCATGAGGGCCGGCAGCCAGCAGTGCAGCGAGGCAGGGGACGTCTGCGCCATTTGTCAGGCTGACTTCAGAGACCCCGTGGCCCTCCTCTGTCAGGTAAGTGCAGACTTTTAGGACATTAATATGGACTTTTTGAACCGCGCTCTGGTCAGAGGGGGTTGAATATTAGTGATTTACTGCCCCCTGTTGTTTGAAGCTCCTCTGACTGTCGCCAGCATAAGAGGCTCAGCGACGGTCACCGGTACGTGCTCCTCAGTTTTGACAGACTTATATTAATCATTTTCTCTTTTTTTTTATTTCATTTTTTTATTTTGCTAATGAAGACTGGTCTTACCTCTGTTGAGGTAAAACGGTTAAAAATTACAGCCCCAAACCGAACGGCTGTTGTAGGTGTCGGCACAGGTGCCGAGCCCTCCTCAGACTCCTCAGGGTGACTTTTATGAACTGATTACCTCAGATTTTTACGTATGTAGAGCAGAGCAGCCTTCACGAAATAAAGGTTGTGACGGTTCGAGTGAACCTTTGATTCATATTGTCATGCTTAAAAAAAAAAAAAAAAATCTCTTTGACTATTTTACAAGAGATTTATTACATTAACTTCGGCATCTCCAATGCTTCAACATCATTCAGTCTGCTCATATTATCACTTGCAGTAGATTTCTGTTTGGATTATAAGTATGGAATTTACTTTGATTGCACTTGGGATGATTTCATTGAATCTGATATGTTCAACTTGGCTCATATCAAACTTCTTTACGTTCTCTAAAAGGATATTACGTTACTTTAGTCGCGTAATCATGATTACACAGCTGAAGTTGGCCGAACCGTAGCCAGTCTGGTATCGGTTTTTGCAGATTTCCTTTGGTATGTTTAGAGGCCGTGAGGACGTTGGCGCCACGTCGATCTCGGCTCGTAAATATTCAGCATGTTCGAAGTTTACATTTACAAACCAATGGTCGTGAAAACCAGGAATAGCCCGGGCAGATATCCTAATTCTTTTCCTCCTCGATACAAAGAGTTAAGTCTGGAACGTGCGTGCGTGCGTGCGTGCGTGCGTGCGTGCGTGCGTGCGTGCGTGCGTGAGGGTCAACAGGTATCGTGTGCATGCTTGTGAGAGGTCACAGTGTCAGGAATCATCTACCAGAAACAGCCGGCTGTCGCGAGCAGCTTTAAACAGAGTTTTCAGAGGGAAGCTGCTGCGTAGTGACCCTGAAACCTTGTTCTTCCACAGCACGTGTTCTGCGAGGACTGCTTGTGTTTGTGGTTCGACCGCGAGAGGACGTGTCCGCTGTGCCGCTCCACCGTGGTGGAGACCCTGCGTTGCTGGAAGGACGGCACCACCTCGGCCCACTTCCAGATCTACTGAGCCGCTGCAGGACGCGTGCAGACGCAAGCGTGACTACGCTGGGATGCAGCTATGACATTAATGCTGTAATTATTTAAATCTGGTTAAGCTTTCCTGCACTAACATACGACATGAGGGAGACTCCAGCATCGGTATTTGTATTACCGGATGGTGGTACACAAACCTGCATAATTGGCGTGGTGTCATTTAAAGCATAAAACTGTTTTACACTTTTTACGTAAATGTTTCTTTGATTATTGTGATGGTGATGACGAAGACACAACATTCACTTTTTATTAGTTGTATATCCGGCTCACTTCGTATTTATGATTTTGTCACATCGTCTGTATATTCTGTGCTGTACAGTTGATATTTTTAATTACTTTCACCATGTAAATGAAATAAATTGTCAATGATTGTCAGCAGGAATAACGTGCCAGCTTTTGTACTGTTCATGCTTGGTAAAAAATATTGAATAATTGAAGCAACTGTGTTTTAATTACAAATCTTGCAATAGTTTTGACTCTCTCTTTCTCTCTAATTGTGCTGGTTACATGTAGAAACAAACAAAATCCTCTGACTCCTGTGGGCTTTATTATGAGACCAAATTAGACCAATAGAACCTCAGATTAATAACATAACTTTGTATTGACACCAGCAGGAGTTCAGGGTGAATCTGCCGGACAGGAACCACTAACAGGGACTTAACAGGGCCGAGCGTCTCCACAGCAGCGCCACATAACAACCTCTGACTGAACCAGTAGCCGTCGACCAGCAGGTGGCGCTTACGCGCATTTCTTTCAGCTCGCAAAGGGCCAGCAGGAGAATGAAACATGTAAACAACGGATGTGTATTTATTTACTTTAAAAAATAAAAAAACCTACACCGCCGTCATAGGGATTGAAATTGAAAGAACCCCCCCAGACCTCCTATATTGGTGTAATATCACAGCAAGACCTGAACCGACTCGTTGGTCCATCTATCATTTTTTCATGTACTCTTTAACTGCATCAAATGTACTAAAATGTCTGATCAAAAATGCTTAAATGATTCTTGATCACGTGATTTAGGTTCATGTGAGAGGGTTGAACCCAATTTCCTGCTTTTAGCAGAGACCACCCACTAAAAACGGCCCCCACAGCATTAAAGTTGGCTGAGATCCGGAATCTAAAGAGGCCAATCCAGCACCTTCATTTTTTTGTTTTTTTCTTCTCTATTTATTTTCCAACCATTCTCATGTAGATTTGCTGAGGTGATGCATTTACACAGGCGGTACTTTAGATGACTGCTTTGCCTGCTGAGCCACAACCTTCCGGCCAAACAACTTCACCTTGCTCTCCTCCGTCTGTAGGACATGGTTCCAGATGTGTATTGGTTTTCTCTGATGCAGCTGCGTGAACCTCAGTTGTGCTTCCAGGATCTATGTTTGGACAGAAAAGGCTTCCTCCTGGCAACCTTTCCCAACAAAACCACACATGTACATTTGTCTTCAAATTGTGCTGTTTTAGGCTTGAACATTTTACAACATTAATAATAATAATAATGAATTTAATGTATAATGCACTTTCCATTCGGAAATCTCAAAGTGCTTACAAGAGAAAAAAAAAAAAAAAAAAAACCTTGGGGGTAAACGTTCTCCGCTTGTGAACCGTCTCTCTCGCTGTACAATGTTGAACTCAATTTGTTTTTTTTACTTTTCCAGATTTGCAGTCACCATTGTTTGTCTTTCCCTCTTGGCACTGGAAGAATACCTGAAAACTCTAGACTATCAAACTGCACAAAAACACCTTATGTAGACATCTGCACACCTGGTGCTGATCAGTTCATCAAGAGGTGATGATGGCCGCTCGATTAATTTACAACTTGGACTCTTAACACCTGTGGTGAAGGGGTACTTAGCGTTGCCTGTAAGAGTTTCTTGTTATTCCTTTTAAAAAGGGCATTTTAAACATGTTATTTATCTTAAGATGTTTGCCTAATTCTAAGACCGACTATGATCAAATCATCCGTATGTGTTTTGACACTAAAAAGTATAAGATTAAAAGAGGACGTACTCTTGCAAATGACTGCAGGAGTTTAAAAGCGTTTGCCAACGATATAATTGTGCAATTAGGTGACACATTTCTGTGATATATTTCAGTAAAAGATTTTATTAACATGAATACTAAAAATCCATATGAAGTAGTTCAGGCATAAAGGTGAACACTTTATAAAAGACATTAATATATCAGAAACAGCTTATTTTTCAGAAATCACAGACATAACAGCTTATTATACACAGGTCCAGCATTTTCTTTATGACAAAAAGCCACATAACACTGCCCCAACAGCTAATAATAAAGCACTAACAAATGTGTTTCATCTCAACACTGTAGAAAACAACGTAAAATAAAAAAACAACTCATTATTTACATGTTTACACAGACAGTATAGCTTATGTTTAGGAAAGTACAGTGCATTTTGAAGCTTAAAAACAAGTGTACGTCAGTGCATTATTAAGGATTGCTGCACTTATTTTAGCATAGATCTGGTAGGTCTAATCAGTTTAACCCAGCTGTCATCGATGCACCCCCCTCGTTGGGAGTTGGAAAAAAAAATCAAAGGCGTACCATTAGTAAGCTTTTCCCTCCTGGCTGCCAGGGGAGGATTACATCACCGTTTTGTAGATGGGATGACAGAATGGGAGAGTCGAGCAGGGGCAGGACAAGTGCGAGCGTCTGCTGTCAGCCCCTAATGAGAGTCGAGCCTGAGTGGGACTTCAGCCGACTTTAGACCCCAAAGACTCCAATTTAAGGCCGCTTCATTCGCCTCCTCTGGCGTCTCGGTGGCGGCGACTCTCCTGCATCCATCGCTTCAAGTGCAAATGATGAGGGCCCGTCGCTCTTCAGCATCCTCGAAGGCACCACCTAGTGACACAGAGACGCGCATGCGCTTGACTTGCACCAGAATGAACAGGAAAAGGTATAAAGGCACCCCTAGTCGGGTTGTTTTATCAAAGCTTTAATGATATCCACATCTATTTCCCAGTCTCTTTAACACTATAATGCCTGATGTATCATTTGATATGTGTATTTATCAGATGTCTGCGCCACGAAAAGATAAATAAATAAACAGCTTTATACAGTATAAAAAGTACCCAGTGTGTTCATAATTACAAAAAAATACGTAAAACTATTCAAGACAAAATTTGAGGTGTTTTCTTTTATTTCAATGCATAATAAATACTTAAAATAGATTTTCCCACCTGTGTATTATTTCATATTTCAAGCATTTTAAGATTAAGAAACAAGTCCAAAAACGAGTCTTTAAAAAGAGTTTAATCTCTACTTGGTTCTGAAAGAGGTCATACCGTTAAAAGGAAAAATGCTAAATTTCATAATTAGGATTATTTTAATGTAATGCTTTATTTAATTACTCTATTTTGCATATGTGTATGTAAGATTTTTTTGAATAAATATGTCCTAGGACTGGTTGAGCCAGCCAAATATAAAGCATATTAAAACTTGTGGAATACCTCCAGCTGAACTCGCAGCAGCGGCGATGTGCGGACAATTTGAAAGAACTTGTTTATACCCCAAACGCCATGTTTACTGTGTGTTTTAACAATCCTCCTTTTTTGCGATGTTTTGCGTGTAAATGTTAAGTGTTTGTTGCTGTGTCATGTGACTGTTGTTTTTGTATTATGAGACAAAAGACAAATCTCCACTTGTGGACAAATAAACTAACTAACTAACTAACTTATAGCGACTCCTGGCAAACAATTAGCCACTCGGCTGGGTGCGGGACGGGACTTCTTTTTTGACACGCTCAGCTGGATGGATGAGTGAATGAACGATTGTCCACAGCGACGTCCACTGTCGGGTGAGGTTCCCATTTATTATCGTTAATTTCAAAGCAAGTTTATATTATGGTAAAACGGTTTATGGAGTGATCTGAATAATTGTGATGGTTCTGGCTGGTAGAAAAAGGTGTCTTAGAGCGGTAAAAAACCGTGCGGTCTCCCCGTCACCCATGCATTGATTGGCCGCCCAGTACACCTGCGCCTAAATACCAATTGCACCAATAGTGACGTCGTGGACCCAAACCATCTGAACTGCCACCTAGTGACAACTTGTAAATAGACAAAACAAAGGCACTGAAATAAGCAGACAAATATTGGCTCCTACATAACTAACTAACTAACTAACTAACTAACTAACTAACTAACTAACTAACTAACTGACTGACTGGTCGCAGACAGGCATTACAATCAGTGGAAAAACTCTATAAGCAGGCTTTGAAAACATTGGATTAAAAAGTCTAATTTTTATCATCATTCTAATATTTTAACTAAATATGTTTTTTTAAACTGGGGAAATATGATTAGGTTTGCAGACATTTTACTTGTTTATAAAATCCTTCATGGTCTGGCCCCCCCTCCACTCAATGAGTTTATTAAGCAAAATCAAAACTCATCTACCAGAGCTGCCACCAGAGGAGATTGTAAAACTGCACATAGAAAAAGTGCCTTTGGGCAGTCAGCCTTTTCCTATCGAGCAGCTCATACCTGGAACACTATACCCGTACAACTAAGGAACATCACATCTCTTCATTCATTCTCTAAAAACATAAAACAGTGGTTACTGGATAATCAATCATGCTGTCATAATCTGGTATAGGGCTCAGTTTATTGTTTTTATACCTGTTTTATGTTGTTTGTCATTATTCGGAGTGTCATGGTTTTAATAATTGTTTGTACTCATTGTTTTAAATATCCATCTGTATATATCCGTCTGTTATCTTTTTATATACTAGTATTTCTTATTATTTATTTTTCTTCTTCTTATTATTATTATTGTATATACCAGTTTACTGTTTATAGTGTGTTATTATTATTACTGTGTCATTACTTCTCTATTGATGCCTCTTGTTTTTTTTTTTTTTTTTTGCACTATCCCCTTTGCTGCTGTAAACTGCAAATGTCCCCTCTATTAAAGGTTTTATCTTATCTTATCTTATCTTTAGTGTTTTAGTGTGTGTTTTTCAATGTATTTACATATGCCATCAACCTGCCAGGGACTGCAGATGTAAATTAGCCTGTATGGCTAAATCTGGCACATTTACATGATGGACTCAAGTGCTCATGTCAATTAATGTGCGTTGTCCCTTTTAAATAAATAAATAAATTAACTAACTAACTAACTAAACGAGATCAGCGCTTGCGCGCGACTCACCTGTTGCGGTGTCTCGGGCTTGCGCGCTACAGGTGCCGCCGCGCGCCCAGCAGCGCTAGCACGGTGAGGTGCAGGAGGCACCAGAAGCCCTTGAGGCGGCGGACCCCGCGACCCCCGTGGCCCCGGGCCGTCCAGCTCTGGTCCAGCTGGTCCCCGACCCTCCGCAGCCGCCGCGCCAGCAGCTGAGCCGCGGAGCAGCCGCAGCCGGAGTCTCCCGGCCGCAGCAGCGGCGGCTCCACCGGCAGCCAGCACATCTTCTCTGTCAGCCCCCGTCTCCTTCTCCGTCTTTAAGGCTTCACGTTATATGACCCTCCTTCTCTCCTCTCATCAGTCCCTCCTGCCCCCCCTCCTCCCTCTCTATAATCCATCACCGTATCACGTCGGAGGGCTTACATCATCTTTTTCCCGAGAGAGAGATGTAATGCTTAGTTGAATCTCACATATTTGGGAGTCTTTTGTTGAAGGAGATATGAACTCGTATCACTTCCTTCATGTTTCATCATAATAACTGCAATTATGTCCATATTTTCACTTCATGTCCCCCCACCCCACTCTACGTTACATATAGTCACTCTAGTCACTCGAGTGCAATAACCTGTTTCTCTTAAAGTGCAATAACCTTCTCCCTCTAAATATCTCACTGTTATTTTTGCACATGTATATATTATCCGTTTAGTATTTCTTTTGTACAATGCTATTTTTTTATATTTTATATTGCTCTTTTTTATTTATTTAGCTATTTATTGTTTTTTTTCTTTTTTTAGGATATACCTTTTTTTTATACCTTTTCATTCTTTCGTGTGTTTTTTTTGTAAAAAATGTTAAGCGTGTGTGTGTTTGCTGCTGCACAATTGAATTTCTCCTCTGGGGGATCAATAAAGATTATTCTATTCTATTCTATTCTAACGTAAAGACTCCACTTCTGACCTTATGCACATCCCAGGTCACCTCTTTACAGACTCATTACTCCGGCACTTTAAAACCAACATGTTGCACATTTTTTCTTTTAATATTACTTGTTCTTTTGTATTGCACCAATCACCACAACAAATTCCTTGTGTGTCTTAAATTACTTGGCAATAAACTTTTTTCAGATTCAGATTCGGATTCGGATTCATTGTGCCCACATATTCCCTGAGAATTTAGAAGTGAGGAATTAAAAAAAAACGCGGAACACTTGTTCAGCTGCACATTGTTCCTCTTCGGATCGTTTATAGGGAAGGACCCGGTTGTTGTATTTGTTTTCAAAAAAAAGCTTCCCTCAACTTGTCGGGAAAAACCCGATAAAACCCCCCCTGACACATCCCATAACAAGAACATGGTAAAGTAATACTTTATAAACGATGTCATGGCCGAGGACTCGCTTTCTGCGTTCAGGGAACGTTGGAAGGAAGAGTTAACCAGCAGAAAGGAGGAGCTGCTTGTTGCAGCTCCGTCCTCCTCCAGAGAGGCTCCTCGGCGTAAACACAACAGCAACAGGACCGGCGAGTCTCTGAAAACACGAGGAGGGGGCTGCGGTGAAGATGAGGAGGATGAGGAAGGTGTTGGTGTTGGGAAACCAGGGGAAGCTGCTACACAGTCTTTGTCAGGTAAGAGGTTAATATAATACATCCATGGGTAAGAGCTTCAGTGTTTCAGCAAACCAGGTCCTGTCTGACTGACATGTAATAATGGACTGGTTTCTGATTCAGAATCAGGTTTATTTGGCCAAGTCAGACAGATAGATGGATGGATGGATAGACAGATCAAGTTCAAGTTTATTTGAGATGCATCATTGCATAACAATATGAATAATGATGTTTCTTACACTTTGACACAAGAGGACCGCTCTATTGGAAAAATAACAACAAAAAAATAAATAAATATCAACTGTAAAACGATGCTAAAAAAGATAATGGATGGACGGACGGACAGACAGATAATAGATAATAGATAGATAGACAGATGGATAATAGATAGATGCCCCGGGCAGGCGGGGGAGAAGGTTCGTCCCTCAAGACTCCTCTCCCTGGCCCTGCCCCTTCTCAACCTTTCCCCGACCCTGCACCCCAACCTGGGACTTGCTGATTGGGCCAGAGCTTCGGGAGCTGCATGCTGGCCTGTGGTCCCCACCTCTGGTCATCCTGTTGCTGCTTCCACCTGCCTGCTGTGCTGCTGCTGTCCCTGACCCCCAGTCTGGCCCTCGGCAGGAGGGTCCCCCCTTATGAGCCTGGTCCTGCTCAAGGTTTCTTCCCTCCTAAAGGGGAGTTTTTCCTTGCCACTGTTTGGCTTAAGGCTTTTCTCCCACTATGGGAGTTTTTACCTGCCATTGTTTATGTAATAACTGCTCGGGGGTCATGTTCTGGGTGTGGGTCTCTGGAAAGCCTCTAGAGACAACTATTGTTGTATTAGACGCTATATAAATAAAATTGAATTGAATTGAATAGATGGACAGACAGACAGACAGACAGACAGACAGACAGACAGATAGATCAGAATCAGTACCCACTTTAAGACACGAGGAGGTCACTCCCTTCAGGCCGTTGCACCGGGGCTCTGGAACAATCTCCCGCCGTCTCTACATTCGCTGGACTCCATTGATGCTTTTAAGAGCAAACTTAAAACCCACCTGTTTTTCCAAGGTTTTAAACATCAGTAGTGAGACTGTTGTTTTATGACCACCATGTTGATTGAGGAGCTTTTATCGGTATTGTCTTGTTTTTATCGTATTTCTACTTTTATTATAATGTTTTATTCGTGTTATTATTGATGTTTTATTTTTTGTGAAGCACGTTGTGACATTCAGTTGTCTGTGAAAGGTGCTATAAATAAACTTTACCTACAGAGCAGACGGAGGAGCAGCCCAAGTACGTGTCCATCGCTCGCAGCTTGCTGAATGGGAGGACCAGTCCCCTGCTGGGCAGGATCCAGGAGGAGAGGACGAGGAGGAAAAGACAGTACGACAACACGACCAATGCCTGCATCGCATCCCTGCAGCAGCGCGAGGGGAAGATGAAGAAAGAAGAGGAGCTGGTGGCTCAACTCATTGAAGATTTGGTAGGAGAACTATGATGGTAGATGTTGTTGCAGAAAAGGCCATCAGATAAAGTGTTTCAATCCCCTGTTTTGCAGAATGAAGTCAATGAAATCCCCTTCTTTGACATCGAGTTACCTTATGAGTTGGCCTTGAAGATATTCCAGTACCTCACCTGTACTGAACTCGGCCGCTGCGCCCAGGTGAGCTCCTGCTGAGAGACTGGACCAATATTTAGAAAGTACGAGTGGTTCCACTAAAAATCAAACTATAGATTTATAAATGACATGAATCCAGATAGTTGCTTCCACTTGAGATTAAAACTCTTGTTGTCAAGAACTCTCATGGTAATGTGCATTTGTCCAGTTTTTAATATTTTCTTAGCCCTCCTAATAAACTAAAATAACCACTAAGCTACAGCAGCACTTTACTTTGTAGGGAGTGTTTTCAAAATAAAATTCAGTTACAGCGTAGTGATGATAAAGTAAAACAGTTTTTTGATCGTTTGTGTAATTTCTGCCATATTTTTTTCCATCCCGTTGATATATATCTATCAAATCAAAATACTTTAATACTTTGAGAGGGAAAACTCATCATTTTGTTGGAGTGATAACTACTCATTGGCTTATGCAACTTTATAGAAATTTGAAGTAAGAGATGATTCATTCTACATTTTCTTTTGCCATAAACTGAAGAGGTTTTAAACTGCATATCAGTCCTGTTATGTTTGAGTACATTTTAATATGTTTTATTAGTTGTACAGATAGACAGATGGATAACAATTTCAAAAGGGGTTTTAAATTTAAAGTAGAGAGGATCCATCAGATTCATGTCAGAAAGCTGACATGACCTTTAGCTCAGCATGTAAAATAAACAAAGTCAAACTCTTAAAAACAAGTAAAGTTGCACTCTATAATCAGTCATGTTGCTCCTTTTGGTATTTTCCTTTGTTTTCTGTTTCTCCTCATGTTTTGCAAGTTAAATTCTTTAATTACTGTTCATTTAAACTTGAATTTGAAATGAACAGTAGTCAAATTCACTGACAGATCAAATTTGACATGTTCTGGTACAAAACGATTCACATTCGTACTGTTTTCATCAATTTGAAGTGTTGCTATGGAGACCAAAGGCATTATTTTGGCAACACACTGTAAGTTTTTCTTTTTAACATGAACTTTTAGAGCCAAATGACCATAGTGGTCATTTGCGGTCTTGCAGGTTTTGTTGCTCCTGCGTTGGTGTCGGTTTTGACAAAGTGGCTGCAGTCTTCAGTTTTAGATTCAGACCTGGTTGAGTAAAGTTCATTTCAGGACCCTTCAGTTCAGTCCAGTTATAATCCAGTTAGATCCAGTTGTCTAACTATTTCCAGTTAAATACAGTCAGATTTAGTATGTTATTTATAAATGTTATTTTCCTAACACAATTATGGCAGAGCACAATTTAAAAAAAATGAGCAAAACGTTAAACAAACAAAAGAAGAAGAAAAAAAAGCTGTGCTCTGGCACAACATGCTCTATTGTTTAAAGCAGCTTCAGTATTTTATGTGATTTAATTTGGTGCAGATTAGTAAATTACATTTTGTGTTTCAGACTTACAGCTTTTCATCCATTTGGCAGGCAGCCGTGCTCGTTAGGCACAAATGAGTGGTGTGAGCTCTTAATTTATGCTGACTCAAACTACTGTTGCACTTTCCAATGGTCCCCCAGGTGAGCAGGGCATGGCGGGTCCTCGCAGAGGACGGCGTTCTGTGGTTTCGAAAGTGCACGAGGGAGGGCTACCACCAGCATGCCAGCGTGTCCGACTCGCCCTGCTGGAAGAGCTCCCTGCGAGACTGCAGGAACTCGGCCAAGGCTGTGCGCTCTAACTGGAAGGTGGGCTTGAGCTGGTGTGAAGAAGAAGAATACATCACGATATGGAGAGCTGACGGCAGGCTGGCGTGTCGGGTGTCTCTCATCCGTAGTTACAGGAACTACCGGAGGGGCAGACAGTGAAGACAAGGCTCCTTTTATGAGTTTAATTTAGAATAAAAGTCTGCAATAAATGTTTATTTTAAAGGCCAGTTTAAACTGCAGAAGAGTCACAGTCAAGTGAAAGTTTACTTCACTGCAGCATCACTGTAACTGTGCTGATGATGTTTAATACCAAACAATGCTCTCTGTTCAGAACCGAGTGGGATCCATCAGCCAGCTGCAGTTCGAGTTGGGGAAGGTGCTGTGTGACGTTAGCTCCTGCGACAACTTTGTCCTGGCCGGGTGAGTTTCAGAGGCACCCGAGGCCCACGTCTAGTATCTGATGTGGATTAATGTTGCCATTAAAGCTGGCCACTCTCCGTTTATTTGAATCGATTTCTCTGCGACTCCGAGTAGAACTTGCTCAAACATTTTATGGATTATTAGAGAGAAGTTTGATTCAAATATATGTTCGTATGTTCACAACTCAACACTGACATGCTGGTCTTTCATAGGAATGATTTATTTGATTATATATTTCACTGTTGAAAATATGTTATTCGAAGGGACAACAACAGCACAGGGAATTAGCCGTTTTAGATCTGCTATGGTACAGCTATCGACATTCTATCAGCTTTGTCTTCCACATATTTCTTGTAAAATCTGAATCTGGGAGGCTCCATGAAAATCCTTGATTAGATAGGCAGATGTTCACCGATCTGACTTTATCACTCTCAGTCCTGGTCCCGGTGCCTGGGGTTTGCATATCAGCCAATACCTGATACGCCACAATACCAATGCTGAATAAATGAGCTAGTGAACTAAAGGCGTCAAGGTTCATGTCAACATTTCTTTTCAAACTAAACAATATTTTTCTATGATAAAAATGTCACAAAACAGCACACACGTATGTGTAATGAATTGCTATTTAATCCAAAAAATAGAAGGTTGTACACCAGTAGAAACAAGTATAATAGGAATCTATACTTGTTGCTGCTGGTGCACAATCTTTTCTTAGTATTTATTAGAAAATAATTATTTTTTTTATTCACATTAGTTTTCAAATTCCTGAGAGGCGACCACTTTATATATGTTAAAGCAAGAGAAAACGTGTTTTTCATAATAGATCCCCTTTAGATACAGACGATCCAATTCTCCTGTCCACACTTTATGAGAAATTGGAAGCAAATTAGTCTTGGGATGAATCAACTTTTCTTTTTTTTTTCCTTTTAAATCCTAACGTATGAAATGATAAACATTTTATTAACTTTCTATTTGACATTTTTAGTATATATCGAAATTAAAGGCATCCAAATCTTTTCTAAATAATAACTTGTATAATTAAGAATACATTGAATTTTTTTCGTTTGTTTTTAAATGTTTGTATATTTTTTTAATTGTTTAAAATAATTTTTATTTTCATTTCATGTGGGCGGGGCAGAGTTCTCATGTACCAAACGTGATAAATCCAGCATTAAAGGTTAAGCAAATCGTAGATGATCGCAAACTGTTAAACACTAGATGATACTCTTTGTGTAGTCAGATATCGCTATAAGGTTTCATACCGTGCGAGACGTGTCTCAGCACTTGAATCTTTGAGTTGATTTCATAGAGACAATACATTTGAGCACAAATCTGTGATTTCTGATTAAGAAACGAACGATTATTAGTTTTGAAGCCAGAGCACTGGTATCTGATAGTTCGCCGTGGAAATAAATGACAGCTGTGAGTATTAAAGTGAAGACCTTGAAAGTAGCTTTTTATAATAAAAATGAATTAATTGTCACTGATGCATTTGGGGTTTTCAGCCTTTCTCGTAAACAGTAGTAGTAGTAGCAGCAGTCGCAGAGGTTGTTGGAGAAGGAGAGCACAAATGAGCGTGTAAGGCAGCTCAACCCGAGCCGGAGTGGTGCGACTGGGACGGTGATGAATCGTCTGGGGCTTCGGAGCTCAATAGACGACCCACAAGGAGACACGCAGCGTCTCCGGGGACAAATGTGATTAGATTCCCACAAGTCTGGCTGCTTCTCCTCGGAGGAGACTGTATGTTTGTATGTATATGTATGTATATATATATATATATATATATATATATATATATATATAAAATATTTATATACGTGTGTTTGTCACATCAGCAGACACGCGTTACCAAAACAGTCAAAAAATCTAAATAAAAAAGACGTATCTTGCTCAATATGAACGCAGTTTTATACACACACACTATTAACAAATTCATGATGTCAATACTTTCTCCACTAAAGGCATTTAAAGGGTCATTCATCTCGGTGAAGGGACCTGAATTTGTTTATCTGGGAAGGAATCAATGGCAGTTAAGAGTAATCAAGAGTGATTCAATTGGGCCCACAAAATCGTATTAGTTAAGCGGTGGAATGAGATTTGGCACTTAAAGGAGACGGGAGAAAGAGTCTCATTAACCCAACAGCTCCCACGGTGGCAGAAAGTCCAGATCTGCTGAGGTCTGATGGAAAATCTGAGCCCAAACTTTCCTGCCGACAAAAGTTTTGAGGACTTTGTTGGATGAGATCCGGTGTCAGTTGGTAGCTGGTATTGTGGTGATGTACCAATTAAGCAAAACGCTTTTGCATCTATTGTTTCCTTCCTGCCAAACCCTGTAGAAGCCACACACACGTACGGCTGCACACATGTGCCCCCCGTGTCAGACTGTCACACGGCTGCAGCGTGGAAACTCGCTGAGACCTGATGGGATCTGCGAGGCTGGCAGGGTTGTTGCCTCCTGCGGAGAGAGCTAATCAAACTGGGGTGACGAGCTCTGGAGCGGAGGGGGTTCGGTTCAGAAATATCCCCACTCTGTCAGGAAGGAAGAACTCAACAGGAGAGAGCTATTTTCCTTCAAATGGGCTTATTATGATTGTTTGCACACATTTATTTAAACTCTCAGTTACCTGTAGAGGAGCTTTAAATCTGGCTTAACTCAAAAAGTTTAATTATTTCAGACTACTACAGAATTCATGAATATAAGCAGATTTGGCCCAAGTGTTTTCTGATTGGTTGAATTCCTGGAGGTTTGCAAATGGGCGGAGCTAAACCCATTTTTAACCAGGGATGCCTGATACCATAAAAAACCCAAACATGCGATATGTGTTATCATAGTTGTGATATTTGAACCAATACTTCAGCTCATGGTGTTAATTTATTTAGATTTTGCAACTGAAATCGACCCCTAACAGTAGAAAGCCTGGCTGACCATATAAATGAATGTATTATTCCTTTTTCAGCAGGAAAGTTTTATTAAATTGTATGAAAAATCTCATAAGAAACATTTAAATTGGTGGCATTTTGCAATTTAGATAAATTGTCAATATATTACACAATCCTGTTTTTGAGATATAAACACAGGATCATTTTCTATGTCCGAAACATTTCCTGTGTCTGACTGCAAAACAGAGTCACAGCAAGTAAGAGAGGAAAGATTCAGGGTTGACGGACATTTCCCAACATGGGAAAAAAATAATGCAGCAGTTCTTTATTCGCCTTTAAAAAAAAATGTGAAAGCTGACTGTTTTCCTGGATTTCAGGTACTCGTCCGGTGACGTTAGGCTCTGGGACACGCTGCACTGGGACTCCACAGCCTCGTACCTGAAGGCTAACGGCCTGTCGGCGAACACAAACCCCCGACCACTCGTCAGCCACGTGCAGGTCAACGTGTCGGTGGCTGCTGCTGCGTACGAGGACGGTAGGTGGACGGGAGTGTGGTGCGGTGGCAAGCTGCAGAACACTTGTGGCACTTTTCCACTAGCACCTACTCGGCTCTGCTCATCTCAGCTCGGCTCGACTCAACTCGACCTGGTTTCTTTTCAATAACAATTCAGCAACCAGAGCAGAAGTTGCTGTGACGTATTTGATTGTGTGATCTAAATAAAGACAACAACACTAAAGATTTAGAACCTGGAGGAGATGATATACAGTATGTGCTGCTTGGTCTGTGACTTTTGTTAGATATCAAGTTAAAAATGAGAGTGAGAGAAACTTCAAGCGGCAACGCTTTTTAATTTTTTTTAGTTTGTCTCGGCGCTGCTGAAAAGTCAGTTGGTAGCCTCGAGCAGCTATGAAGTGACAGAACTACTGGTGGATCTTGTCCTTCCTTATCGCCCGTCTAGATCCCTTTTTAATTCTCTCCTCAGCCACCAGGTTTATGAAAATCATGAAACAGACTTTTGACTCAGACGTCAGATACAGCTGACTCAGCCGCTTAGAACCTCGGCAGAATAGTTACAGAAAAAGTATCTACTCGGCACGGGTAGACCCCTAGCCTAGTGGAAAGGCGCCAAGGCAAGGCGAGTCGTGTCGGGCCGAGTAGGTACTAGTGGCCATTGGTGTTTAGTAAGAAAGAACAGTCGTGATGTAAAGTATGATACAAAAGAGGTAAAACAAGTATTTAATGTACTAAAAGGTGCAGGGTTCTTTTGTGCATATGAAATGACTACGGGACTGTTTGGACGTAGGTTGTGTGGACTTGTGGAGCACAGAGAGCGGGGGGCAGCCCCTCCACCACTACCAGAGTCCAGGGAGGATCCAGGCTTTAGCTCTGAGCCCAGACAGTCCCGTCCTGGTCTCGGCCGCCGGATCACAGGTCCGGCTCGACAGCGCCAATGACCGTGGCTACTGGAGGACGGTCAGCCAGGTTCAGCTACCCAACCCTGTAAGCTCCTGTCTTCTTCTGTATGAAATGCCTCATAACTACTGGATATGTCTGTTTATGCACATTTCCTGTTTTCTCCTTATGCACTCAGTACTGTTATTGCCCCGACAGGTGCAGAGCCTGGTTTTAGTCCCGGGCAGGGAGGACCAGAGTCCGCTGGCGGCTTTAGCCGCCGGAGATGTGGTCTACATGTTGGATCCCCGAGAAGAGGAGCCACAGACGCTCCACTCGGTCTACGGTCATCCCGTCACCTGCCTGGACGCCGCCGACTCCCTCGTCGCTTTCGGTGTGAAGCGCACAGGCTGGGCCATGCACGACGGAGGCAACAAGGTGGGTGCCGTTTCCCTCAGCAACTTCTGCTATTTATGGAAGTGGACATCAGTCATTTTTCTCTTATCTAGAGCGCCACGGCCATCACACCTCACACCAGAACACATTTCAGATTATGGGCAAAGAAAGTTTGTATGAACCAGAAGCTGATCATTGCTACGCTGGTGTTAGCAGAAACTTCTGCCTTAACGAGTTCAGAGTCCATTATGTGTGTTTCCTATTGGCTGGACTGGACTGTGATGTCATATCAAGTGGCCAGAAGCTCTCCTTCTCACGAACACTCAAGCGTCCCGTAGAATCTGACCAATCAAGCAGCCCCTATCTTATGGTATGGTGTAGTTACCTTAGTTAGTCCTGAAATAAAGCATGTGACCGTGGCGTTCATGAGACCTGAATAAATCATGTAGTTTAGCAGAGAAATAAAACACCTCACACCTCCTTTGTTTTGAGCAAATGTAAGAATTCAACATTGCAACAGCTTTGGTAACATCCAAACATGGACGAGCCCACTTTAGTCCCAACAGCACGCTGGCGTGGTCAAGTCACACAACTGCTTCTGCACGGTGCAGACATACATATGCATACAGTAATACCCAATAGTTGTGCATTTTTATGTTTAGATAATGACATAAATGACTTAGTATAACTCCTTTTGAGAGAGAATAAAAGTTTTTTTGTTTGTTTTTTTAAACTTGAATTCACTTCATTGAACATTTTAGGTCTATGTTTGCGATCTAAACTCACATTTCCATCTTCAACGACCTTTTCTTATGTATGGTCACATGTTTTTTTTAATGAAAAAGTTAATTTTCTGAATTTGTTTTAGTTTTTTAGATATGTTTTACAGCATACACTATATACAGTATGTTAATTGTGGATAATAATGATATGGTCCTATAGCATAGATTGTGCTGATAAAAAAAGGATAGTAAACAAACATTTTATTGGATCTATAAAGTAAAACCAACGTAGCTCAAAACCGCCAAAATGTCAAGCACCTCCACAGCGTAAAAATATGCCCTTTTTTGCCACTTTGATCCCTTTTGCAGGATCTTAACATGGAGGGAGAGACTTTTGTAGCCTCCAAAAGAAAAAATACTCCCCATGCTAAAAAAAACAACTCTTGTTTGGAGTTGTACCTTTTACAGTCAGTACTCCTTCATTGTTGTGGAATTACAGTTATTTGTATGCTGATGGAAGGGATGCAGCTCTATGGCGAGTAAATATGAATGTTGGCGAACTACGTGGCACGACCTGCACGCTCCGCACTGTGTGAATGTGGCGGATAGATAGTATTTCTGCAGAAACTCTGAAGGTTTTGGTATAAGACCATCATCAGTTTAGTAAAATACTCTCCTTCCCTTTAGTTTTCTGTAATGCAGAACACAACATCCATGTTGTTATCTATCAAGACTCTATACTCTGCTTGCATACACATGTTCATGTTCATCTGTGTAGATTGAACTGGGTCTCTTGGTGGTGCGATCACGATTACTTTACGTCCCCTTAGAAATGTCGGTCATGTTCTGCAGGGATTTGCTTCTGGTAGAAATAGCCATCTTAAATTGCCCCAATCCCTCCCTGGACGCTGCTCTTAATTACTGCACCCTTTAAGTGTACTTTGATCAAGTGTTGTCTCTTAACCCACTTGTGTTTGGTTCTAATAATACCGTGTTTCCAAGGACCCCGTGGAGCTAATTGACTTTTAAGCCTTTACTTAGTTTAAAGAGCCCTGAGACGGGCTGCTCTGCCGGGAGCAGGAGGTTACTACTGCGGGTTCATCGTGTTCTCAAGTGTACTTCATCCAGTTCTTTTCTTAAGAGGAAAATATTTAAAGGTAAAAAACTTCAAAACATACACATATTTAAATACTGTTTTTGATTCCTGAAGATTTCAGCTTCAGCAATGTACTGTGGAGGAACAATAAACCCCGTCCCCCTGTGTGTGTTTGGGAGGGATGTCTTTTGGCAAAACTGATGCAGTGACATCATCGTTGTTTGAACAGCAGAGCTGCAATATGGTTCTGGTCTTTCAGCGGAAGCAAGAAAGCAGTGGACCAAAGCAGGAGGAGCATTGATGTCTGACCATGAGAGAGCTTTCACGCCGACTGAGATGTAGGCAAAAATGTGCTCTCCTGCTTTGTTTTTGTTAAAGAAGCAGCAAAGAGTTTTTTTTTTCATGTGGAATTATCACTTTCATTCGGATGAATATTAGATTTCTTTCATGAAGTGTCTTCTGGCTCTTGTTGTCTCTCATCTCTGGTTTCACTCACTATATGACTTTCACGCATCAGCAATGTTGAAACCAGCTCCCAGAGATATAGAGGACATTATGACTCAAGAAAACAGTGATCTTAGTGAGAGAGCAGGAGATTTGACCAAGAGAGGCCGAAGCAATTAAACCTCTACTACTATGAGGAGAATCTGAAATTCTGAAATCCAGACTGAAGATTTCAATGACTTTGCTACAACATACCAGCTCAGCCCCGGCTAACCCAGCAACAACTTAGCTTAAGTAGTAAAGGTGCTCACACATTGGCTCTTCCTCATCGCTATCCCATCCTTCCTTCTTTTTTGCCATTGAGGCTAGTCTGCTAGTTTTGGCTGTCGTTTTCCCATCATGCATGTCGGCAGAAGTCACTTGTGAAACCCGAATGATGATTTTGACTCGATTACTGTACAACAGAAGCCCCAGCTTTCCTATCACTGCAGCGTGTTGTTTATATGCTAAAGGTATCTTTTAAAGTTCACCTGCATGCAGGTAGTCAAGGTTTGAAGTCATGAAAATTTAATTCATGACTTCATGATTTAATTTTCTCCAAATCCTTCATATAAATTAAGAATTTAATTGGTCATGTTTATCTCTCTTAGGCTTTTATTATCTCATCTGAAAACTTTTTTCTCCTTTTTTCTAAAGTTTTTTGCAGGTTGTCTTTTGGTTTTGGACCGTTGGTTTTTGTAGAACGAGATATACAAAGACGAAGTTATCTTGGACTGTCGGAAGCTTGTTGCCATTTACTTCCTTTTTATAGACAGTTTATAGCTGTTATTATTTATTAGTTGTTCAATAAACTAAAAGCAAATATTTGTTGTTTTTCTAAATTCAGGTTGAAATTATGAACATATCGTATGTGTGCTAAATCTGAATTTCAGACCTTCCGAGGTTTGAAATGACTTTACGATAAACAGTTAAAGTATAATAAGACTCTTACATGAAAGTGCTGGGGAATTGTTGTTCATGTAAAAGCACAATTTTTAGCCACGGCTTTGTCATGATGCTCTGATTTGTTACATTAAAAAATTCCACAACAGATGGGAACCCTGAAGTAATGACCAGTTGGGGAGTGATGCACCTCCTTCCTTCCTCTGTGTTTTAACTGATGCTGACCTGTTACTGATATAGACATGTTTACTGATGATTACAAACTGTATTTATTTAGTACCAATGCTGCATTCAGGAACAAATGGGAAAGTGGAATTTTAGACCTGAAAGTCAGTAACAGGTTGGCTTCCTTAGTTCTCACCTCCAAAGTAAAAGTTGCTTCATTGAACATTTTAGGTCTATGTTTGCGATCTAAACTCACATGTCCATCTTCAACGACCTTTGTTATGTATGGTCACATGTTCTTTAGTGAAAATAGTTCATTTTCTGAATTTATTTTTGTTTTTTATTGTGCATTTTAAAGCCTACAGTATGTAAATCGAGGATCATAATTATAAGGTCCTACAGCATAAAAAGGGTAGTAAACATTGATTTAATTGGATATCTAAAGTAAAACCAAAGAAGCTCAAAATGGCCAAAATGTTGAGCACCTCCACAGTGTAAATCTGCCTACAGTAAAAATGTGTCCTTTTGATCCCTTTTGCATGATCTTAACATGGAGGGAAAGACTTTTGTAGCCTCCAAATAACAAAAAAACTTGTAGTTGATAGTTGAATCTAACATCTTGTACAGAACAGTGACATCATTTTCAGATCTTGTGAATTTCTTCAACACATAGGCTGCGTCCCAATACTCCCCCTCGCCCTCGTTTTCTTCACTAACCCTAACTTTTGCGCGTTCCCGTGAAGGTAGTGGTATGAAAATTTCCCAGAATGCTTTTCGTCGTCATTTGCGGACTGAATCAAAAAAAAAAACATGGCGGACATTTCTTATTTTTTTGGGAATAAAATCAATATTTTGAGTTAGTTTCTGCATAAAAATGCATTTTGATTACATTTCTCGGCGCAAACCAATATTTTACTTTCATAATATTCACTCAGTGAATGTACATAATCCCTTTTTTGTCCGTTGTTCGCTAAGATCGCACCGGAATATGGTTACGTAACCTTACGTAAGCGACGCCGTAGGTTACGTAAGCTACGCCATAGGCTGCGTCTATTTAACGCGGACCTAAACTCTGGAGCCGGCAGACAGAAATCTCTAAATTTCGGAGCAAATTTCTTAACAGGCGTAGCTACAACTGTTAGATTTCATCTATTAAACCAACATCTTCCTAAATGATTTATTTCAGCCAGCGTAATTCTCAACAGAGCTGCGTCCCTGGAGAGAGTTTCTCTCCCGGGACGACGCAGCAGCTTGACCCGGCGGATACGTCTCTTCTCGGGCTGTGAGCTGAGGCTGCTCCCCGGGGGCGGCTCTTCTCATCTCCGAAAACATCGGGTCAAATTTCTTAACAGGCATTATTTGGATAAACTGAGCCCCGGTTGCGGATCTTAAGGTTACCTTTATGCCTGAAAAAATATTAAAACTTAATAAAGTGCCGATGTGGCAGGGTGCGTGCCACGGGGGCCCGCCCGAAGGATGGAGAGACACGAAGCTTGTGCAGACCCTTTTTATTTAACAATTAAACACCCAGACCACCCACACACAGTGCATAAGCACCCAGCATGACAGCAGTTCATCCGACCTTTTTCTGCTCTCCAGCTCTGCGTTATAAAGGCAGGCCGGGTGGAGGCGTGGCAGCCACTCAGGTGGATGGGACCCAGGTGCGTGTCCCGTCAACCTCTCCACCCGGCCACAGCCATATTAACAGCGCTACAGCTGAAATTAAAACAGCTTTTGGCTCTCTGCTTCCTGATCAGGGTAGGGATGAAAACTAGGGGGAGTAGGAGAAATGGGACAGGCACCTGGGCCAAGTGCCCTAGATCTCAAGTGCCCTAAAATCTCCCCCTTCTTTTTAAGGGGTTAGGGAAGAAAAGAAGGGCGAGTGAAGAAAAGTAGGGGGAGTATTGAGATTGGGCCATAGTTTCAATGCTGGCTGCACAGAGGATAAGTTATGATAAGACCTTAAAATTGAGCAGGAAAAAAACAGAGCAAAATAAAAGAAGTTTTACACTTTTTTTTAACCTTTAATCATAGTTGGAAGTGTCAGATCCTGCAACGTCATCTTTAGAAGTAAAAGTTGCTGGTCAAGATGGACATGGGAAGGTTGAATAATTCTAGTTTCTTGTCCGTGGGTCTTATTTATTTATTCCTTTATTTATTGTCCAGACAAAGTCATCACTAAAGTGACAGGGTTTATGGTTAGTTGTTTTACATAATATTTCAGCTTTAACACAATTTTCAGCCGTGCATGTAAATGAGTCTCATGATTTTGTCAACACAACTCATCTTACTCTCCAAATCCAATATTTTGGGGGATATGCTGTGTTTGCTGTCTGATTAGCCCTCCAAATATCCAACGTTTTTGAAGGACTCCCAGTTGTTCTGATGAAGTCCCTCGTCTTCATCTCCAGTCAGTTTCACATGGTGCTGCATTTCCTGCAGCCTGTGAGTCGACTGCACAAAGCTGTAGCACCAGTCTCAAGCAAGTCTCTGCTCGCTTCTGAAAGTCTCAAAGTTTCTTTATTTTCCCTCCGATGTCTCAGTCAAAAGTCCCTAAATTATGCCGGTGCATGATGAATTTATCTCTCCCGCTAATAAACATATCTTACGGATTTAATTATCTTGTCTGTCACTTGTGTCACGCTTCTTTCAGCAGTTTTGTTTCGCTGAGGAGACGAAGCATGATTTGGCAGCAGCTGGTTCTGCTGTCTTCAGAGAAGAAACATATGCTTCATTAAAACCTGTCATGTTGCACAGAGCTGGTATCCAAGGAAGTTTTCTCGCACCTTTTTTCACACCCAAGAGCGACACGTTTTTGTTTTTTTGCCTCGACTTGCACTGTTTCCATCTCAGTCATGTCAACTTTATTCAGACTCAATCATTTGCTTTGAACAGCAAGATCTCTTAGTCTTATTGTTCCTACCGTATCCTGAGTTGATGCTCACCACGTGGCTGATTATTCCACGCTGCCTCATCTCTGCTGGATTTGTCCAGCAGTATGTTTGTGTGGCCGAGGCCAGGCTCCAGATCCTCGTTAGTACTTGTCTTCCTCTTGTCAGCGGACCAGCATCACCCAGGCAGCCACCCAGCTCGTGGCTCTGCATTCAACACGAGTTGGCATCCAAACTGGCAAACTGTTCGCCCACTGCAGTGGATCTACCACACAGCGCCAGTGTTTTCAGAAAACCAGCAGTTTCCTCCCAAATTTCAGATAGTTAGATGCATGGAAGGCCTGATGAGGCCATAAATGTACATACCTCCTGTACGAATGAGTGCCTAATAATAATAATTATTATAATAATAATAATAATAAAATACAGGAAATAAAGTAAAAATACTAGAAATTTGGCATCCAAGAATGACCGTCTGTGGTCCCTCCCCGTGAACACAAACGGAAACCTCCACAGATCGCACCACTACTTTTTCCTATTGGGTTCCTTTGCATCCAAGTGTGCAAGACTCGGGTGGGTCCATGCAGGTTCCCTGTGGACGAGTTGTCTGCTGACTTTATCGTGCACGGTTCACTCTAGATGAATATCCTCAGTGATCCTCTGATGACACGTTGATAGAAACAGCTGTGGTTGTAATTATGTCTGCAAGTGGGTCTAAACTCGCCCAGATTCTGTCCTCTGTCCAGACGGCGACGCTGTTTCTGAGTCTGTTTTTGCCCAGTGCAGGTCCTTGGCGGCTGCCGCCCTGCATGTTTCAGATGTTACTCAAATGTAATTGATCAGTAGCAGAACTTGACGACAAGCTGGTTGTGATCTGTTGAACTGGATCATCTCTAAAACAACGCTGGTCCTATAATACGTGGCCCTGGACGGGGAAACGCTGCTGCGTCTGCTCAATGTGCAACAGTTAGTACCCCCCCCTTCTTTTAATCCTATGCAAAAACATAGTTAGTAAATATAAGCACAAACAACAACAGAACCTTTTGTCACTTTTCCACTACCTACCTACTCAGCCCGACTCGCCTCGGTTTGGTTCTTTCCCACTAGGGGTCTAACGTCCCGAGTAGATACTTTTTATGTACCTATTCTACCGAGGTTCTAAGCGGCTGAGTCGGCTGTATCTGACGTCATCACACTACTCGCCACCGATTGGTCGGGGGGTTGGAGTCAGACGTCTGAGTCAGGAAGCGGGAATCAACGAAAGAGCGACTCTGACGGCGGGTTCTTGTTCATTTTATGCGACAGGCAATGGCAGCGCAAAAGTCTTTTTGGTGATCCAACTCTGAGGTGCAGATGTTCATAAACCTGGTGACTGAGGAGAGAATTAAAAAGGGATCTAGACGGGCGATAAGGAACGACAAGATCTACCGGCAGCTCCCAACGGACTTTTCAGCAGCGCCGAGACAAACAAAAAAGCGTCGCCGCTTGAAGCTTCTCTCACCCTCATTTTTAACCTGATATCGAACACAAGTCACAGACCCAGCAGCACATATATCATCTCCTCCAGGTTCTACATCTTTAGTCTTCTTCATTTAGATCACACAATCAAATACGTCACAGCAGCTTCGCTCAAACCTCCTACTTCTGCTCCAGGTGCTGAATTGTTATGGAAAAGAAACCAGGCCAAGTTGAGTCGAGCCGAGTAGGTACTAGTGTAAAAGCGCCATTTGTTACCATACTGTAATTTATACAACAACAAGAAAAAAGAAGAAGAAAAAATGCAAGTATCCTCATGATTCAGTTACCTGTAGATCTCCCTACAGCAGCAAGAACTTCTTGGACATTCATTTATCCACAACTCACTGAAGGTCTTGTCTTCATTTTTAACCATTATGATATATTTTCCTTTTGCATTACCAACTTTCAACCAAACTTTAGTTGTTGGCCTCCAGAATACTCCAATATTTAGAGGTTTGTGGAAGATTCTGTAATTCCAACCCCAAATCATCGCCCTTCCACCACCGTGCTTCACAGAGGGTACGATGGGTTTTGCCAGACGTCAGAACTCCACTTTGGTATTCACATCTGTCATCTGTCTTTGTGGTTTGTTCAGACGCAGTTTTGTGAACCTCAGCTCTACAAATGAAACTTCCTGCCAAACCTTCCAAACAAACCATACTCATTCAGTCTTCCTCTACTTGGGCTGCCTGGGCTCTGAGATTTTACTTTTGCATCCTTTGAAGCTTTGCTTTGTGACCTTGGAGTCAATTTTGCTGGAACGTCAGCTCCTGGGAAGATTAGCAACTGTCTTGAATGTTTTCCACTTTCGTACATAAACCACCTCCTGGATTTAAATAAGAAAACAGGTAATAGCCTTCCATTGGATAATTACAGCATGGATGACGATCCTGATGGAGTGAGTAGTTTCTCATTTCTCAACCAACCATGTCAGAAGATACATGCTGTTCTTGTGGACAAGATAATAATCTGTTCAAGGACAGTTAAAATATTGGCATTAGGCAAAGAAAACATATCGAAACTGCTAAAATTGGGTTAAGACTGTTCAACCCATTATTAAGAACTGTAAGGATAGAGGTGATGATGGGCGACCATAATCTTAGAGGGAGATGTGGTCGGAAGAAAGTCAATAGAGGTCACGGCTATATTTTATCATAAAAAGTAAGAGCATTTCCACACCAACAATGTGAAGGGAAGTCAGGAGATTGGGATTAAATGGCTGTGAAGCCCGAAGGAAACCACTCATCAGTGAGGATAAGTCAGAACAAAAGTATTTTGGGAGCTTAAAGGTCGGATTCTGGAGCAATGGAAGCAGGTCATGTGGTCTGAGACAGGTTCACCAACGTGATGGACTCATCAGGGTAAGAGCAATGGCGGATAAAGAGATGCTCCCATCATGCCTAGTGCCTACAATACAAGCCTGTGGGGGCGAGCTATGATCTGGGGTTTCTGCAGCTGGTCAGGTTAAGGTTCAGCGACGTTGTGAGGTCAGCTGACCACCTGAAGATACTTAACCACCAGGTTCTTCCATCAATGGACTTTTTTTCTTCCCTTTTGGCACAATCATATCCCAAGAGGGCGGTGCCAGGAGCTCAAACTGTGAAACAGTGAATCTCAGTGTTAGACTCTCCCGTCATTAATACAAGATGTATCTAAACAATGAACACAACCAGAAATAGATGTGGTGACATCAGAGAGGCTTATTGGAGCGACGCCACAGTGCCTGTGTGCTGTAATGAAAGCCAAAGGCGGTCCAACGAGATATTAGTGTGTGACTTTTTGTCAACTTTGCAATTTTCAACTATGATATCACATTAAGCCTGTTTGTCAGTGCAAAACGTTGACCTCCAAATAGCTTAGAAATGACTTATAACCATTTCCAGATTGATGTTCAGCGTCTTTTAGACCTTCGCTTACGTCTTTCCTGGTTGGCATTGTGTTAACATGCACCTTACTTATCATTGCCCGCTTCATTTTTCTTTTTGGTTTCACTTTCGTAGATTATGGCAGGGTCAGCAAAAAATAACGTTCATCTGAGGTCATATTTGTGTCGTTGTCATGGTAACTATGATTTCATTATCTTTTGCATGCTTAACAAAACAAAACAAAACATAGGTTTAAAAGTCAGAGCACTAATTTTTCCCAGGACTGTTTGAGCCTCTGCACAACGGACTGAGAGTAAGAACTAAACTGGGTCTAGAAATGCTAATTAGAGTGTCGTCTAAGAGTTGAGCAGTGATTTTTTTTTCTTTGTACATGATGTGAGTTTAAAAGTGTGCGGCTGCTTAATCTGGAAATAAACAAATAACCTGAAACGACAAAGCTCTAATTTATTCATGCGGTCCAGTGGACTAATCTCTGTTTGTTCACATGGTGTCTAAGCAAATGTCGACTTGAACGCACATTCGCTTCAGATGTGTGTGTTTGTGGAAGATTGTGACGGGCAGTGATGCACGGCGCCAGCAGGGTTCGGGGTTTCATCTCAGCAGGCAGCTTCGCTGGCGAGATCCTTGCCTCGGCGCAGCAGATCGCCGCTGGGATCCTAGATGTTTCCTGCTACCACTGTACGATACGCCAGACAGACCCGACATCGGAACTTTGTGCAAATGTATTCAGAGAAACAGGCCAAAAAAAAAACATTATTTTGAAAGTGGGAAGAGTAATTAGTAAAATATCTCCAGTAATAGAGTTTCTTTGGTGAAAGGATGACCCAGCGACGCGCGTTGTCCTCGCTGCTCGTCTGCAGCCGTCCTCACAAACAAACCCTCAAAACAAGCTGCTTCTCTGCTAACGGCCCACGCTGTTAACACGGAGCAGCTTCTTCACCTCCCTCGCCAGCAGGTCTTCATGCTGGTGGCCGTCCTGGGCACATCTTTGATAAAAGCATCCCTCCAAGTCCGCGGTGATTCATGGGGAACAGCAGGCTGAACCTCGTTTCCGCGGTCACCCCTCTCCCGCGCCGTCCAAATCCTATCAAGCTGTCATTTCCTGGTCCAGAGCGATGCAGGGTTTGCCCCGGGGTGGTGCACAATTAAAGCTCCACTTGGCCCAAATAAAAGGGACACACAAGAACTTCTGGCATCTGCTCAACACTTACATCATGTCGCTGTTTTTTTTTTCCTTTCTACTTTCACTCCATCTCTTGCTTTCTCCGTTTCTGTCTTTCCTTTTCTCTCCTACCTTTTTGGCTGTGTCGTCCCCCCCCACTCCCCCCTCGGTTTAATTTCTTTATCGTTTTAATTATTCAAAGACGATTTTGCCTGGCGGCCATCCTGTTTGTTCTGTCTCGTTTGGATGAGAAAACACCAGCTGCTAATTGATCAATTAGGCCAGCTCCAGATGACATCATGGTAACTTGAGTGAAGAAAGTTAGACTGCAGCTCTCCAGCCAGAAGCAGAGCATATCTGAGGGTAACTGAAGCTTCCCTCAGATTGGTTTTTAGATGCATTTAGAGCAGAGACATCTGATCGTGTCCGTGTAAACTGAAACTAACAGGTTTTATTTTGCAGCCTTAAGACTTCCTGTTTGGTTTGCTCCTTTGACCACATGTTGCGGTTTCACAGCATCAGCCTCCAAACCTAAACGCAGCGCTTGAAATGAACTCCAAAGCTTCGTACTTGAGCTGATGAGGAAATGCAGAAGGAAGCGTCCACACCTGGACAGGTGCACAGCCGGGTCTGGGTCAGTTTGAACCAGAAGGCTCTCCCTCCGAAACTCCTCCCCCAGTCGGGGGATGAAACTATATAACTATACTTATTGGTGGTAAGAGGCTGAAATAGTCAGTGTCCAAATATTTGTGTACAAGTGTTTGCTTCATGCAGAGCAGTCTCCACCAGTAAAGATGAAGAAGGACAGATGTGGTCTGAATGCTCATTGGTCCATTTTAGACTGAAACAGCTCAATGTGACATAAAGTCCTTTATAGCAAGTTACACTCCTTTCTTTTTACTCCAGAGTCCTTATCAGCAAGGGAGACTTAAAAAGGAAAACAGAAATTTGCTGTAAAAGTTGTTCAATGTTTTGCTTTCTCAAATTAGATTGAAAGTTGATGTCGCTTTGAGGTAAATGGAATTTCAGCTCTAAATGTAACTGTTGATGCGCACTAAAGTTGATTTCGTCGATGAAAATTACGACTAAATAGCGTTGTCAACAAAATTTTATCCCCTGAGGAAAACGAGACGCAACAAAAATAATGGTCATGTGACGATAACAATAATTAAATATATAATGCAATATCGTAGACGAATAAAAACGAGACTAAAATGTAGATTACAAAATAAAAACTCTGCTAAAATGTGTCTTCATTTTCGTTGACCAAAACGAGACGAAATGTTCTAACAAAGATCCTTAATATCCATGTTTTAAGTAGTTTCCTCTGGTTTAGTTCTGCTGCTGGGTGACGTCACGCCCTCAATCCCAGTCGCTGCAGCGGGGAATCAGATCCAGAAGATGCAGCTGCAGGTTAGAGGCTGATGCCGTTAACGCAGAGCTCTAGGTTCACGTCAATTAAAAACAAAGTTACATAGAGAAAGGGGCCGATGGCCGGCCACGCGGGGATCTTCTCTGGGGCTGGGAGAAGAAGAAAAGACCATCTTTGGATACACTTTCCTACATAGACGTGGAAAAGAAAACTGAATGTGTCGTCAAAAAAGTATATGTTGTAAACTCAAATTAGAGTCTTCTGTATCTGGAATGAATGTATTCTTGAGTCTATAAGGTAACAATAATATAATAATAAGATAACCTTGTTTGAATTGTAAAATGGGTTTGGCTAAATACAATCTTTGACTAAAAGGAGTATGAACGTGACTAAAACTAATAAAAACTAAAATGATAGCTTGACCCATAGACTAGACTAAACAGGCTGACAAAAACAACACTAATCCACACGCCGTTGCCTGGACTTAAAAACACGATGAATGTTGGCATTCTCATGTTGGAACGTGCACTCCAGCAGGGTAGGAAAAAATCTATGATAGAAAAATCTAGTCGATCATTATATGCAGGTAATGAACCCAGATGATGATTCTGCCCCCCCACAGCCATTCACAGCAGACGATAGGTATGAAATTGCTTTACTCTTTTAAATCCTGTGGAAACATAAGGGAGTACTTGGTATTGCCCAAATAATGTTTTTTTCCTTTCCCTGTTAAATAAAAGTGTTTTTTATCTCTTTCTGAGGTTGTATTCACGATCCAATAGTTTTGCTTTTATGCAAATAAAAACAACAACGTAGCCTTAAATTGAAATAGGAGGAAGAAACTTTTGCATTTACCCATCAAGTCAAGCAGTTTTGTTTTTCTTCCGCAGTTTGTTCCCTGACAAATGATCAAGGAGGCAACTAAAATGCGTTTGAAGGTCCACTGTGTTTTTTCCCATGTTTGATGTTGGAAAACAAAACACGACGAACCTGAGTGGCATTTGGAAATGTTTCCGACGTTGATGCATCAAAAGATTGTGGTGTGATCCCGCGTTTCAGATCCACGTGTACAGCCTGGAGACGAGCAAGCCCGCCGCCTCCGTGGGGAACTCGCCGGGAGACTTCACGTGCATCAACCTGCGAGACGCCCCCCCACATCTGCTGGTGTGTGGAAACAAAGACAGGAGGTAGGGACTCAAACACACACAGATCCGTGCGGCCGGAGGACGCGTCCATCACAGATCCAAAGCACCTAGAGCAGTGACCATTATACGGTTTTCCTGCGTTGACCCCCCGGTGACAGAGGGAGGCCGGGGTGCGGCGTGGGCCACAGGTGCTTAGTAAATGTGTCGGAATAAAAATAAAGACGCGTGCTTTATTAATTTATTCTGTTTCCATAGCTCAGAGGAGAAGAAAGACAGGCATTCAGCGTCTGTGTGGAAGAGATGCTCCGTCTTTGTCTCCTCCATTACCTGCGAGCTGTGAAGACACACACATCCGTTCACGTACACACACGTGCCACATTCTGGCGCTCTGCTTGAGGAAAAAGCAACATAAAAGAGTCGTTCTCATCTATTCTGCACTTGTTAGCGGTGCTGCGCTGCACGAGCTGCCAGGGCAGCAGCGATGCCTGGCGTGTCTTCATTCAGACCTGCCCCTGCTGTTCCCATTCAGCAGCAGACCCATCTGGCTATTAGGCTGTTGGCTTCAAGAGAGAGAGAGCACATCGTCTTGTTTGCCCCCCCCCCCCCCCCTCTCTATTCTTACTAGTTACGACTAACAGCACCTGCAGGAAGACAAAGAAACACTCTGGTTTTATTTGTCAAGGGGCTTCACTCCTGGTTTTTACTTTCCCATCAGATTTCATGTAGAAGCGCACGAGCACGGGCACGAGCACAAGCTTGGCACTTCCACTTTGGCCCCAGCTGATGCAGAACGCGGTGGAGGACGGATGGAAACCGGGTGAAATGGAGGGACAATCTGCAGTCTTGGCCCTTGGACAGGGTGGCTCCCTGCCAAGGCCTAATGCATCCCTTCTTTTTATCCAAATGAGTTTTGTCCATTTTAGTTTCTTTGTTAGATTAAAGAAGCAAATGAGGGGTCAAGATAAGGGCGGTCTGGAAGAGGGCCACATCGTTGTAAAGAGAGAGAAAATGTGAGCATAGAGTGAATAGAGGACGGTAACGAGTACCTGTGTCAAGACAAATGGCTGTCGGTGGCAAGTTCATGGTTCTGAGTTCGTTAATGATCATCATCGTTGTGGTCTCTTATTTGGGAACACCTCTTTATTTACATTCAAGTCCAAAGTTAGTGATGTGCTGTCTTTTTAGATATGAAACGAGTGAAATCTGTGTAGCGATCCTCGGTTTCGCTGGGCGCCGTAGTCTTTATATCCCTGCAGAAGTCCGGTAACTCCGGTTCTGGGACTCTTTAATGGCTCATCTGGATCTTCAACTTCTTGTTCTTCATCTCATCCTCCTCAGGGAACTTAAATGCATCAATGAGCCTGAGCTAGTTATACGTTTGTAACATTAAACCAGCTGCACCAGTGTTTCCGCTAGAAAAAATTGGCACTGGACAATGTGACCGGCAGGGTTTCAATTTACCGGACAAATGTTTGAAATTCCGGTCACATAGGCTATATGAATTTATTGAGGTTAAAAATAAATCATATGCAGTAGTACGATATCAATGCAAGTCATTTAATAGTATTTTTATTGAAAAACAGGGTATTTAAAATAAAATAAGTCCCGTCAATTGACTCGCGAGCGTAACTTCAAAAAAATAAATAAATATTGCAGAAGCTTGCGCGTAACCTACAGCGTAAGGTACGCAGCGACGCGTACTCTACGCCGTAGGCTCTGCGTCGGTGCGACGCGGAACCATAAATCAACGCACACGTGGATGTCGGCGCCGCAGCTCCGCTTCCTCCCGGCTCCCGGCACCGGGGCTCGGCGTGTCCCTCCGCGGTACTCCCGGGGACTGTAGTCCCTAGTCCCGCAGCCCCAGTGAGTATTTTCACTGGACATTTTGACCGGAGAGATTATAAAATACCGGACTTCGGCATATTTTACCGGACAAAGTCCGGCAATTACCGGACAACGGAAACCCTGAGCTGCACATAATTTACAAGCAAATTAATGTATGCTAAAATAACAGATTTGAACCCTGCTCTCCCGTCCTATTCCCCCCTTTTTTTATCTTTTCTGTTTTCGAGTCGCCGCGATATAAACAAATACCACGTCTGGACAGGGGAGGAGAGATTTCAAAACAAGAATGAATAAAAAGAAAGGCGGTACAACGGTCAATACTGCCGATAACTCTCAATACATAAAGGAACGGAGGTTTACATAGTGTGACTTTAAATTGGTGCTAGTCTTATTCTTTTCACCTGACATCAACATTGCTTTCATTCCGAGTATAAAGTTCAGTTTGCTTTTTGTATATATGGACTTTTGCACATGTGGGGTTGTAATGATGGAAGAGTACGACTTTGAATTGATGGGGAGGTTTAGTTTAATTGCACGTTATTACAAAGCCTTTTTACTTTACATGAAATACCTGATAAAACGGTGCATGCATGTCTTGTTCCTCATTCTGCATCACTTAATTCATTTATTTGGCTCGCCGTCTAACTGGGTTATTGGGTTTGTTTCTGAATGGAGCGGATCTTAACCCCCAGGTTAAGTGAGTCAGGAGCAGACGGCCTGTACCAAACAGACTAATCCCGTCTCTTCGCGCTGAATCTGAAATACTGCCGAGGAAACGGTGATTAATGTCCGACTCGGGCCTCGGGAAAATGGCTGTTCTGCAGCGGCGACCCTCCCACACTTCCTCGTGATTAATGAAGAGGAGTCGGGCCAGTGACGGTTCACTGAAGACGGAGTTGCCTCCAGCGGGAGATTTATGGCTCTCCGTGGCCTGCCAGTAACGTTCGCCGCTCATTGTTTAAATGTGGACTTGCATGGCGTAATGCCCCTAAACGGGCAAAGCTGGCTGCAGACAAATTCACTCTGCCCATTTAACCATTTAAGTCTGATTCTTTTAAAAAGTTTTGAGCATGGAAATGAAATCTGTCCGAGTCCCCAGACTAAATGTGATTATGGTAATGAAGACTTGGAAGAAGGTTGGTGCTGGATGGAGTCATGTCCTGGATGCTTTCAGCTGCAATAAAGCCACAAAGACAACAGATGGAGCTGAAGGTCCCCCGGGCTTTTGTGGCTAATGAAACACACAAAGCAGAAATCCCGCTCTTATTGCCTTTTATTCTTGATCACAGTAGCACTTTAAAATGCATCATAATAATTACTACGGTAATCAGAGTATCACAACAGCATTTTTAAGGCTTTTTTTTTTAACCCCATCAGAGTTCATGAGATGCCAACAGAAAGATTTAAAGGAGACATCCTTTTCTACGTACTGTAGTTATTCAAATATCTACATGTTGCAACAGCTGCATTATTAAATAGTGTATTTGAGGGTTGATTTAACAAGCTGAAAACCTTCAGCCTTTAATTCAGTCTACTCCTGGATGGTGATGTAAACAGTATATATGTCTGCAGCGTGGTGTGGATACAGTCCCTGTAGGCAGATCCATGTCATCTTAACTTCCCTTAAAGAGGACTGTGCAGGCATCGCCACCACGCCCACCACCACAGTCACACAAACTACTGTCAGGAGACGCAACAGGAGGAGAGTTTGTGGCCTCTACTTCCCATTCTTGTTTTAACATGAATATTGAACCAGTGATCCGGCCATGAGATCTTCTCCTCCGCTCTTCCTGACTAGTTTATCCAGAACATGCTTGTGCTGCGGCTTTCCTCTGAAGCCGCTCTATGTTCCACTTCTGACCACATGGGGGCAGTATATTACAAGAAAGTGCATGCGTCAGCCCCTAGTGGAACAAAGTGGTGCTACAAGACGCCCCAGACCCTCCCAGTCATTAGCACCAGGGCCCGACATGGCCCCCCGTGTGGCCAGAGGTGGTACTGCTATATTGAGTGGCTTTACCCGGTTTACTGTGTGACATGTGAGAGATGCGTGCAGTCATCAGAACCGACAGGATTATTATTATAATAAGGCGGTGGTTCTAAACTCATCCAAACGCATGTATTTAGCCAATATTTTTCATTTTAAGTTCTGACTGCTTGACTATTTTCTCTCTCTGTAATAATTACATCCCCACTGCTACATATCCTTTGTCTTTTCTTAACACACAGGACTGTCTCAGAAAATTAGAATATTGTGATTTTCTGTAATGCAATTACAAAAACAAAAATGTCATACATTGGATTCATTACAAATCAACTGAAATATTGCAAGCCTTTTATTATTTTAATATTGCTCATCATGGCTTACAGCTTAAGAAAACTCAAATATCCTATCTCAAAAAATTAGAATATTCTGGGAATCTTAATCTTAAACTGTAAGACATAATCAGCAATATTAAAATAATAAAAGGCTTGCAATATTTCAGTTGATTTGTAATGAATCCAGAATGTATGACATTTTTGTTTTTTTAATTGCATTACAGAAAATAAAGAACTTTATCACAATATTTCTGAGACAGTCCTGTATGTACATTTTTCACACTTTTGTTTTCTTTTTTTTTTTTTTTTTATTGATCTTTTTATAGGAAACAACATACAATGAAAACATGGAAATCTGTAGTCAAACACACGCATTATACATTGTCTCCTTTTTTTTTTTTTTTTTTTTTTAAAACACACAAAACCTAACTAAGGAACAGAGTCTCTGTAGCGTTAAATAATAAATAAACAGATGAGCAAGAAATGATCAAAGGAGGAAAGTAATGTATGAGCAAAAATGCATACAAAAAACAAATGCAGTGGTGAATGTAGATGCCCATAAGTGATATCCCATTAACTGGAAATAAATAAAACATAAAAAAAAACAAATTAAGGAGATGAAAAGAAAATTAAGGGAGGGGGGGGTCAGTCGGTGGGTAGTCTTCAACGCGGTAAAGTGGTCTATGAAAGATTGCCATTTGCGAACGAATTTAGCTGCGTTGCCTTTTAAAGAGTATCTCACCTTCTCCAATTTAAGAAAAAACATAACATCACTAAGCCAAATAGAAATAGACGGGGACTTGGGGGATTTCCATAGAAGTAAGATACGACGTCTTGCTAAAAGGGATGTGAAAGCCAATACTTCTGACTGTGTGGGGCTGATATGTGAGGAGTCAACAGTGAGTCCGAATATTGCTAAGAGAGGGGCCATAACAACTTTTTTACCTAGAACTTTAGACATGATCACAGAATACACTTTTGTTTTCTATTGTAATTTAGTGGCCCAAATGTTCAGCTGCTCTTCATTTATTTGATTTGCTTAAATCTAAATTCTTGCATTCCCATCATAGTTTGGTACCATCATTAGTAGTTTTTATGCCTGTGATTTATGTGTCACCATTCCATATTTTTGGGGCCATTATTACCGTTATTTGTGTTTTTAAATGAGGACACATTTGGATCTGCGCCAGGGTAAAGGAGTCTGGAGTCGGGGAGCGCAGCGGCACATCTGCTTCAGCTCGGGTTCGGTCTCTTGTCTGGATGTTGAAAAGCTGCGGTTCTGCTTTCTGCAACACTTCCTCCACAAAGTGACAATAGCGGGCTTTTGTCTGTGAATGAATGCACTCTTTGACAAACTGTCTGCTTTTTTTGTTTTTTTTAAGTCTTATTTGAGTTCTGCCTCTGTTAGCTCAGGGAGAAATCTAAAGTTGTGATCATTTGTTTCTCCTCTTGTATTCAGACAGCTCTGTGTTGCAGCAGAAATCTTTAACGATTAAAGCCGAACAATCAAAGCCGCCGACGCAGCATGTGGTCACACAAATGTGTTTTGACTTGACAAAGATCCTTGTCCTGTGTGACGCAGGGTGAGAGTGTTCGACCTGAGATCCGGCTCCTCCGTGGCGTCCCTGTACGCCCACCACCTGGGCGTCACCTCGGTGCAGGCGGACGACTGGAAGATCGTGAGCGGCGGAGGCGAGGGGCTGGTGTGTGTGTGGGAAATGAGGATGAACGCTAAGCTGTGGGAGATGCACAACAGGTGGGATTCGGCAGGATAAACAGAAGTCCAAATCATTGTTGTCAAAGATCTATTTTTGTGGTTTCACACAGTTCTTTTGCAGCGATGGATGACCGTCTGGTAAATGATTTGCTGAAGCTGCACTGACAAACATGTATTTCCCTGAAATGTGTTGACAGATATAAGTTTACAAATGGGTATCAGTTTAACAGTAAGCCCACTAATGACACTTTTCCACTAGTACCTACTCGGCTCTACTAATCTCAGCTCGGCTCGACTCAAGTCGGCCTGGTTTCTTTTCCATAACAATTCAGCACCTGGAGCAGAAGTAGGAGGGTTGGAGCGAAGCTGCTGTGACGTATTTGATTGTGTGATCTAAACGAAGAAGACAACAACACTAAAGATGTAGAACCTGGAGGAGATGATAAATCTGCTGCTGGGTCTGTGACTTGTGTTCGATATCAGGTTAAAAAATGAGAGTGAGAGAAGCTTCAAGCGGAGACGCTTTTTAATGTTTTTTAATTTGTCTCGGCGCTGCTGAAAAGTCCGTTGGGAGCCGCGAGCAGCTATGAAGTGACAGAGCTCCTGGTAGATCTGGTCGTTCCTTATCGCCCGTCTAGATCCCTTTTTAATTCTCTCCTCAGCCTCCAGGTTTATGAACATCTGCACCTCAGAGTTGGATCACCAAACAGACTTTTGACTCAGACGTCTGACTCCCAACCTACTGACCAATCAGTGGCGTGTAGTGTGATGATGTCAGATACGGCCCGACTCAGCGGCTTAGAACCTCGGCAGAGAAGTATCTACTCGGCACGTTAGACCCCTAGTGGGAAAGAACCAAACTGAGTGGAGGTGAGCCGAGCGGGGCTGAGTAGGTACTAGTGGAAAAGTGCCATAAATGCAGCTCTGAGCTGCTCTTTGACCAAAACACATCCAGTATTTGAAGTAATACCCTCTTAAAGGAGACATGTCCTGCTCCTGTTTCCCCTTCTTCAAAGGTTGGTGCAATCTTCAGGGATCTTAATTAAATGTTAGTGACTTGTTTTGATACAGAGAGACAGACCTGCTGGACCATCCCTGTTCACCAGCAGTTGCTCAGCCGGCCCCCGTGTGGTCACAGCTGGTATTGCTGCACGGAGTGGCTTAAACATAAATATATACCCGCAAGTAAAACACAAGCTGGCAACGCTGTGAAATCCTGGTCGAGTCACTGTCCGTCTTTGTGGCAGGCATCCTGTAAGGCACGTGCGCTTCAACTACGGCACCCTGGTCACGGCCAACATCCCTGACGACAAGTCGCCGCGAGGGGCCTGCATCACCGACGATGACCTGACGGCACATCGCAGGTTACCGCCTCCTTTCCCTTTCATGATATACTTACTTACTTCATCTCTATTGTTCAAAATGAGGGTTCAGCAGAACTTTGGGACCATGTTGGTATGTATGTTACGGTTAATGTAGAAAACGGCTATTTTGCAAAATAGCCGGCTAATGTGCAAAATAACCGGCAGGGTGGTGAATATGTAAAATAGCCGGCCAAACGGTGAATGTGTAAAATGGCCGGCTAATAAGCAAAATAACCGTCAGGGCGGCTAATGTAGAAAAACGGCTATTTTGCAAAGTACATACATTTTTAAGCTCATGGTGCGTGGACATCACATTTTTAATCATCTCTCCAGTCTCGATGCTCCGGTCAGACGAGTCCAAATCCCATGCAGTATATTCCTCAATTGAGTATTCCAAAACGAATAATGCAAACTACAGATCACGTCATTGGCGCCCCAGAATAGAGATCACCTCTACCAGCCTTATAGGTCTGGGAAATGTACTCGCAAATATCCAGTGTGACAGTCTTTGTGAGGAAAGATCTATTCCCGCCTTCTCTTTGCACCTCCAAAACAGACAAACAGTTGTTGCGTCTCTCATGGAAGGTGCGCTCCTAAACCCGAATCACGCAAACCCGAAGCGCGCGCATGATGAGATGAGGTCTCTCCTCCTCCTCCATTTATACAAACTGATTAAACCAAAACAAACTAAGAAAATGTCATTCATTTGGTAGATAAGAGTCCAGTTACTACACTACAGAATAGCCTACAGTTCAGTTGAATGGATGAAATTCGCGCTTCAAACCAGTCACTTACAGTCGCCAATCAGTGCAGTTGGTGCGTAACAGCCAATGGAAGAAGCCCATATGCTGCACATGCTTGTTGTTGACAAGGCTATTTATGGCTGTTGAAGAAGCCTAACGTTACACTCCCCGAAAAAGTGTCGGGTCTGACACATCCACAGCTTTAACCGGCTACTGCCGTTTTTCTACATTAGCCGCCCTGACGCTTATTTTGCACATTAGCCGGCTATTTTGCAAAATAGCCGTTTTTCTACATTAACCGTAACATGAATTCTAGAGACCAGGGGGAGCGGGAAGTGTTGACTTGTCCTAAGCACAAACACGGCCTTTCTTCCCTCCAGCCTTGTGCCTCAGTCGAGCTTTAAGATATTTATCAGTTGTGAAGCTGAACCAGCAAACAGATTGTAGTTGACACCGTAACATCTCATTACTGTATTACTGTGAGCAGTGCTGTGTTTAAGAGAGCTGCTATTCTGCCTTGTTTTGCTTCCCAAAACAGTTTTTTTTCTCCAATTACATGAATCATTCACCACCTTTAGAAGTTCTGATCCTTTAATATCGCTGTTTCCGTCACTGATGTGGATGTTTTCCTGCTGCAGACACAGGGGCGTCGTCTGCCATTACGACTTCTCAGACGATGCGGTGTCGCAGGATCACATCCTGCCCATCTGCAGATCCGACTACACCGGCTCGCACGGTTACAACTACAACATCGGCCTGGCGGTGCCCTACGACAGGCTGTCTGCCTCCCATCCCTCTCGCTGAGGAGCGGCGCTGCGACCGAACTCGCTGTGTGACCGAGCGGACAATGGAGGCATTCATCCATCAGACCATCCAAACAGCTTCCTTTTAGTTTCCTTTTAATCAGCCGAGTCCAGGACTTTTGGATACGTAACATGTCAAGCAGCTGTAGCTGTAAATCCCTCTCAAATTATGTTTGGTTCAATGCATTTTATTGTACAGTCGGGGATAAAAACCCTTGTATGGACATGTTTTTTGTTCATTCTTAGAATTCCAAGTCTTTTATGTCCCATCTAAAGAGTATTAAAGCATCTCCTTGTCTGTGTAAAACCGCTGACCTCCATCCCACCACGGCAGCGGCTGGAGTCTCAGAGGAGCACGTAAAGTTTAAACGGAAGCTGGAACTATTCCGGCGCTGCAGAGGGACGGTATGTGCCTGCAGTCTTCGGACGTTACCGTAACCCATGACCCATAAATGCCACACGAGTCTCTGAGCATGACTGACTTCATCTAATCCAAAAATATCATTTAAGAGTCCTTCAAGTTAATCTCTGGCTCCGTGGAGATCTGCAGACCAGTGGGAACGTGTGTGGTAGTTTGAAATGTTGCCAGAAGTATTAAGGGTATAAAAGAAAAGGCTGGAAAAGGACGATATGATGATTTAAAGGTTACACAACCTGGCGATGCTCTAAAACTGAACTGTATCAGTTTGAAAAAGAGTCCAGAAAGAAACGCAGCTTTCATGATTTAGTCAAAACACTAAACTTCAAAATTAGCTTACAATCATTAGAATTAGTTTTCTCAAAACAAAACAGTAGTTACATTATTTTACAAATGATTTCAGTGTTTAAAAATATATTAGTAGGTATCAAAGTGTTTGTCTTTGTCCCTTTTAAGGACGGAAAATCTTTTGCTAGAAAAAACCCAAACAGCAGCAGAACAACCCAACAAAGACGATCCTTCAGGTGGCGGCCCTCCCACAGCGCATCGTCGGGGCGTCCATGTCCAGGAATCGGATGTGCATCCGGGACTCCAGCTCCAGGCGTTTTAAAATCTGTGGGCAGATAACGCCGAGTCATCAAGAGGAAAACGGTGTTCAGGTTCTGTCTGAACGGATGTTGAAGGTGCTGACCTGCTCAAAATGCTCAAACGTGATTCCCTCGTAGAAATCATCGGGGCCCTGCGGGGACACAAGGACGAGAGTCAGTTACTCTGCCGCGGCGGCGTGTCTGAGCGGTCCAGCTCCGGCCAGCTCCGTTACCATGTGCGGCACGTTGATGCTCGCCACCTCCAACATGGCGGCGTCGGCGATCGCCCTGCCAGCCTCCTGACCGATGGTGCTCGCCTTCGACAGGAGCTCCTCCACTGCCTTGGATGAGAAGAAAACATACGTGACGGATCCTCACATGGGTTCACCGATGAGAGCGCCACGTCACATCGGCAAGAAACTCGAAATGTTTAACGTTATTAATGGACAAAAGTGACATCACGGCGGTTATACAGCTATAACTCTGGACTTTTACACCGTGTCCACACTGCATGCGACGCGAGCGAGCGTCAGCGTCAAAAACAGTTCCATTGCTTTATTTTTTATTGCACTGTCTACACTGGTTGCGAGCGACGTGGCGCGATGCGGCGCGCCGTTTTGAGCTGGACTTTTGTCGCACGCCCTGCTTCCATTTTCTTCCTGTCGCTCGCTTTAAAAGCCGGTTGAAAGTTGAAAAAAAAGTTGAAAGCGCTGTAGGAAAAGCAATACAAGAACCTCAATAAAGTGGCAGCTGGCTGTAGGGAGATCGCCAAGGAGCTGGAAGGTTCTGATAAAATAATAAGATATAATAAGAATCTTATCTTAATCTTATCAGGGTTTAATTTGTGCCGGATCCAACAAGATCTGGTACCTATTTGATCATTTCTCGTGTCCTCTGCTTTTTCCCCACATCCCAGTAATGATCTGATGCTGACATGTTTGCTGCATTAACACCACGAACACGCCGGTCACTCCACGCTGTTCGCTGTTTCATTGCGTCACCACACGCCGTTATTTTGTTCGTTTTATTTCCCCACTTTGGTCGGACGTTAGACCTGCTTCTATTTTCTTCCTGTCGCTCGCGTTGAAAGCCGGTTGAAAGCGCTGTAGGAAACAGTCATGATGAGGAACGGCTGATCCAGTTAGTTGAAATGAGAAGTTATCTCTATGATTCCTCCTCATTTCACTACAAAAACCTCAATAAAGTGGCAGCTGGCTGGAGGGAGATCGCCAGGGAGCTGGCAAAGGGAGCGCACGGGCGGTTGGTGGGGCGAATAAAAGGCGAGTCTCGGGCGGGTGAATAAAGGCAGATTTATGGTTCCGCATAAAATCAACGGCGTAGCCTACGGTGTAGGGTACGCGGCGACGCGCACCGTTCGGTGAGTGCGCCGCGTACCCTACGCCAAAAGGTCTGCGTTGGTGTAACGCGGAACCATAAATCAGCGAGTCTCCGCTGTCAATCAAAAGAACGTGGTAGAACGTGGGGGCCGATAACGCGTTCAGTGTGGACAGAGAGCGTCCGATGCCACGCAGTGCGGCGCGACAGTCGGACGCTCGCGTGCAGTTAGGACAAGCTGTTACTCGTTTCTTTTTCACGTTTGGATCGTAGTTTATAGTTTACGTTACACACCAAAACTCCTGCAAGTGCTTCAAGCACATACATTTTTGTGTGTGTTTGCGCGCGTGCATGCGTGCAGTTATTCATTCATTTGGTCCTCTTTTACTCTGAATGAGGCCAGATTTGGTTTGATAGAGTAAATGGCCGGCTCAGCTTCTTTGATGCATTAAAAGCAATTATGAAAGTGTGCCATGCATCAAATAAGGAAGGAATCTAATTTACTTTGACTTAAAAGCTCCGGTCTCAAGGTCATCCTTTTCTTTCCTCCGATCAAACGTTGGTTTTCAAATTTATAAATGAATTCATTAAATAACCGCTGTTTCAAGGGGCCGTTTGTGTGTATGCAGATCTGCGGAAAACAGTTGATTCGATCAAAAAATTAAAATCTTTAGCATTCTAAATATAATGGATAATTTCACTGTTGCAACTGTAAATGAATTATAGCAGCTGCTACGGTCTATTTTTGTAAAAGGGAAATGATCCTTTGTGAGGTTTTGAATGACCGTAGGGCTGTATGCAGCTCGCGGTGACCTCGTGGCGGGGAGGTCAGCGTGCTTGATTCGTCTCTTACCTTCCGGTACTCGGTCAGAGTGATGATGCCGTCACCGTCTGTGTCGTGCATGTTGAACAAAACTGCAAAGACACAACAGAGCGATTAAGGGCCGCTGATTTCAGGGAAGTTTCCATCAACAAATCACAGGAGCATCCGATTAGAAAACCGTTTCTGACGGTGCTGCAGAGATAAGATCCACACAGCCGGTCTGCCCGACCCCAACGATGATGTTCGCAACTTTATTTACACGCTTACATTTGCCCTATCCTGTTGCACCAATAAGGGAAATATGCATCTTTCCTTTAGAGCATAAAATCAGCCGTGTGTGTGTGTGTGTGTGTGTGTGTGTGTGTGTGTGTGTGTGTGTGTGTGTGTGTGTGTGTGTGTGTGTGTGTGTGTGTGTGTGTGTGTGTGTGTGTGTGTGTGTGTGTGTGTGTGTGTGTGTGTGTGTGTGTGTGTGTGTGTGTGTGTGTGTGTGTGTGTGTTCTTGTTTTTGTGACCTCATTCGAACCTTTTCTGGGAAAATAACTGACTTGTTCAGGACCAGAGGTCTTTATGAGAACTTAAGACTTAACAAAGCAGTAGTTCCCTGTTGGAGTTATAGTTCGATGTCATTGTAATGAAGAATCTTTTTTTAAAACAACGTAAAAGTGTACCACGTAACACACCTACAGTCCCTGCTCTATCACCTTGAGAACAAAGTGCTCTTGAGTTCTTATCTCCAAGCGTGTGACGGTCCAGGTCAGTCTGCTGTCAATCATTAAATCCAACTCAACTTTAAGGAAACACATTCTTTTACAAAACAGGTTTCAAAAGACAGTTTGGATAAAAGCCCGAACACCCACGCACACAAATGATGATGATAAGATTGTTGTTTCTTCATTCATTGACATATTCGGGAATGTAAACAGGAAGTGATGCTGTTGGTTACAGACTACAATCTTCTCGCCCATTTGTTCAGTACAGTTACATGTCTTAATGTAAAGAAGTACATTAGTTCCCTCTATCATGCATTAATATTGCACCTTTGTCCCGTTCTATTTTAAAAATCACTGTTTTAACACCCGTCTCTTTAAAAAAGGCCCAGTTTGTTCTTATCTGTAAAAAACAAATATGAGACAACTGGTCCTGTTTCCCAGACATGTGGACGAGTAGCAGAACCAGAACTTCAAACAAGGTTCTAAAGACAGGTCAGGCACAGGCTCTACTGTGGGAGGAAGTAGTTCCTTTCGTTGTTAACTTTCTTCTCAGTAATTTTGCAGACCTAAATGGGCAAAAATCTATATAAAACAATGGAAATGGAAACCTAAAGAGTCCTTTTTGTCACTTCATGTCTGCCACAGATTAATCGGTTCCAACTACTGTCACTCACATCCGTCCGTACGTTCATCCATCAATCCATACTCTCACACGCGCAAAAAACCTCCCTGTTGCAAGGTAAAATTGCATGTATATATGAGGCTTTCAGATTTTGCCAAATGTGGTATTAATCATTAACTTAAATGCAGCCAACTGGGAGTAATATAAATAAATAAATTGCATATTGGCAACTAAAAATAATAATGTTCATTTTCCTTCAACAACCACGTGCTCATAAAATGTTCTTAGCTGGAAACATGAGCAGTAAATTAAAACATCCATCCAGTATTGAAGGCTGCTACTTCCTGTTCAGGAAGACTTGAAAGATAAGAACAGTCCAGACAGATCACTCATGAACAGCTACAAGCCCGTATCAAACCCCCCCTTTCTTAGTAAAATCATAGGAACGGCTGTTTTTCCAACAGTTGTACAACGTCCTGACACTAAATGACTGTTTCGATGTCTTCCAGTCAGGTCTCCGGCCACACGACAGCACAGAGACAGCTCTGGTGAAGGTCCATCAGGACATCCACTCCAATGCAGATAATGGCAATATAATAATCAAAATAATACAACAGAGTAGTTGGGCTCAGAGGTGGGTAGGCAATCTTTAACAGGTGAGTCTGGATTTGAAGATGGGAGGAGTCAATATTTTGGATGTCAGGTGGTGATTAAAAAGAAGTTTAAGGTGCACCGGGATTTGGTTTCGATAACCGAGAGGAGAGGGAGGAGGGTGGGAGTATGGGGTCTGGTTTAGTCGACAGATAGAGAAGGGTGTTATCTGCAAAGCAAGGCAAATATATATTGGATATGCAAAAAATACTAAAGAGAAGGAGGAGATAGGTGATGGAGAGAAGGGGCCCCAGGACAGAGCCCTGGGGAACCCCGGCAGGGACCGGTGAGGGGTTGGATCTGAAAGATTTATGCTGTACTGAGTGAGTCTTGGTCTTACTGGATTTCGATACTGCATTCAACGCAGCCAACCAGAACATCTTGATAGATCCATTGAAGGACTGGGTGGGACTTTCTAGGAAATCACTTACCTGGTTTGAGTTTTATCTAAAAAGGAAACATTGTATTTCTTTAGGTAGCTACAAATCACAGATAACAAATGTGTGAAGTTCCCCAAAGTTCAATTCTTATGAGGAAGAACGAAATGTTGCCATAACTACGCAGATGACACACAAATCTATATAACCATTTTACCAGGAGAATATAATCCAATTCAAACACTGATCAAATGCATTGATTCGATTAAAGAGTGGATGTGCCAAAAATGTCTTCTGTAAAATGAAGACAAAGCAGAAATTACAGTGTTTGGAGCAAAAGGAGAAAGATTAAACATCAGCACTCAGCTAGAAGTAATGAAACTAGAAGCCAAGAGCCAAGCCAGAAATCTGGGACTGGTTCTGGACTCGGACCTAAACTTTAACAGCCACATTGAGACAGTAGTGAAGTCACCGTATCATCACCTAAATGAGGTTTTAAGGACTGATGTCTCAGCAGGACTTAGGAGACCTGGTCCAGGTTTTATCTTCAGTAGACCGGACTACTGTAACGCTGGTCTCACGGGTCTCCCTAGAACCTCCATCAACCAGCTGCAGGTAGTCCAGAACGCTGCTGCCCGAGTCCTCCTCACTAATGGCGCTTTTCCACTAGTATCTGCTCAGCGCGGCTTGGCTCGTCTCGCCTCTACCCGCTTTGTCCCCGTTTGTTTTTCCACACCCAGAGGAGAAGTGGGCAGGTTGGGGTGAAGCGGCTGTGACGTACTCGATTGCGCAACCCCTTTGTTCATGTCGGCGCAGATGAGAAATCAGCTGGAGCCGCGAGCGGCTGAGAAGAAAACAGCCCGTCTACATCCCTTTTTTAATTCTCTCGTCAGCCACCAGGTTTATGAACATCTGCACCTCAGAGTTGGATCACCAAACAGACGTTTGCGCTGTATAATAAAATCGCCGCGAGCCGCCAGTCGTTCTCGTGCTGACTCCCGCTTCCTGATTCAAACGTCTGACGACCAATCAGTGGCCTGTAATGTGGTGACGTCAGATATAGTGCCGGCTCAGCCCAGTTAGAACCTCGGCAGAATGGTTACAGAAAAAGTATCTGTTTGGCACGCCTCCACCCGCCTTGGCCCGCAGTGGAAAAGCGCAAGACGGGGGCGTAGCGGGTAGAAGCGAGCTGAGTAGGTACCAGTGGAAAAGGGCCATAAGACCAGAAGACCCGAGTCCTCGCTAAGACCAGAAGACCAGAGTCCTCGCTAAGACCAGGAGACCCGAGCATTCAGATACACGTGAAGACGAGCGCCGTGTTGCTGTCCAAAGAGTTTCAGAAAGTCACTTACAGCGGATTTTCTTTCTTCTCATGGCCTCCTTCTCCTCCTCCGTGGTTTTCAAAGTCGGGGGGCGGAAGTGGGACATGACCAAGAGGAACTGCTGGAAGCTAATCTCCTCATTGGAGCCCAGCTCATTCCCCTGCTGGTTTCTGGGTCACAAAAGCAGAACACACAATTCTCATCCAGTGAATGAAAAGCAAACCAGCGTATTTTATTTTATTGGATGCCTTTTGTTCCAGCTGCCCTTCTGACTTTTGTTTATGTGAGCAGAAGTCACATGGACACATGATCAGCTTGCTAATTAGCACAGAACAATATTGTGGATTGTCCAAAATATGACCGATGCTGACTTTAAAATGCCAAATTAGCCTCACCCCAACTCAAGTTGATGAAGGATGACTTTTGTCTCACAGTTGCAGTGGAAGAATATAAGAACCCGCATTGTGAGTCATCTTCATCAATTAAAGCGACATCCACACATTTTAAAACCTCTCTTCGTCTCATCTCTTACCCCCAACCACCCGGTGGAGGCAGATGACCACCTGCCCCGAGCCTAGTTCTGATGGAGGCTTTGTAAAAGCTAAATCAACGCTGCAAATTATTATTTTTTATATCTACCGTCTACTATGCTTGCTCAGGGTGGACGATCTCACTGTTTTCTATGAATTACATGATATGATCTTTGAAATTGGATTGGAATTATATGGATTATCTGAACTTCAGTGAACTGAAGCCATGTTTTTTAAAGACCTAAATCTTGACTACTGCAACAATTAATTTCCCTTCGGGGATAAATACATTATTTTTTAATTTGATTTGAATGTTAATCCGTAAATGTTTGTTTTTACTCATAGTTTACTTACAGATTATCATTTTTGGTCTTTACAGGGAAAAGTACTATATTTAACAGGTACCTTTGGGTGTTTTAACCCATCTTATGTCTTCTTTTTGTAACAAATGTGTTTCTATGAAATCTGAAAAATAAAATAAAATAAAAAGTGAAAAAAAAAATGAACTTCAGTGAACTGGAATATAACTGAACTAATCTGGACTGGACTGGACTGGACTGGACACTCCTCGTTTGGACTGTGTTGAAGGTTTTTTCTGTGTAAAGTCCCTTTAAAATCAAAGTTAAGTGAAAGTGAGTAGAATAAATAGCCAGATGGCTGCTCTGAGAACAAAATATGAGTGAATCAATGTTGAAATATGGCTAAGCAGAAACATTGAATCCATGTTGAAGCCTTGTCCGCAACCAACAGAATATGTTGATTCAACATTGATTACACATTGGCATTAGAATTGTATTATTGATTGATGGTTGATCCACCATCAATCGTTGATCTTAACCAAGAATCAACCTTTTTGACCATAATCCAACATTGATTTCACAGCTTTTGCTATCTGGCTGGAAAAGGCAGTGTGATGTCCACTTTAAAGGAGCCATCTGTAAGAAATGGCCAAAACTGGTACTGCAGTCACTTTCAAAATATTGTTGAGCGGCGTGTTCCCTCCCCCTCCTCCCCCCGACCAGAGGTTGCCAGGTAGGCTGCAGAATGCAGCAGGAACGTAGGCTGCCATGGCTGCGATAATTAGAGCCGAGCTGGCAACCCGGATGCCGAAACAATACTGACTTCGTGATTGGGAGATAGGTGGAGGGTGGAGCTTCAGAAACAATACTGACTTGGTGATTGGGAAATAGGTGGAGGGTGGAGCTTCAGAAACAATACTGACTTGGTGATTGGGAGATAGGTGGAGGGTGGAGCTTCAGAAACAATACTGACTTGGTGATTGGGAGATAGGTGGAGGGTGGAGCTTCAGAAACAATACTGACTTGGTGATTGGGAGATAGGTGGAGGGTGGAGCTTCAGAAACAATACTGACTTGGTGATTGGGAGATAGGTGGAGGGTGGAGCTTCAGGCCAAAACAAAAAATGACAACATAAACAGCAGTTGAGGGCTGCAACTCCTCTTTTTAAACTGGAATATCCTGGCTTGAGTGCTGTTGTCAGTGACATAAGTATTTGAAATGAACATGATTTTTAAATGTCTGTTGACATATCGGGGTCATTTTATGATTCGTTTTATTATTGCTCTTACATACAGCCCCTTTAAGTAGATGGAAACATGCAAACTAGAATTTCAACTAACAGAACCTTCACAAGTGTCATAATATTAATTGAAACGGACATTATCATCATCATCATCAGAAGGACAGACAGCACGTGCAGACGTGTGACTGTAACCCACCTTTTATCAAAGAAGGCCTCCACTATCTGCTTCCTGATGGGGTTGTTGGCCAGCGCCGGGAGGCTGTTCAAACTGTCTCTGCTACGAGGCAACAAGAGAAAATTCATCAGAGGATTTTACAATTTATTTATTTCTCAGGACAATGCACATTGATGAACATATATACATATGTAAATGTGCCAGATTGTAGCACAAGGCTAGTTTCCATCTGTAGTCCAATACAGGCAGGTAAGGTGTTAAAAGCAATACAGGTGTCTGTATGTTTTCACAGTTTGAAATGTCACCATAGCGTATGAATGGCGAGTGGAGAAGAAGAGGTAAGCTGTCAGAAGAATTACCCAGAATTTGTTGGTAGTTTCTTTTTAAAGCGAATAAACATCACATCACATAATGTAACTGGCAGTTTTGGGCATGTTCACGCATGAATGTGTGCATCATGTCATCATGTGTTGACAGCTTGTGCCTGAGCTTGGGATCCACTTGGCTACAAAGCAGGACATATTTAACTGTTATAAGCACCACCTACACAATCAAAAAGTAGAAAACCTGCATCACCTTATTGTATCTTCATTTTCACTCAGCTGCAGAAACCGTTTGTGAAGGTTCTTGATCTGCTCCAGTGAAACTGCAAAGAAACAAACACCAACAACATGTAAGACAATAATGCACCTCTAATGACTCCACACCACCCGACTCCGTCAGGTACAAATCTGGTGCCCAACATGTACTTAACAAGTGAATCACTGCACTGAAAGGTACAATTTCTCCTGCTCAGGCTTTATACCTGCAAATGTTGTCATGATCACGCAGTGACCTTTTCATTACAGTTCAGGTGCCACCGTGTCATCAACCTATTGGCACAGCAACCAGGCTGGGCACATCTTTGCAATTCCATCGAAAGATTCCTTCAATTAACACAGGTGTGGACTGAAAGGTTGAGAGTCTTCCAGCTGAATACATAGTTTGTGGTTACATTTCTCATCTCTCTCAAAGGCAGTGAGTGCGTTCACTAGCAGCTGAGTTGGCCACTGTGGGCTGAGGCATGCAGGGAATAATACCACACATGCAAACAAGTTTGTTGGTTAGAAATAGGAGGTGTGGTGTGACAGGAGCTGCAGGTTTCAGCGCACTCATTTCAGGTGCATCATGGACCATGGAAAACATCCAAGTCTGCGCTCACTGGTCATTATATCAGACGGTCCAAGACTTTCAAGTCTCCTGACAACAAAGAGGCTAAAAGAATGGATTTATGGAGATGGTGGCAATAAAACAGTTCAAAGTCTCTGATAGTCATCAATAAAGTTGGATGCAAATATAATCCCATTTACTCATGACGACGCACATCCAGATCCTTCCCCTTCTGAAAATAGATCCACTTCTGCTGCCCCGTTTCATTTCTTTATTCCTCTAAATCACAGGGGGGGAATTTTTTTTTAAGAAAACGCTGAACCCACTTGTGACACTTCTGAACAATATAGTGCAAAGAACAAACAAACATTAGTTTAGATTTACCATTAGTTTGTTTGTTGCGGACAGGGGCGTCAATTGGGTATGGCAAGGTATGGCAGCCGCCACACCTTGGCTTCAAGGGAAAATGTAAATGTTTGTTTTTTAAATACATTTATGGAATTACTCTGTGTCTATATTGATTATTCTATTACTTAATACATATAGAATAACTACAAATGCAAATCAGAACACGATCGATTTCACTAGTTATTATACACTGCAAAAACTGAAAATCTTAACAAGAATATTTGTCTTATTTCTAGTTAAAATGTCAAAAAAAATCTCATTACATTTAAGACAAGACTCAAAAACAACCCTTTTCACCTGTTTCAAGTAGATTTTCACTTAAAATAAGTGGAAAAATCTGCCAGTGGAACAAGATTTTTTTGCTTGTAATTAAAAGATAAATCTTGTCCCACCGGCAGATTTTTCTACTTATTTCAAGTGAAAATTTACTTGAAACAGGTGAAAATGGTCAAATAAGTTATTTTTCTGGTGATGGCTCTTGTTTTAAGTGTAATGAGATTTTTTGACTAAAAATTAGACATTTTAACTAGAAATAAGACAAATATTCCTGGTAAGATTTTGAGTTTTTGCAGTGAGCGAGACCGCATTTGGAAAAAGTTCCAATTTTCTTGACCACACAGATAAGCTCCATAGCAGACTTCTGTGATGAGTATTTGCTGGACGTGTTTATTGATACTCTAGTTCAGTTCTGTGACTCGTAACCTTGCCATACCTTAACTTCCACTGAATTGACGCCACTGGTCTTAATGAGTTAATTTGTTGAATTAAGTTTTCCTCCAACTCTTTTACACGTTTTACTTATTCTATTATTTACAACAGTGACAATTAAACACAGATAACAGAAAAAAAGAAAAGAGAAACTTTGAGTGACAACCCTGTCACACAAAGTTGACAGCGACATACGCTGCCAAGTGTAAATGGAGCAGCGTGTTTTTTCCTACTCACAGCCCGTTTCGGTGGCCAGGTCCTGGTACTGGCTGGCGTGGCGGGTCTGTGAGGCTCCCATCCCGGCCGCGGCTCGTCCAGGTCTCGCTGCTGCTCCGGTGCTTCAACTCGCGGCTCTGCCGGCGGGAGGTCAGCTCCGAGGTTTTCCCCAAGGTCCTAAAACCCCCCCGTACACCTGCTGCTTGAGCCTGAATTATGGTTCCGCGTAGGGTACGGCGTAGGATCTGCGTTGGTGTAACGCGGAACCATAAATCAGCCTTATCACGTTTACTGTCGGTTTGTAATCTTTCCTCGATAAGATAACAACTTCACAGGTTTCATGGAGTGAAATGTACGACGGAGTATTAGGGCCAAACTAAGACAAAAAAAAAAAAAAAAAAAGGAAATTACGAGAATAAAGTCATAATATAATGAGAATAAAGTCGTAAAATTACGAGAATAAAGTCATAATGTTGAGAGAATAAAGTTGTAATAGAATAAAGTAATATTACGAGAATAAAGCCGTAATATTACGAAAATAAAGTTGTAACATTACGAGAATAAAGTCGTAACATTACGAGAATAAAGTGGTAATTTATGAGAATAAAGTCATAATATTACAAGAATAAAGTGGTAATTTATGAGAATAAAGTGCATGGTCATTTATGAGAACTAACAGGAAGGGCATCTTCTCCCTATGTTAAAATGAGCAATATTGAGCATCTTGTGAAGTTATTTATATATTTATGATATATTTAATATTATGACTTTATTCTCGTAATATTACGACTTTATTCTCGTAATATTACGAGAATAAAGTGGTAATTTATGAGAATAAAACCATATTACAAGAATAAAGTGGTAATTTATGAGAATAAAGTGGTCATTTAAGAGAACTATCAGGAAGATCATCTTCTCCCTATGTTAAAATGAGGAATATTGAGCATCTTGTGAAGTTATATTTATATATTTATAATATATTTAATATACCGACTTTATTCTCGTAATATTACGACTTTTTCTCACAACATTATGACTTTATTCTCATATTATTATGACATTATTTTCGTAATTTCCATTTTTTTGGGTCTTAGTTTGGCCCTAATACTCCGTCGTAGAAATGAGTCAGAGAAGAAGTTAACTTTTTAAACGCTTTATTTTTTCCCCTCCCTCTCTCTCTCCAAGCTTATGTCACTTTCAAGTCATTTGTTGTCCTCGTACCACAGAAATACTGATGAGCTACAGCGTACATATTTCACCTTTACTGTAAATATACAGAGAGCAAAAACTCATGATACTGTAGGAATGTGTGAGTTGACTTTTATTAGTACATGAAACTGTTAAAAGGTGGAGATTTGAAAGTTTAAGTTCAAAGTGTTTTTTTGGTGACACTTTACAATAAGTCCCATAATTTGCCCAGTTAAGTGACCTGATGAATAGAATAAGTGCTTATACTTAAACAATCCTGATCAAACTGTTTAAAGAAAAAAAAAAACACCACCAAGGAGTTTATTTCATGTTAAAACGACAGTTTGAAATTAATTTGAAGGAATATTTGGTTACTCTTAGGAAGAGTCACTAGCTCTTGCGGTCTCGTCTTCCTCCTGTCGGCACCAAGTACCTACAGAAACCACAGATCATCTGTTGCAACAACCGTGTATTGATTTAGGGCATCATGTCCTCAACAATGATGGTCACTGATCACTAAGATGGAGATGGTGGAGATCACGGTAGAGGTGAGGAACCCCTGGGTCCCACTGGGTCCGCGGACTGTTGGAGACACAAATCGGCCCCGACTATAAACGCCCCGCCCCATGCACACTTTAACTGGCTAGCACCAGCTGTGGATATGCAATCTGACCGGCTGATGTTTGAAGCCAGGCAGAAAAACATTTCCCCAGCGTTTGACCAAGCGACCAACCATCAAACTTGAAGCAAAAGTACGATTTCTTGCAGTTCCTCGACTGACCCCTAGAGGCTGGCTCCAAAAGTTAGTCGATCTCCATTGAGGGGCCGGCGGGAATTTTTTAGTACCACATAAGGAGATTTTATATAAAAGAGATACATGTATTTGTACTATAATTGAGTCGGCTCAGCCGATGGCTAGCCTTTATTGTGTCCTCATCTGTGATGCTACCGTGCTTAGCAACGCAATCAGCAGCTAGTACTAACCAAGCTTCGGCTAAACGCGACAAGAATCTATGATTTCACCATCGAATCAAAGTGTGAGACAGTATATTCTGCCCTAACATCTGCTGGCTCCTCTGCAGCCGATTTCGGCCGAGATCGGCTGGAGGAGCTGGGAGCCAAAGCTAACTTTGACCGACAAACGGTGTGTGTTCCTATCAACTTCCCGCGCAACATGGAACATGGAAGACAGGAAGGTTTTGAGTCAAGTGACTTAATGCTCCGTCCACTGAACAGTGATGATGACCGTGTCTTTGGTTCCCATGTAAACTGGGGGAGGGGTGTTCCTCATCAATTCCTACAAAACTAAGCAAATTTTAAACCTTTTTGTAAAGTATCTTCACATGTTTTATTCTTTTGTATGGCACTGGGTTGAGGGTAAAATCTGCAGACGGGTAATTGGATGCAGGGAGATGCAGGTACAGAAACATTCCTTGATTTTAGGCAGGAGGGATTTACAGCACCTGGATACTCATCTGTGATAATCCATTCCCAAGATCAGCGCCGTCAATACTTTGTTTGTTTTTTTTCTTTTTTTAAAAGGCTAGTGAGCATCATGCTTGATATGATTTTAATGGATTGAACTTTGTTACTACAACTACGCTGCGGTATTCCAATGTGTGTGTGTGTGAATATGAATATATATATATATATATATATATATATATATATATATATATATATATACCTATATAAATATATGTATATATATATATATATATATATATATATACCTATATATATATATACATATATGTATATACCTATATGCATATACACACACACACACAAATATATATATATATATATATATAAATAATTAAAAATAAAGAAAGAAACGATCTTTTCTTCTATTAAAGAAAACAAGAACATTTTGTTACACTTGACCTGGTGTTGATGTGCAACAACCAGTGGAAGGAGAATCGAGAACAGGTAACCAGCAGCAGCAGCCGGGTAACCAGCAGCCGGGTAACCAGCAGCCGGGTAACCAGCAGCCGGGTAACCAGCAGCCGGGTAACCAGCAGCCGGGTAACGGTCAGAAGCGTCGTGGTACAGCTACATGGCTCAGTGGCTATTTGGGTCTGCGGCAGGAGCCTCAGTCTCAGTCTCAGGGCTCAGTCTGTGATAGAGCTCCTGTACCAAGGCCAGAGTCTTAGCCACGTCCTCTGGGTACCCGGCCTGCAGTTCCGCATTGGCAACGTAGCAGTTTTCAGCAAACTCGGAGAAGTAGCGACCCACCTCCGGGTGGTTAATCTCCTGTGGGTCCGTGTGGGGCTCCAGGTTCTCTGAGGAAAAAGAAAAGAAAAAAAGAAGCAGAGTGACCACACTGTTACTTCAATTACAAACTCCACAGACAACCCCGCACTACAAAACTCTGGTAAAACTGTTTGTTTTCGGCGTCCGTGCTTCACAGCAAAGCTGAGAGAGCAGACGAGAGCTCATCCGACCAGACCCTCCCTGGGGTCGGGGAGACGGCAGCCTGTGGGCGGACGGCGAGGTGCTGGAGAACAAAGACTACACATGCAGTGAAAGTGGCGCCGTCAGCGCTGACAAGAGTGGGGAAGTACAAAGAAATGTCTGAGTAGCTTGAAGACAGAAGCTCTCTGAAGAAAAGTTATCAAATAAAAAAAGGAGTGATGCAACACAGTTTGCAGGCTTGCACTCAGATCTGTTAACAACAGTCTTACCTGGAAACACCTCTGACCTGATTATCACAAATGCTTTTAAGAATAACTACATATGCTGCTAGTATTATGTTATTTTCAATTATAGCGCAACAATCAACATAATCTGACGAAGGTGGTTTTGCCCGAGCACTTTCTTGTACAGGACTGTCTCAGAAAATTAGAATATTGTGATTTTCTGTAATGCAATTACAAAAAGAAAAATATCATACATTCTGGATTCATTACAAATCAACTGAAATATTGCAAGCCTTTTATTATTTTAATATTGCTGATCATGGCTTACAGCTTAAGAAAACTCAAATATCCTATCTCAAAAAATTTGAATATTCTGGGAATCTTAATCTTAAACTATAAGCCATAATCAGCAATATCAAAATAATAAATAAAAATAAAAATAAAGAACTTTATCACAATATTCTAATTTTCTGAGACAGTCCTGTACATGTTCCTCACATGTTAGGCTTTCAACCGTCTACCCAAATAAACTTAATTGTTTTAAACATTCTGCACATTTTTCATGGCACAACTTGTGACTGCTGGTTCATAATTTGATATTTTAAGGATTAAGAGAGCCGTACCCTGTGCAGCATAGCGGCACGTGCCGTCATGTACCAGCACATTATAGAAAGGCTGGTTAGCCCCGTTGGACAGCTGGTGGACCCTCATGGTGGTGATCCACTCCTGGCTCATGTTGCATGTCGGGTCCCAGCCGTAGATAACGCAGGTGTACCCCGACCTGGAACGGAGGACAGAGGATTACGGATATGTTCAGGAGGTTCAACAAACAGTTCTGTGTGTAGAAAGACCTGGAAGGCCAGCTAGAATCACCTCTTGTGTTTCATAATAAGCCCAACTGAATACTGGATCTCCAGGTGTTCTGGAGCGCTACGCAGCTTCGTCTCAGGCGTCACCGGGTGCTTTTTGTGCTGGATGTGTTCCAGCGTGTGCTGAACCAGGTAGCCCACCGCGCCGTGCTGCGAGGGATCCAGCGCCTGGATGTGCTGCAGGATGTCCAGCACCTGCAACCGAGTGAAACATGACCTCAGCGGGAAGGGAACCTGCAGAACATCAGGTTTGCGTCCGGTCCCGCAGGACCCAAGGCAAATCTCATGGGAGCGGGCGGTTTGAACTTTGCTGCGGGCGGGAAAAGGGCGGCTAAAAACAACACTGCGGGATTGGGACGTAGCCTAGCGATAAGATGGAAATCAATGACGTGGAAAAGAACCTCAAACAAGGTCTTTACAAAAAGACAAAGCAAGGCAAGTCAGATATTTGGAGAAACTGCGTTTAGTGTCTGTGGGCGCATCTTGGAAGAGAGACGCACGGGATTGGAACCTCAGTCGGTCAGCAGCATTCTCTTCCTCCACAGCAATGTAATGGCCAAGTGATTCATTTGCTAAATTAATTCGTTTCGTTCGTTAACTTTGTTTATTTTATGTTATTTATTAGTGTTATTTGAGCCACTCCCAGCCTGCTCTTGTTGCTATAACCTCAAGGCAAAATAGCTTGTGCGATGATGACAATGAGAATTTGCATCTAACTTTTGGTCAGGTGCCTATGAACTGTCAATTATCCATCAAGCTCCACAATGATCATGTTAACATTAAATCAGATAGATTTGTCTGGGACATTTCTCTTGCGGGACGGGAGAAGACACAAAATCAATGCATCTCTATTATTGTGCGGGCATGAATTCTCAGTTTTGTGGATGCAGGCGGGAGTGGATATAAACGCTGCGGGAGCAGGCGGGAGTGGAACACACACTTTGCCGTTTTCAGTTCTACAGTCTGAAAGATTATCGACAAGTGGAAAGTATTCAAGACACTTGCCAATCTGTACGGAACTGGACGTCTCAGCAAATTTAACAACAAAACAAACCGAGAGCAACATATTAGAGCCTACAGCCTTCACCAAGCATGTTACAGGTTAAAGTCCATGGCAACAGAAGTACACGGTCAAGTGTAGTTCCTTTAGGAGGCTCTCCAGGAGCTCCTTTGTCTTAACAAAACAAAACACGGAATGACAATTGAGGTTCACATCTTTCACATCTCTCAGATGTAAGTTGCTTTGGATTAAAGCACCTGCTGAATGACAGTAGTAGTACATAACTGGATCAGCATGTTAGCAGAAACAGCTTGCACCCACCGTCAAGCGATGAAAGGGGCTTGTTTGTGCAACAGGACAATAATCTGAATGGACGATGCCACTACACTGAAGAACATCCCAATGACTGATCCATCAAGGTTTTCAAATGGACTAGTTAAGTCCAGAACTCAAGAACTCTAGAAATCCTGACTCGTACGGATACTTTGCAGTGCCCACATTTTTTTTTGCTTCATTTTTGTGAAATGCAAAACAGAACAGTGAGAAAAAAAATGTCATATTGTTCCTCACCTGAGGTTGCATCTGCTTAATAATAGTCACTATGATGAGATACTTATTACTTTTGTATACACACACACAAAAAACAGAACAGAGCAGGTGAAAAACAGACTTCATCGTAACAGAAGGTTGCACATCCCGACCTTTTCTGGCCAGATTCCCAGGTGGAAGTAAAGGCGCGCCTTCAGCAGCAAATACTGCACATTATTTGGGTTGATAGTGAGGTACAGGTCAAGACAGTCCCTCAGCAGCTGGTAAGACTTCTCATTGCCTTCCCTGAAAGAAAAAAAAAGACAGACGGTCAAGACAACGAAAATGACACACAACCTGCACTGATTTGCACCGAATACACGAGAACCTTAGGGCCGCAGAGACTGTAGACATTTTTAAAAAGAGGCTCAACGCCTTCCTTTTGAGTTTAGTTTATAACTGAATTTTATTTATTGTATTAATGTGGTTTAATTTATTGTTATCTAGATATTTCTCATTATTTTAACTAATTTTTTAAAAATTATTTTATTATGTACTTATTCTTTTATATTAACTTTTTTCTTTTCAATTTTGTTCTTAGGTTTATTTTAATGTTGTTCATACTTTTTCCTCACAGGGATCTTCCACACTGGGGACTTGCCCTGTGGGGTCGTTGCCATGGTGACGCCCTCATTGGTCTTTGGTAGGGGGCTCGTGGTGTGGATAAATCCCCAAGATATCGTTCCTCACCTCAGCGTCAAGCCAGGTATTTATTTATTTATTTATTTATTTATTTATTTACTTATCTATTCAATTATTACGTTTACTTATTATTTTTATGATTATGATTTAATGTATATGTGGGGTGGGGGGGTATATTTGTGCTGTGTGGGTATTAAAGTTAGGATCTGTGTAAAAATGACCAGATGTGTGTTTTTAACCATGAATGTGTGAGTTTTTCTAGGTTTAATGTTGATTTTATTATGTAAAGCACTTTGCATTACTATTGTATGAAAAGTGCTTTAGAAATAAAGTTTGATTTGATTTAATTTACTTTCCTCAGTCATTCAGTTCTTCTCTTTTCTTAAATCTTCTCCAGTCTTGTCAAATGATAATAAGACTAAATTAAAGCTCTACGTGAATTATCTATCATTTGTAGCATGAACAGGCCCCTAGAGAGTGGACCGTTCATGGATGTTGGAGCAACTCCACGTCCAACACCCCAATCACACGGGTTGAGATTATCTGGGGACCTGCAGCAATCTGTAATAATGACGGAGGAGCAGAGGCGCCATGTCTGATTTGTAAAGTAAAAATTCCACCACAAATTATCTACCCTATTTCAGGACACAACGAGGCTATGAGATCATTTTACTCTTGTCTGAATGCGCATTTCAGTGATTTGGTGATGTGCTGGCAGGAATCTTAAAAAAAATAAGAATAGAAATATCATCTTGTCGCCTTTTCAGCTTCTTTTCCGCTATAATCGTGGCAGATGCAACGCAGTGTGTTATTATATTACAATATGTCTGTAAATCACGGTAAACCTGACTTTTCTTATCCAGCGCGAAAGGGGCGGGGCTTAACACAGATGCCAGGGTGTTATTTTAGAAATACTTCACGTCCAGGTCATTTTAGTCCCGTGTGATTAGTACAGAGGACTCGGCAGTGGCTGTCAGGCGTTCCTCACCCTCTCTTGCCGATGTTGAGCAGGTTTCCCACCATCCTTAGCAGGACGTCCGTGGTGCTGATGGCGCTGTAGTAATCTGCCGTCACCTGGTGGCCAATGAGGTACTCGCACTCCTTGGCTGTCAGCTGCTTGCCTTTCCCAAACGCGTCGATGTAGATGAAGTCGTAGATGTCCTCGCTCCTGCGAAAACCCGTGAACACCCAACAGTCACCAAAGGAAGAGAGCAGATGTAGGAGAGCAGCAGGCACATGAGGACAATCGTTTTAAATACTAAAGAAAGTGGAATAAATTTGTGGATAAAAAAATAAAACAGATGTGTCTATGACTTAAATATTTACAATTACGTTCATTTTAGTGTTTCAGGCCACCAACATTGGGAAATATATCAACCTTCACCTTCATTTCTGCCATTTACAAATAGTCATATCTCAGGGGGACAATATTAGCTCGTTAAAAGCTGATCTCGCCAACAATCGACCATGGCAGCTTAAAGGTACGGTAAGCATACTCATAATAGAAGTAACAACAAACTCATGTGTATTCTGGGTCAGGGGGGTCTGCTGGACCCTGTCCCGGCTCACTGTGGGCAAGAGGAAGCGTCCACTCTGGAAGGGGTCGCCAGTACGTTGCAGAGCCACACGTGTGCACACTCACTCCTGCGGACAATTTAGTCATCAATTAACCTACCACACATGTTTTTGGGGGCTGTGGGAGGAAGCTGGAGTACCCGGAGCAATAAATGGTTGTGGTTTATGGGAAAAGGACCCAACAAGAACTAAAATAGTTTTAGCTCATAGTGCTCGTGTCTCGGGCATCTTATCTTGCAGAACTACTTTTACCACACCAACCCTCGCGGACCCTGAGGTCCTCTGGTACCGGCCTTTTATTAATTCCAAAAGTTAATACAAAAACCCAGGGTGAGGCGGCCTTCTGCTTCTACGCCCCACGACTGTGGAAAACCTGCCGGTGGACCTGAGGGCTGCAGAGAATGTTGATATTTTTAAATAAAGGCTAAAGACCCACTGTTTTAGTCTTGCTTTTAATTAATATTTTATCTCCCATTTCAGTTTTATCTAAACTTTTTAATGTATTTATTTAATTTTATTGTAATGATTATTATTATTATTATTATTATTATTTATTAACATTTCATACTATATCATGTTCTTATTTTATGGTACATTTAGTTTTAGTTCCTTATGTCCGTAAGGTGGCGTTTCCTCTCTGGTCCCTCTGGGCTACTTTTTTAAAATTATTTTATTTAACTACATTTTTATTATTATGAAGTGTATGTGATTGAGTGGGGGTTGTGTGAGGGGTCGGGGGTTTGGGCCCTGTTTTAACTTTTTAAAATGTACAATTTTTAAACATGTAAAGCACTTTGTGATACATTTATGTATGAAAAGTGCTTTATAAATCAAGTTTGATTGATTGATTGATTGTAGTTGGGTAGGTGTAGAACAGTGGTCTTCAACCCTGGTCCTCAGGACCACCTGTCCTGCATGTTTGAGATGTTTCCTGCTTCAGCACTCCCTGATACAAATGACTTTGTCATTAACAGACAGTCATTAACAGAGAAGCTGATGACGACCATTAATTAGATTCAGGTGTGATGATGCAAGGAAACATCTAAAGAATGCAGGGCAGGGGGTCCTAAGGACCAGGACTGAAGACCCCTGGTGTAGAACATGCACGCCTCACCCTACCCTCTCGGTCTCTGGCACCAGCGCAGCAGGAAGTGATTGGGAAAGTTGACGGGCTCCAGCTGAACGCCGAGTTTCCGGGCCAGCGTCATGTAAAGAACAGAGAGGCTTATGGGAATGCCCGTGTGGCGAAGCAGCACCTGAATGAAGAACAAAAGCGATTACTGAAAGACTGAAAACGACAACATTGTCTGCAAATCACTGAGAGGCAGGTGGGTGAAATGATTGGGCGGTGCTGGAGGAGCCACCTGGTGGATGTAGGAGTTGAGCGGGTTGTAGTAGTCGTACTCGTTGCCGTTGAAGTGCAGCTGCTCGTACAAGACGGCGTTCAGGGCACACACCACCTGCCGCTGCTGCTCCAGGTCCTCTACGACCAGGTCCCCTACAGTCACACACAAGAGGTTACAGCTCAGCAGATGTTTGCACCCAGCCCACATCTTCAGCTTCTTCAGGCAGTTTAGACTTGGAAACCTTGGGTGACGCGCACGCTGGGGTGAGACGGAGTCTTGATTCGCAGCATCTTCCTGACTTTCTCTGTGATCTCGTCCAGTTGCTCTGATATGCTGTCCAGCGTGACCTCAGCCAGGGGGTTGCAGTACTGATCCACCAGCACGGCACCTAAACAGGCACATGGAGCCGAGAGAGGGAACATCAGACGCTGAAACTTTGGCTGGAGGGAAAGGTTTTACTGTCCAGCACTCTGAAAAGTGAAATGAAAAGTACCATATCAATAAAGTTTGATTTGATTTAAAAACACTACAATTTGCTGTAAGTCGACTGAGTTTCATGTCCCATTATAAATCTGCGACGACTTAATTTAATTTTTAGATTTTAAGACTCAGAATTAAAAAGATTGTCACTGTACTAGGACAACTGCTACAATGAGGACTGATGAACAGAAATAATACTGTGTTTACTATGGTGGCCGACAAGGGCCAAACGCACTGCAACGGCCTAATGCGTCTCAGTTAAGGAAAACGGCTTCAAGTACAGAAACGATTCAAATTCACAAACTCAAAAAGAGGTACAAAAAGAGGAACGTGGCGCAAATGAAAAAACGTGCTGCAAAAAACAAAGACAAATGCAGCATCATCAAAAGCGCTGCAAATAGAGAAACGATGCAAAGCACAAAACGATATAAAACCAGAAACCATCTTCGAAAGAAAAACGCCTCATAACCGGTTACCAAACCTGCAGGGGGCGCTCTCAGCGTAAAAACTCAATGGACAGACACACGGGATGTAGAGAGAGAACGAACAGCTGACTGTAACGTTAAAATATAATAAAGAAACGTCTCGTAATGTACAGCGTTGTACAGTGATATAAACCACATTATATCACGTTACCGTTCCCACTGTATGTTTAAACCATGGATGTAAACACTGTGGTTCAGTCAGCTGTTCGGTTTTGTGCTTCGCATCGTTTCTCTATTTTCAGCGCTTTTGATGATGCTGCATTTGTCTTTGTTTTTTGCACCACGTTTTTTCATTTGCACCACGTTCCTCTTTTTGAGTTTGTGAATTTGAATCGTTTCTGTACTTGAAGCCGTTTTCCTTAACTGAGACGCATTAGGCCGTTGCAGTGCGTTTGGCCCTTGTCGGCCACCGTAGTTTACTTTGCACAAATCCCTAGTAACAGTACATGTGAATGACCGCTACTGCGGCGTCACCTTCCAGAGCCGACTGCTGCTCTGCAGGCTGCTCCAGGAACGTCTTCAGACTCCTCAGGATGTTGTGCTGTCTCAGGAAGTACAGGATTTTCTTTGCATAGTATTTCAACGTTAGGTTTTTCCTGGGTGGAGAACAAGAGATGATGCAATTAGAGGAGAGTAAAGGATCAGAGACTTTCATAATAAAAAGATCACCACCCAAGACCTGTTACTTATTACAAAGTCTAGGCTGTAGCATGTAGTGTTTTGGGTTTTCCCGTGACCACCATGCTGATCTCACCTCTTGTCGGAGCTCAGTATGATGACGAGCTCGTCTTCGCATAAGGGCTCCGGCATCCCAAGTGACTCGATCTGTGCAAAGGTGTCTCCCAGCACCTGGCCAACGCATGGCTGGGGTTCACACCTCGGGGTTAGTTTGCACATATGGAACCATCACATTTTCTGGCATGCAACCCACGTAATAGAAAGGGCCAGCCAGTTCACGTAGACAAACATTGCTCATGCACATCTTGTGTAAAGCTGAAGTAACTGAACTTCTTTGAAAACTGGTTACTTACGACTTCTGTGAAGAATCTCTTCGAAACCGACACCAGAGTACTTTGTATATGTATTCCAACTCTGAGGCGTGTTTTGTATTCTCTGAGCCAGTCACAGCTCTCATTCTGGCGGTAAAACCTCTGGAGTCTCGGCCATCTGTTAATAAAGATTTCAGAAATGATTTCAGGCGCATTTTAGCAGCCTCTTCCTTTTAGAGGAACACAACAAGTCTCCAGAATAGTTGATAATGAATCAAGTTTGCACCCTGTCCTGCAGTTTGTTGACTATAAGCAAAACTCAAGGTCAAACAAATGAGGTTCTCGGTGTTTTGCATTAAACATAGTACATACACATGTGTTAAAAGACACAGTTTGTGGGCCTTGCAGGAGTCTGGAGAGGAGAGTCCAGCCGCCCAACGGCACGGCACATTGATCAGCATCAGCAAATTGACATCTACCCCCAAAAAAAGGTCTTTTTTTATTTTTGAACATGTAAAAAAAAAAAAAAACACTTCATTAGAAGTTTAAGAAAACCAAACAAAAAAACAACAAAGAATTCCATCCTTTAAAACTAGTTATCTTGATTTACATGTGTCAAAAAAGGAGTAGGAAGAAGTGTAAGCTTATTTAGTCCTACCCCCATTCACTGTTCATTTAACCTGTATTTATAAATATTCACACACTGAACTCACAGTGCTAAATTACAGTATTATTATTATCATTATTATTATTATTATTATATACTGTAATTATACTCACACACATACTTGTACATGCATACATACTTACATATTTCTATATATTTGTAGTATGCCCATATGAATATTTATATAAATATACTTATTTACACTATACTATGTATATATATATATATATATATATATATATATATATATATATATATACATACATACACACATACATACATACACACACACATACATACATATACATACATACTCCTGTCTATACACATGCATAAACATGCTGTCCATTTCTGTACATAAATATACACAAATCTACCCAACAGTGTTATATCAGGCCCCTAAAAGCCGCTAAACCCCTTCCTCTTTAGAGCTACACACTGCAATAAAAGCTGGTTTTGTGGAGACAGCGGGTAACGACACAGACACTCCGCACAAACGCCAGAAACATCGCAGCACCTGAGTTTGTACTGGTGTCCCCAGACCTTCCCACTCCCGTGGCAAACGTCGTGCAGCCGCTTGCAGCAGCAGGAGACGTTACAAATGTCGACATGTTTGAGGACGGGGAAACAGAGGATGTGCTCGAGCAACTCTGTCGGCAGGTCGGTCAGTACTTTGGTCTGGGGCTCGGAAACGAGTCCGTTCAGACCCGGGTCGTCCTCCCTGGCTACAGACGTCGCCATGTTTACTGTTTACCACGATTACCTCATCGCTGTGGCCACGCCCCTTTATGGTGCAGGGGGCGGGGCTCCGGGCGGAGTCTGTGGTGACGTAGCGCGACGTGATTGGTGGTTGTGTCGGAGACAAGGTGGAAGGATTGTGGTGTTGCCTTCACGACCCCTGAGAATGACTGGGAAAATAAGGATAATTTTTTTGTGCGTACATATTCAAAAACAAGCGTGTGTAAAGTATCGGACTGCTCTGGTGGGGAACGGTGGGAAACTTTTTCGCTCTTTTGTTATAGGCGGCAGAGGGATTATTATTATTATTATTATTATTATTATTATTATTATTATTATTATTATTATTATTATTATTATTATTATTATTATTATTATTATTATTATTATTATTATTATTATTATTATTATTATTATTATTAGTTCTTTAGGTGAGTTTTTATCCATGAATACTTTTTAAGACTGAAGGTGTTTTCATATTGCTTTTGTCCAAAATTCAAAGAAAAAGAAAAAATCAAAAGAAAACTGAAAAAAATACCCAACTTTCCAAAGAAAAATCAGAATCAGAATCATGTTTATTTGGCCAAGTCAGGTCAAACAAGACAGGACATTTGACTTGGTTATTTTCACTCACTGTACAGTAAATACACAAATGACAGATCTTATTAACATATATACAATTTTTTTTAAAGTGAAAGGTGCAGCAGTATGAGGTAGACATGGTTATTGAAAGGCTCATTGTTACAGCATATGATGGAGGTTATTATTATTATTATTATTATTATTATTATTATTATTATTATTATTATTATTATTATTGCACAGTTATTGATTACTCTGAGACTCTATAAGTGATGTGAGTTCATCAGAGCAACAGCTTGGGGGAAGAAACTGTCTCTGAGTCTGGAGGTTTTGGCGTACGGTGCTCTGTAGCGCCGTCCAGAGGGGAGGAGTTCAAACAGACTGTGTCCTGGGTGTGAAGGGTCTGCTAAGAAGTTTAGACTGCATTTACAGAAAAAAACAGGTCAGTTTGAGAGCTTGAACTTTGCAAAGCAGTGGAATATTCATCCATCTTCTCCTAATGACTATCGACTTAACATCTCACATCATGAACGTCCTGTAGTCTTTTGTCCACTTTAAGCAAACAAGCACCTTTCAGGATCCACTGGAGTTTCCTTCTTGTTGTATTGTTGAACATGCCATCACACACCTGCTTCAAAGAACCCACAGGCATTTGGAGAAAGCAGGCAGTACTATGAGGATCACGTTCTTTGATTTCTCCAGTGCATTTAACACGATCCACCCTCCATTACTACGTAATAAACTCCAGAAGACACAGGTGGATACCCCCACAATCACCTGGATTACTGACTACCTGACAGACAGACCAGTTTGTGAGACTGAAGGAATTTGTGTCTGACCAGACGGTACAGGAGCACCACAGGGGGTTGTACTCGCCCCATTCTTCTTCAGGCTGGACACCTTAGACCTCCAGTACAAGTTGGAGTCATGTCACCTACAGAAATATTCAGATTACTCTGCAGGTGTGGATTGTATCAGTTATGGACACGAGACTGAGGACAGAGAGGTGGGGGACCATTTTATCGTGAATGTAAACAAGAGACCAAGGAGATGATTGTGGATTTTAGGAGAACCAAGATTAAGTTGAATAGTTTTCCTACCAAGTGGAGATGTTGGAGGAGTATAAAAATACCTCTGTGTTCACCTGGAAAGCAGACTGGACTAGAGATACAACTCTGATGCAGTCTATAAGAAAGGACAGAGAGGAAGTTCAGAGAGAAGTTCAGGTCCTTCAGTATTTGCATCACGATGTGTAGCACATCTATAAATCTGAGAGTTCAGTCACATCTGCTGTCGTCTGTTGGGGGAGCAGCATCAGAGCCAGTGAACAAGCCGATAAAGGAGGCCGGCTCTGTTCTGGGGACTGTTCTGGAGCCTCTGGAGATGATTGTGTAAAGGAGGATACGGGGGGACCCTCCTGCCGGAGGCCAGCTGGGCAGAGCAGGAAAAGATGGAACAAACAGAGAGAATGAAGACACAGACACAATGGCTAACTGGTACACTACAGGGATAACTATATAAACAGGTGTAGACAGCAGACACTGAGGTGGTCAGAGGAATCTGTTCCAGATTCTTCCCTCTGGCAGGAGGCTGCGGTCCATCAGGACCAAAACCTCACGCCACAAAAACAGCTTCTTCCCGACTGCAGCTGTCCTCATCAACAAGGCCCCGGACCCCCGTCCACCACGGACTGTCCCCTCCATCCCACTCTACGTTACATTAACGTAAAGACTCCAGTCCTGATCTTGTGTGTTACATTAACGCACATCCTAGGTCACTATTGCACAGACTCATTAATCCGGCACTTTAAAACCTCATTGTAGCAGCTAAAATTAACATATTTTTGCTTTGCTTAATTATAATGGTACTTTAAGTTTAAGTTATGGATAAGTTTAAATTATAGAAATTATACTTGTGTTACGTCATCACGTTGGGGCTTATAGGTGTGGCTTTAATTTGTTGGTTGGTTGGTTTGATTGTGTGGTGGCGGGTGGAAGACAAACGAAAGCGTTCATGTAGTAGGCTGATATATTTTTTGTTGACCGTCTCCATTTTGCTTCAGCCACACAAATATTCATTGTTTGTTATTTTATTTTTGCATTATAATAATTGATTGCTGCCTTTTGATCGTTTTTGTTACAATAAACCTGGATCACTTTAAGAACCAATTCAACTGACTTTTATTTTCCCCTTTTTGAGTGACGCGTCAGCAAGCGGCCTCAGTGGCCCTTTTTTTTGTTCCTACACTCATGTGTACATTTTCTCTCATGTTGTACATTTTCTCTTTTCATTATATATTTGCTCTTTGTACTGCACCAATCACCACAACAAATTCCTTGTGTGTGTCTAACAAACTTGGCAATAAACTTTTTTCTGATTCTGATTCTGATTAATAACGCTTAAAAAACAATCATGAATAAGAAACAAAAATGTAATAAATAATTAACATAAATACGCATGCAAGTGTGTAAAACAACACCATAAGGCATGGCATGGATTGAGGACTTTTAAATCAGGGATGAGTTGTTCAGGAGTCTAATGGCCTATGGGTAGAAACTGTATATAGCAGTGGTTCTCAAATGGGGGTACGTGTAACCCTGTGGGTACGTGAAGACACTCCAGGGGGTACGTGAGATTTTAAAATATACATATATTTAAAAAGTAGCATCCATGCAAAAATCTTTAAAAATAATTATTTCATAAATAATTGAGGAAAATATAAGTCTAAATTCATAAAATGAATTTTATCTTCAGGAGTAGGCTATTCAACTTATTATCCTAAAACCCCAGAGTCTCCCCCACACCAGGATGGTTCCACCTAACCTGTCAATCACCTGGCTTCACCTGTCAATCACTTGGACCAACGATGGAGTCGTGGTTGAAACGTAGCAGCAATATTTGTATGTTTAATAAATCAGTTACTGATGGCACAGTGCTCTGTTTTAGGTCTTTTTTTTTTTACAACCAAAAGTGCTTTGCGCTGGTTAGGGGGTACTTGGCTGAAAAAATATTTCACAGGGGGTACATCACTGGAAAAAGGTTGAGGACCACTGGTATATAGTCTATTTTACATCGTAATTACGACTTTATGAAGGGTCCCTGAATGCAGCACCACTGTTTAGATCTGGCAGCTAACAAGTTGGTCGCAGTGAGCTAACTTTTCCTTTCAAACATAGTTTATTATTTGTTCCAAGAGAAGTGTTTCCAAGTCTGTAGCGGCGAAGTATTGGAGGATTCAGACTCGGGCTGTTGGATAAAGTTGGTTACAGATTTTACTATGTAAATACCTGTGTTTTTTACTCGAGATAAGGACTTATTTCTCACATAACATCAGATAACCAACTCACCAACAATATTTAAAAGCCACCTGAGGACACTTGGGCGGTGTTTATCTGCTTATCTAAGTGAGTTGGTGAATCTGCCTTTTTCCTTTGTAGAACAGGTGAAACAACAGGAAACAGCAACATCTCTTCATCATTTTGGGAGTTTCAAGTCTGATGCATCGATCGCAGATCGAGTCACGTGGTTCTTGATCGATCCGTGGATATCTGGGATCCATCTGTCAGCAGCTTCTGGACTGGACCAGCAGAGGGATGTCCTGACAGTAACCCAGTATTCAGTAGATCAGCGTCCTCGCCATGGCCGGTGCCCTGGCAGCCAGGATGGGGTTTAACTCTCTGATGAGGAAACACAGCAGAAACTTCCACGTCAGGATCTGCACGATGGAGTCGGACATGGAGTTCAGCTGCGAGGCGAGTTTTCTGCTCCTCACACTCCAGATGGCAACTTTTGCAGGGACCAGGAATAGTAATACTGCATGTTATTCCTACCTGTTTTCTTTAAAGGGGATATATGAAAAAAGAGAGCACGCTTTCGTGATTTAGATCACATTTAAAGCCTGAATTATGGTTCTGCGTTAAATGGACGCAGAGCCTAGGGCGTATGTACGCGGGGACGCGCTCCGTACGGTGCGTGTCGCCGCGTACCCTACGCCGTAGGCTCTGCGTTGGTGTAACGCGGAACCATAAATCACCCTTAAGTGTCATGAAACAATAGTTTGTTGGGAAGCCTTATTTATTTATTTTTTTCAATGTATTTTTTTATTCTCATTTATTTATTTCACTTTTTTATTTTTTTTTAAATATCAAGACACAAAATAATACAAAACAAGTAACAGTACATGTGGGCAAAACAAAAAAACAAAAACGCATACTTTACAGGACAAGAGGGGACGCTAGAAAACAAACAAAACAGTACAAAAACAAAACAACAAAATCAATGTTTTTGCTCAGATTTCTTCTTATATGTGGGTGTGTATGTGGGTTGTGCGTGCGTGTGTGATTGCGTTTATGTATGCATGCACGTGTGATAGGGCTGGGCGATATGGACCAAAAGTCATATCTCGATATTTTCTAGCTGAATGGCGATACTCGATATATATCTCGATATTTTTTCTGTGCCTTAATTGTGGTTTCCCCCAAAGCATTATAGCATAGCATCTCTGTTAGCTTCATTTTTTTCTGAGGCAAACCCTTAAAAAAACAGTCAGTTTTAATACAAAGCCTCGTGCCAAATGTCACACAGGTTCCTTTATTAACAGAGGTCTGCACAATATCAAAATGTATAAAACAAATAAAATTAAAATAAACTGCCTGCATATATAGAATAAAAATGCTTCTTGAATAAAATAAAACAAATATCCCTTTCCTGCATAACAATTAAATTAAAATACACTGTGCAATTAATACAATGTAGACAGTAACAGGCAGACTTTTCCACTGAGGTTGACAGTTGTACAAATAACAAAACATTTGTGCAAATCTCAAATAAAACATTCAAGTCAATTTGTGACAAAATAAACTATATCAAAATCATAAAAAAAAAAATGTAATTTTTTTTTTTTTTTTTTTTTTTTTAAATCGATATAAACGATATTGTCTCGTTCCATATCGCGTTTGAAAATATATCGATCTATATTAAAATCTCGATATATCGCCAGCCCCAACGTGTGAGTATGATGGTTTTCTAGAGTGATGGTTATTTTAGGAGAGAGACAGCAGCCATATAAATAAATAAATAAATAAATAAATACATAGGATAAATAAAATAAATAAATAAGGAACAATGATAAATAAATAACCACAATAAATAAATAAATACATATAAAAAAAATGTCTGAAAGGATGTCATTCAGTGAGTCTTTTAGATTTGCAGAGCATTGTAACGTCACAGCCCCAAATCAGAGTAGAGTTGCTCAGCTCCCACGTCCTGATCTCTACTACATTTCACACCTTGTTGCGTTTCCTGCTCCTGTGAATCAGTAGTGCCGAAGCGTTAGCACTGATTTGAAAAAAGGCCCACCTGAAGGAGGGGAGGATGGCGAAGTGGGGGGGTGGGATCCAGTGGCTGAGTCCGCCCCCTTAAGCCAGCTGTGATGAACTGGAACTGGTTGAGAAGGGAGTTTTTCAACTGTAATTATGTGATATGTTGCCCAAAGCTTGTAACAGACATCTCATTAAAATCTCACGAAATCGTGCTTTTGAAGAAAAAAAAAAAGAGGCACGTTTTGCCTTCTTTATGGGAAACAGGGTTGATGATAGATTTCAGGAGAATTGATGGCGGTGCCTCAGGATTTCCTCCAAAGAGCTATGCTTTTTCGTTTTTCAACACTAGATGGCATTAAATAACAACTTACAAACGATGCATTGTGGGTCTGCTTCACAGGAGGCTCTGCGAGTTGTAATTTTGTAATTATGCAGCAGTGGAAGCAGAAATTCCAATCAGCTCTCAGAGCCGGCTGGAGCTGCTAAAATTCATCTGTGTGCGCCGCGGTTTGAGTCCAACACTCTTGATTTATGCTGGTTTCATTGCATTCTTGATATAGTTGCACCTCTTTTCATTATTTCTGGTACATCAAATCACTGGTTGGTGGTGCTTTGAAAATGAAAAGTATCCAAATGCCTTGCGAGCAGTACGTCTGTATTTAACAGGGTGTAACCCCTCCAGACTTGGCGGCTGGCTCTGATGATTACACACAGCACCATGGAGTTAGTTGCAGGTTGATATTTCCGTCCTGAGATAATGAACATATAATTTTTAACAGTTAGTTGTCGTACACACTGGATTTTATTTCGCTCCTTAAGTTGGATTTGGCTCATATTTGGTGTTTTATCTCAATGAACTTAACATAACTTCATAACTTTCATCGTAGGGTCTGTGGGTACAGAACAAACTGCATCTTATGTGTTGTTGACAACGCTTGCAGATCTCAGGAGAACATCCCTGTCCCGTCTTCGACTAATGTGGCAGACCAAGCATTTCAGTTCTGGCTGGGGAACCGAGGTTAAAATATGTGTTTGTTTCAGGTCAAGTGGAAAGGAAAAGACCTGTTTGAGCTGGTGTGCCGGACTCTGGGCCTGAGAGAGACCTGGTTCTTCGGGCTCCAGTACAACGTGAAGGACACTGTGGCTTGGCTGAAGATGGAAAAGAAGGTTCATGCTGCATCTTTTTAAAAAGTGGCAACCAGAACAATTGTGGGACATTTTAACTGTGTAAATGTTGACGGCTTGCTGCAGGTTTTGGATCAGGAGGTGCCGAAGGAGGAACCACTCACCCTTCACTTCCTGGCCAGGTTTTATCCTGAAAATGCTGAGGAGGAACTCGTGCAAGATATCACGCAGCATCTCTTCTTCTTGCAGGTAAAGAAGCATCTTTTGTCATTGCTCCTATCTTTTTCTTTTTCCTCTCAGTTTGTTCCTGAGATACTGAGCCGGCTATCTTCGGCTTTATTCGATACGTAAAGACGTTATAAGCTGTTTTTTGCAGACGCTGTGGCACACATCTCTGCTGTTTTCTAGATGTCACTTCGTGGTTTCTGTGTCTGGATGCTGCGTGGACTGAAACAAACACGGCGCTATTGCAGGGGTTTGTGGGAAGTCTGCTGCTACTTTGAGCTTTTTAGTGGCAGGATCTTCACAGGAACCAACCCGGTGGATTAAAACGAACCCCTGTGTCATTTTATGAGCTGTATCAAGTGAGGATTAACCTCCATCCTAACGAGGATCCTGGTGCTGGAGGCAGACGCCCCAGAGATCATCCAAGCCCTTTTCAATCACACAGAGATGAAAACGTGGCCCCAGAAAACAGGCAGGACAACCAGCTTGTATGTCACAGAAGCAAAAGTCTGCCGTAAGAATCACGAGTCCGATACAAAAATCTGTTTCATCAATCATTAGCTCTTGGATTGTTTCTGTTAGCGAGCAGATTGTTCAACATGCAGATTTCCAGCAACTCTCTTGCAGTCTTTTCATTACTCTAACTGGAATGAAGAAAACATAACGTGAGACATGTGTTTGTGATCTGCTTTTTGATCTTTTTAAATGCTCCAGAGAAGCGCTTAAATCCATCACGTGGTTCCTGTAACGTGTGGAAACACCCACAGCTTGTGACATGGATCGGTACCTGGAAAAACTTAAGCGGTACAAGTAATAAAAAAGGTGCCAAAATGGCTGATTTAGAAAGTCTCTTAAAAAAATCTTCTTCCTAAAAAACAAGTTACACCGTAGGAAAACACTTAATTGTTCATTTATACATAAAATAACAGCCCATCTGGATGCGAGCATAATCCCTCAATCTAGTAAAATTGTTCTGCTTTAAGCAAAAATAATCTTGCAAAATGTTCACAACTCAAATTCTTAAAATCAACAAAACAGCCACTAGACAAACAGTAAGACAAATTTCTTGAAAATGTGACTTTCTTAAAAATGTGTTTTGCAGTGTAAAAATCCTAAAAGTATCGATACATACAATTATTATTTAGAAACGGTTGAAAACTAAATTAGGGGTGTTTTTTTCATTTCAGTATATAATAAAGTCTAGCCCTATCATTTCACATGTCAGGCATTAAAGGGTTAAAATATAAAAAATAAGGTGGAGATAATGCTGAAACTGCAGTAGCGTCTTCTCACAACAAGCATCCCCTGACGGTGCGTGTGGTCAGTGTGGATGCGGATATTGGGCTGCAGAAAGACGCCTGCAGAGCCGTGGTTGTGTACGTCTTCCTCCTGGAACCTCGCAGACACGTGAACATGCACGCATGACCCGACCTTTAGCTAAAACTGCCAGAGGCCCAGACTCTTGAAATCCAGCACGCCTCTCATCAGAAGTTGGGGATTTACCTCACGGCGAGTAATTCAATTCAATTCAATTGTATAGCGTCAAATCATAACATCATAACAGGTCATGTCATGACGCTTCACAACATGAAAAACAGAGATAAAAGTGATCAGATATAACACATCATAAATAAATGTATAAAAACATAAGCATCAGAAAAAGATCAGCATCAGTGATAAAAGTGATCAGATATACAGTAACACATCATAAAATAAAACACAAGCATCAGAAAACATCAGCATCGGAGAAAGGGAAGAACAGCATAACATCCAAAAAACACAGTAACATCAGGCTAGCTGACTCTAAACATAGGATTTTTCATAGAGGAAGGTTTTAAGCTGAATCTTAAAGGCAGAGAGTGTGTCCGCCTCTCGGACCAAGACTGGAAGATTATTCCAGAGGTTAGTAGTAGGCAGACACATTTCCCGCTACCTTCCCGCAGGGGGTTTTACTCGGAGGGCGTTTTATCTCACCGGAAACAGATAACCTGTCACATTTATGCTTCAGCACTGGAAGTCTTATAAGTCCTTTGTAAAAGTGAATCCCACATTACGCAGCACACGTTCAGCTCGTGAGCTTTATCTGCGGCGTCCTGGCGGTTCTGTTCCAGCGCCGACAGGGGGCACGCGTCCACAGAGTTCCTCTCGGTCGCTCGGCAGAACATTCTGAGAGACCTTTTTTCCATCGTCCTGGTCTGATTGTGTGCAGCCAAGTGGAACCAGAGCACAACATATCACCGCTGCCCTTTCCAGCCGTTTAATACTCCCCGGGGGAATTCCTGCGGAGACCGCTGCACCGCTCCCCGAGCCAGAAGAGGAGACTGATTCCTGCGTTTGCATCAATTAATACCTCCGGCTATGTTTGCCAATTACCAATTAGGCTTTGAAGGCTCCGTCACCGGCCCAGTTAATGACGCGCTCCCTATGGGATGCTGTCCCTCATAACAATCCCATCATCTCAAACCTATTATGCTGCTTTAGTTACATGCGTTAGTATTCATGACTGTAGTCGCTGTATTGCTTTTAACAACATTTGGACGAGGATTGTTGTCTACTTACGGTTTAAACACACATTTCTTTGTGCCATTAATTCATTTAAAAAGTAGTTAAAAGTCAATTCGAAGGGTGAATGTGGCTCATAAAAAAACAACACTAGAGCCAGAAGATTACGCAGTATTTACGGCGGGATGCAGCTGCGAGGGGAAGAGAGGAATACAAATGTGCGGCGCAGCGCATCACCTGTCTCCTTATTACTTTGCTCTCATTAAATCCAATAATGTCAGGAGGCGCCCCCTGTTCAGATAGTGTCACGGGCGTGACAGCGGGATTAGTGCTTATCAGAAATGATCACTGATCCAGATGCACACGCACCCACACACTCGTCCCTTACACATTTTCAAGCACTTACACAAACAGGCACATTCACATCTTTGTCATGTCAGCTTGCAAACAGGTTCTGGTTTGTAAAGGGGACGGCAGGCTCAGCAGCCGCGGCAGGCTCGGCAGGCTCAGCAGCCGCGGCAGGTTCAGCAGCCGCGGCAGGCTCAGCCTCCTAGGGCTGGCTGTGATGTGGACCTGTCACCTCTGGCTGTACATCTTTTTGATTTAAAAAAAAAAGAGACTGCAGAATGGCACACGTGACGCATTAAGCTGTCCACTTATGCAGGATAACTACAGCAAAACCACATCTGGTTCCTTTTCATCAGGCTTTGTTCTCTATATGTATGTTGTCACGAAGTGGGGTGGATAGGACCCAGATGCAGGAAAGCAGGAGGAGGGAGTTCCAAAAAAAAAGTGATTTATCAAGTAAAAAAGTACCGGGGTTGACAAAAAAACACAAGAGCCAATATCAAAAAAACCTGACAGGACACACGGATGCAAACACAAACAGTACGGACCAGCAGGGACCAGGGGAAAGACCAGACCAGATATACACAGAGGGGTTGACGCGACACAGGTGCAGACAATCAGGGCAGATGGGACACAGGGAAGTCAAGACAAAACTGAAACACAAAGACACGGGTTTCCAAATAAAAACGATTAATCGCATTTACAATAATATCGCCATATCATACAACAGAATTTTGTAATTGCAGCATGAACGATTATAAGGTTGTCTGGTGACGTGAGCGTGAGCGTGAGCGAGAGCACTCGACTGCATTAACTCACTGTAGGGTTATTTGTGTACAAAAGGAAGATGCCGCGTAACGTCAGATGTTCACAGCAAGCAGCGCTAAAACTACAAACTTTTTTCCAGCACATTACTACTACTACTGTCATTTAGCAGACGCTTTTATCCAAAGCGACTTACATCTGAGACACACACACCCTATTTGTGGAGCAATTAGGGTTAAGGGAATCTTTAGACTCAAGCCCACCTCTGTAGCCACTATACCACCACACCACATTAAAAATTAAAGATTGTTTTCCAAAATCGCGCCGGCCTTTAGGCAACCGGGGACCACTAATCGATTGACCCGGGCAGTTTTCAGTGTTTCTCAATCCTGGTCCTCGTGGGCCCCTGTCCTGCATGTTTTAGATGCTTCCCTGCTTCAACACACCGCGATACAATTACCTGTGTTATCAACAGAGTTGTGTAGACCTTGGTGACAAGCTAATGAGGACCATTGATTAGAATCAGGTGTTTTGGTGCAGGGCAACATCTAAATGTACATTTCAGTCAGCCAGAGTTCTTCCCTCTTCTTCATTTGTGTATCTGAACGTAGGTCAGAACCTTCAGTGGGACAAAGTGGTATTACAAGGCGTGCCAGACCGTCTCCACCTTCAACATAACATATTCAGCAGCTCTTTGGTCTGTGTGTTTAACATGGCATCAAAAAGGGTTCTTATTCTTTCATTCATTTAGTTGATTTAATATATATATCTTAAAGTGTAAAAGCGTACATCTTGCAGCTTTAAGAATCCTTGTTATGTGAATTCCTAACCATTGCATCAACATGTCCTAGTCCTATTTAATCAATTTACTTCAGACATAAAGCTTGAATTTGAACCAGCTACATTACAAATGCAGAAATAGCTCAAATTATTTAAAATATCTGGTATTTTCCTTTAATGATCTTTATACTTTTCTGTCTAATAAGCTGACATTCCTGGGTCGACTTACTAATCATATAAAATGCTGTTGCTAGGTGATAATGGGTCTCTGTGTGACTATTATATTCAAGTCTTAGAATATTTATTTGGCACAGTTTGGAAGCTACTTGGACATTTAATTCACAATTTGAAGGCTTTTCAGTCGTAAAAGAGGAAGTTAATCACATAGAAACTGTTGATTTCATGCTTGAACAAACACTTGATTTTTCTTTGAACCACAAAGGTGACACGCTCACAGAAGTGTAATACAAACTAGAAAATTTCTGGAAATTTTGATATGGGCATGCCCTACCGCCCATTCGTCCCCTCTTGCTGCTTTGGTTTGGGGCTGTAGTGGTTGTGTTCGGGGTGGTTCTATGTCAGTTTGAGGTGTTTTTACGCTTGTATTTCATTCATTCCTGTGCTCCCAATAGTTATTAATGGGGCGCGCTTTTTGGCATCTAGCGTTGCCACGGTAACGCTTTTGACTGAGAAAAGTAATGCCCATCGAGGCAAGATGGAGACGCATCTAACGATGTATGCCGTGCATGGGTGCACGTTCCGGTTCAGGCTACGTTAACGGATAGGTTTTTTTTTTCACCATGGTACAAAACCCCATCCGAATGAATGGGGCCATTTGGCCTGGATTTTGACATAAAATTTCCTTAATTCCCAGCTTCATGAAATTTGAGTATGTTGAATTCCACAGCGTGCCGAGTCAGGGGACATTTGTACGATGTCTCTACGATAACCTGTTGCCTAGCAACAAGCGTCCAAATTCAAACAGAAATAAAAAAAAAAAATGAAAGGTCAATATCGCGAAAACTGTAGTAATTAGCATAATGAGGTTGTAGGGGCCGTTACTGCCAATCGGGCCGAGTGTTTGAAAGTTTCAACCATGTCTCTACGATAAAGTTCGGCCGAGCAATAAGCGTCCGAATTTTCGCCTTTTTTTTTGCTTTTTGGCATCTAGCGTTGCCACGGTAACACTTTTTACTGAGAAAAGTAATGCCCATCGAGGAACCATGGAGACGCATCCAACGATGTATGCCATGTATGGGTGCATGTTCCGGTTCAGGCTATGTTAACGGATAGGTTTATTTTTCACCATGGTAAAAAACTCCATCCGAATGAATGGGGCCATGTGGCCTGGATTTTGACATAAAATTTCCTTAAATCCCAGCTTCATGAAATTTGAGTATGTTGAAGTCCACAGCGTGCCGAGTCGGGAAACATTTGTACCATGTCTCTACGATAACCTGTTGCCTAGCAACAAGCGTCCAAAGTCAAATGGAAAAAAAAAAAAAAAAGAAAGGTCAATATCACAAAAACTGTAATACTTGGCATAATGAGCTTGTACGTACCTTTAGGGACAATCAGGCCGAGTGTTTGAAAGTTTGAACGATGTCTCTACGACAAAGTTCGGCCGAGCAATAAGCGTGGGAATTTTCGCCTTTTTTTTTGCTTTTTGGCAACTAGCGTTGCCCCGGTAACCCCTATTACGGAGAAAAGTAATGCCCATCGAGGCATGATGGAGACGCATCCAACGATGTATGCCATGCATGGGTGCACATTCCGGTTCGGGCCGCATTAACGGACGAAAAAAAGTGCGGAATAAGAATAATAATAAAAAGAAAAGGGAAACCTTTTCTAGATACTAATATATCGCCTTCATTTTCATGTTTTTCCTCGTTTTTCCGGCCGTGTTTTAGTTTTTGGGGATTTTTTTTTTCCACATCAGAGCGGGGTCATGCTGTACACCCGCTGGTGCGCAGTGGGACTTTTGCGACTTTAGCTTGTTAGCAAAATGCTAGCAACATTGCCCTTTGGGCCATTCTGGACGATTGCAATATGGTCATGCCATTACTTGGCATGCCCATAATTAATACAAATGGGGCAAAAAGGTGAAGATTGGTACATTTAAATGATATAGAATAAACAGCTTGAGATTGACGGCCACTGATTTGACTCTTCTAAGGAGGCGAGCTGACGGCAGCCTCTCTAAACCACTGTCATCCAGGGCCTGCGTCTGAAATGTGCGGTCTCATCGTGTCAAGATATCAAAGCCCTCTAAGGCCTCCAGATAAAAGGCTCTCGGTGCCCACGAGTCTAGTGAGAGATTTGAGAAGGTCTCAAAGTTTTTTGACGTGAACAGCTCCCGTTGGCTCCCAGTGAGAACTGCAGCTCAACTTTAGCGAGGAGTTATCATGTTCTCCAGATCCTCCAGCTTCGACCCCCAGCCCAGTAAGGACATCAGATCTGAGACCTGCATCATTGTTTATTTTTGTTAGTAGGTTTTTATGTCAGATGCTCTTCCGGACTTAACCCTCTGCATTTATCCGGGCTTGGGAACCACACAAGAAAGCCCACATTTGAATCCCAGTTCATCTGAACTACATGTAAGAATCTCTCTTTCATCATTTATGAACTCAAGGACTTTCACACAAAACAATTGATAAAAAAAAAAAAAAATCCATCCAGGCTATTTCTACAAAAAAAAGTAAGAAAAAGCGCAGTTCTATCTTCTGAATCTAAAAGTTTGATAAAGTTTTCCAGTATATGCCTGGAAGGGCACCTTCTTTTTGTGGGGAATTGGAAGTTCGTTACTTGCATGTGGGAAAACCTAATCCAAACCAATCAAGTGTGCTTGTTTGAAGTTAAAAAGAAAAGAAAAGAAAGTAAAAGAAAAGTTTCTAGGGGCTTATATTTCACACAGGTATAGAAGGTAGAATATTGCCTCACTAAAAATGTGTTTTCCCCTCCTTCCAGCTGAGTATTCCTCCCCTAAGTGTCAGTCAGAAGTTAAGATACTACTGCGAGGAGCGTCAAAGACACAAGCAGACAGTTTTTTGTCCCTGTTATTCCTCTCGGATTCGTTTCTTCCCTTTTTCGGTGTTTGCAAGTTACTTCAGATCACCTTTTTGTGTCCTGTCCTTCATGTTTTTTGTCATAGAAACAAATGTAATATTTAAATTAAAGCTGCAAGCAGCGATGAACGGGCCCTCGCACTCACGGTCACCGCCCCCCATAAGCATATCAGAAATGACACCACCCACGACTCTCTATGTCAAACCATTCAAAGGTTATAGCAGAAAAAAGGGACAACCAATCAGAAGAAGGGGCGGGGCTAATTCAGGCCAATGAAGGTCAAGGACTCCATACATAATCTTAAGACACCACCCACGACTCTCTATGTCAAACCATTCCAAAGTTATATCAGAAAATCGGGACAACCAATCAGAAGAAGGGGCGGGGCTAATTAAGGCCAACGAAGCTTAAGGACTCATTACAGAGTCCCATGACACCACCCACAACTTCCTATGTCAAACCATTCAAAAGTTATGGCAGAGAAAAGTATTCTAGGGGGCGCTGTTGAGCAGTTAGGCCACGCCCATTAATGCAAACCATGAAATATCAAATTTATCGCCAAGTCTGTCTTGCATGCAAAATTTGTTGACTTTTGGAGAACTATCAAATATGGACCAATCAGATTTCAAAATGGCCGACTTCCTGTTCGGTTTGGGCCATGGCTCCATGAGACTTTTCTTTAGGTTGTGCCATCATACAGGTGTGTAGCGATTTTCGTGCATGTACGTCAAACCGTATTGTGGGGCTTGAGGTACAAAGTTTTCCGGGGGGCGCTGTTGAGCCATTTTGCCACGCCCATTAATGCAAACCATGAAATATCAAATTTATCGCCAGGCCTGGCTTGCATGCCAAATTTGGTGCCTTTTGGGGAACTGTCAAATATGGACCAATCAGATGAAGTGGGGGTGCGCTTGTTGGCGTCTAGCGTCGCCACGGTAACACTTTTGAAAGAGAAAAGTAATGCGGGTAGTCGCAGGATGGAGACGCACATTTTGATGTATAACACATCTGGGTTCACGATACGGTTCGGGCCGTATTAATTCTCGAAGGAATGGCATATATTGTTCCAAAATTACGCGATTAATTCAGAATGTTCAAAATGGCCGACTTCCTGTTTGGTTTCGGCCATGGCTCCAAGAGACTTTTCTTTGAGTTGCGACATGATACAGGTGTGTACCGATTTTGGTTCATGTACGTCACACCGTATTCTGGGGCTTGAGGCGCAAAGTTTTTTCGGTCTGAACCAACCAGATGAAGGGTGGGCGCGCTTTTTTGCGTCTAGCGTCGCCATGGTAACGCTTTTGAAAGAGAAAAGTAATGCGTGTTGTCGCAGGATGGAGACGCACATTTTAATGTATAACACACCTGGGTGCACGTTACGGTTCGGGCCGTATTAACTGCCGAAGGAATGGCATAAATTGCGCCAAAGTGACACGATTAATTCAAAATGGCTGACTTCCTGTTCGGTTTCGGCCATGTCGCCAAGAGACTTTTCTTTAAGTTGTGTACTGATACAGGTGTGTAGCGATTTTCGTGCATGTACGTCAAACCGTATTGTGGGGCTTGAGTCACAAATTTTTCCGGGGGGCGCTGTTGAGCCATTTTGCCACGCCCATTAATGTAAACCATTAAATATAAAATTTTTCACCAGGCCTGACTTGCATGCAAAATTTGGTGACTTTTTGGGCACGTTTAGGGGGGCAAAAAGGCCCTCCTTTCGTCAGAAGAAAAAGAAAAAGAAAAAGAAAAAGAAAAAGAAAAAAAAAAATTCCTACAGATACAATAGGGCCTTCGCACTGAAGGTGCTCGGGCCCTAATAACTCACAAGAGTACCAAAGGTTATTCTCCCTGCAAAAGCAATGGCAGAAAACATTTTCCTGCTGTTATAAGAACACAATGGATTTTCTGATAAAATAAAACTATATAGAGACAGGGTGCAGTGTATTTTCTAATCTAACTGTGTGAAAAAGGTTCAAATAAAGGACAAGGACACTGTTATTCAGGCAGAAGCATGAGCTCTAAAGATGATTACATTTGGTTACCTTGTAGGTGAAGAAGAAGATACTTGAGGAGGAGATCCACTGCCCCCCCGAGGCGTCTGTGCTGCTGGCGTCCTATGCTGTCCACGCCAAGGTTAGTGGTCTTCAAAGATGTGTGATCACTCACAGTTACACACGGCCACCTACTGATCCGTCCATACTTTAAAATCTGAACTCACCTGCTTCTCTTTCATATATTCATTTGGACTTCATAGATTCTGTGTAATTTGCTGCGAGTTATCCTTTCTTTTCTGACACCGTAGACACAGTGTTTTACCTGATCCGTATTCACCTGGTTAACTGCCTCGCAGTTTGTTCAGTTCATTCTTCGTGACAACAGAAGACTAATATTTAAAAAACTAACCCGGGGGCTACATTAAATCATTTTGTGGAATTTGAGGGGAGTTTAACATTTACTTGGGTAAATATCTGCAAAATGCTTCTACGTCTTTCAAAGCGGCGCAGAGAGACTTCCTCCCTTCATAACCCGCAGGGTCGGCTTTTATAATCCGCTCATATCGAGCCTCGCCTGAGAAAAGTCATAAATCAACTTCAGCTGATCCAAATCTCTGCTGTGTGTGGGTCTCGATAAGGACCAGAGGAGCACGCAGCACATTTTCACCTTCGTGTTTTTGGATTGATTTGCAGAATTCCTGTCCTGATGAAACACGACAGGACATGTAATGAGGTGTCAGGACTGCATCTGTTAGGGAACCAGTCCTCCTTACCCCTTTTCAGACTTTACATTAGTGACATTAAGAGTTGAAATATTTAGATTAAATATGAAGAATTGTGCAGCCTCCTTTTTGTGTCCTCCACTTTCCTTTTTATCAGCTTTTTGTTTGTGGACTTCAGAGCAAACAAGGTTCTCGGTTTTCCTCCGCTGAATAAATTCACACTTTTGTAGCTGATGCATCATCCAAGTTTGTTTTGCAGTTCAACTGCTGCCTGAGTGTTGCTGGTTTTTCTAAGCATTCACGTTTTCTTTTGCAGTCATGGTATTCAGTGGTGCTACGTTTCCTCCAGACTTCTTTCAGACGTCAACGAGATCCAACTGATGTTTCTTTATGTACAAAAAGTTGATGGTTTGTTCTCGTGATCGTGGTTTTTAGGTTAAAACAAAACATGATATGATCGGTTCTCGGTATATTTCTCATTATTTGGTTCCTCTCTTACCAAGCTTACGTCTAAATGGCTTCCGTTTGTATTTTTCTTTAATTTCTTTAAAAAGTTATTTTCCCGTCAATTGCATCATCGTGATGGTATCCCCCCGTTTTCACTGCCCCGCTTACACCTGGTATTAAAATTGGCCTTGAGCGATCCGATCACACGTCTACAGCTCTGCGTGCATCTGTTCACATCTGGCATCATCACATGACACGTCTCCACGTGCATCTCAAACAGCAACGTGTCATTAGATCAGATCTCCCCCCTCAGCCCCACGGACATAAACAGATCGGGGGTTTCTTTTCTTTCAGCAGTGAGGAGTAGCATTGCACATCTAGCTGTCAGGAAGAAGAAGAGGAGGAACACCTTTCCTGTATGTCCGATTTCTTTCCCCTTAGCTTTATTTAACAAAGGGACCAAACATCTACAACAATAATACTAATGAAAATAAATCCAAAAACATGGAGGATAACAGAAGTCCTTCGAAGAACTCATCACTTAGGTATGTGGCACCTGAACGCCAGGCTCCCCAGGTCTGATCGGATTCCCCAGAACAGACGTTCACATTGACAAGCTACTATACTGTAGTTTTATACAATAATGAACCACACCCCTTTTTTTTTTTGTTTTGTTTTGTTTGTCATATAATCTAATCTAATAAACCACACCCTTAAAGACTCATTTGATAAAACACATTATCCAACAGGACTCCTATTCCTCCTCAGCAGCTCCTCCCACTCTGCTTTGTTTCCTTGGGGGTCTATTTCTAAGAAACATAATACTTACTTCCACCGTTTTTATTATTAATTATTTATTAAACTGTCTTAGTGACCGTAGTCAGCGGCTCCCAAATGTTCTGAGATCGAGACTGGAACATAAATGTGATCGCGCAGGTGCGGTGGCAGCCCCCGAATCTGTGGAGCAGCTCTCTGTTTTCATCTCCTTTTAATAATGTTCCACTCATCAGAAGTGCCACAAACTAAAAGTCAGCTATCACCTCATTCACCCCCACTCTAACAGTTGAAAGAGACTGGTGCAGTTTAAAAATGGCAATAATTAAACTTATCTGCTATCATTAATCCAAAAGCAAATGAGACTGAAAAGTATTAAAAGCTGGTCTTAAGTCAATTAAAAGTAACCGTGCAAGTGTGTGTTTGTCTTCAAGGTGTTAATAAGCCACATGTGTGATACAATCAAACGCATTGACTTTGACCTCAGTTTTCATAAGATACAATACACCTTTTGTTTTTATCACAGAACTATTTTTATTCAGTTTATAGAACCAAAGCATCCATCCGTATCTAAAATAAAACAGTAAATACAAAATTCCAAAGTGATTTATTGGTTGAGGATGTAAAACAGGTAGCTGGTCTCCATGGAAATTGCTCCGCGGGGATCTTAATAAGCCTCCAGCGGTTTCACTCGTCTTGCTTGAAGGATCCCATCTCTTTGAAATTCCAACAAAAATGATTGGAGGACTGCGGCGCAGCGTTTTGACAGGCAGACAAGGTGTCGTCAGACCAGGAGTGGAGGTCGAAAGAACTGGCCTAAAAGCCCAGGGAGGTTTACCTTTCTGCACCAATTTAACAGGCTTACTGCATTTAGTAAGAAATACTTAAATTTGCAAATCTGCTCATGCCTCGTGCTCCCCAGTGTCAGCGGCCCCATTCGGGAAACAGCCAGAAATATGAGGCCCCGATCTGTTTTAATTAAATCTGCAGTCCACCCTGATTAGAGTCAGTAAGTGCAAACTGGCATTGTAAATGGAAATTGGTGCTTGTTAAGTGCTGCAGCTGTTGAGCGGTTCTGGGCAGATGTTGCTTCGGCCCTCATCCTCTCATCATCTGTTCTTGCACAGGTCCACTGTGCAGCCAGTGAAGTACGCTATGTTGCACACAGTCTGAAGTCGTTCATGTTTAAAAGACATACATTTTGAATGTCCCTGATGTGAATCTGATCATCTACGTCAGATGGAGAATTTGTGCATGTTTGTCAGATGATAAAGTGAATTAGCAGTAAAAAAGTTAAAAGTTGTGTCATTAATTCATTTAAAAGTAGTTAAAGTAAATTTGAAGGGTGACTGTGGCTAATAAAAAACAACACTACAGCCAGAAGATAAAAGTTCCTTTTACTTTGAAGGAGCGGTAAATAGGGCATGAATGGAGATTTGTGTCCATTTGTGTAAAGAAATCTTGCAGTTTACATGCGCAAATGCACATGATGATTCACTTACTGTACTAGGAGGCAAAGGGGATTATAGTGTGTCTGTATTCATGCACAGCGGTGCTAGCTGTAGGCAGAGGCTTTATGTCTGGATGTTGTCCGTCTATTCTGTTTTTGTGGAGCTAATATTTGAAGAGAGCCTCGAGGGGATTTCTTTAACCATCGCACAAATGCTTGTGGATTCAAGGATAAACCCATAACGATCTGGCAGTCAAAACACGCTTTTGTCCATAATTAACTAATTAATGTGCTCAATTTACATTTTTTTTTTACACATTTGTTATATTAACATGGTTGGATTTCTATTTCACTTTAGTTCCATTTCTGTTTGTCAACAAAAGTCATTTTAAAGTTTATTTTACAGAGAAAGTTGATTTAGTCCAATTTAATCAATTTCAGTCAAGTTCAGTCTAGTTAAGTTCACTTCCCTAAAGATCAGATGAAAAAAGCAGATATATATTAAACTGTGTCCCCTGTTATTTTTATCAACTGAAGTGGTTCAGGCATCTGGTTTCTGACTGCGCCAGGTTTTGGGCTCGTCCAATCAGAGGAGGGCCCCAAGCTAGAGACGGGACAGTGGAGAGATCATATCTCTCCACTCCACTCTTATCCCAGAGAACCTCCCCGGTATCCTCCCAAAGGAGCTGGAGGATGTGGCTGGGGGGGGGGGCTGGACCTCTGGATGGATGGGTGGATGGATGATGGATGGATGATCGGTGATGGTTATAGTGATGAAAATGTTTTTACCCCAGGAACTGACTAGCGTAATTGTGAATTCTGCATTATGTCAAGGCATGGCAGGCTTATTTGGAACACATTTCAGCAACAAGGGGATTCATGTGCTTTACATAACAAAAAAATAAAAAGTAAAGAAAACAAAGTTGGGGTTACACTAGCGTGGCATAATAAAGTAAAGTCAGACTTAATCTACAATTACAGAATTACAGCCTCTCTGTCATCAGATGTATATTTGGTCCTTTAACACGCAGAAGATAATTAAAATATTCACTATCTCTTTTAGTTATTATATTATTTCTGCCTTTCTCAGAGATTGCATCCACAGAGATGTTAAGCAGTGTTTATACAGAGGTGCTTTTTTTTCCTTCTATTTTTTTTACACAGCCGTACTGAAATTACATTTTTTTCAAAATCTAAATTCAGAATGGTTTAAATAATCAGTCAAAGGCAGCTGTAAACAAATGAGTTTTTAACCTGAATTTAATGGAACTAAGGGTTCTGATTCTGGGGACATGGAGCAGACCTGAACCAGGAAACCTGAGAGGTCTGGGTGGTTGCTATGGCAACAACAAGTCCCTGATGTACTTTGGTCCTAAACCATTCAGTGATTTGTAAAGTAACAGTATTTTAGTATTTTAAAGTCTATTCTCTGAGGTACAGGAAGCCAGTGTAAGGACCTCAGAACCGGACTGATGTGGTCCCCTTTCTTAGTTCTGGTGAGAACCGGGGCAGCAGAATTCTGGATCAGCTGGAGCTGTCTGATTGACTTTTCAGGCAGAGCTGTGAAGAAACTGTTGCAGTAATCAGCTCGACTGAAGATAAACGCATGGAGGAGTTCTCCAAGGTCCTTCTGTGACATTAGTCCTTTGATCCTGGAGATGTTCTTCAGGTGATAGAAGTCGACTTTGTAACTGTTTCAATGTGAAATGTCCGCTCTGAGTCCATGACTACACCCAGATTCCGGGTCTTATCATCGTATCTTACTAGTAAATGCAACAAAGATGGTTCAAAAACAAGTTTTAGGTGAATATTGAAGCACAATGGGGTTAAACTAGCTTCTGTTTTTGCCTTTTTCCACAAAATTATATCACATCTTTTGGTGTTTTTGTTGAATAATTGAACACGTTAACTTTCTCTTTGGCCATATTTTAGTATGTTGCTTTCATCTGCCGGCATTGCATCACAGAGGTTTAAATGTTTGCATGTCTGAGTGCAAAATAAATACTTAAATAAATCAAGTGTACTTTGTAAATTATTTTGTGTACATGCTCTGTCAGCCAGACATCCAGCCATCCATACAACTGGATGAGTTTCTGTGCTTCCTGATTTATATTCTGAGCAGGTACGATGCTACGCAGAGATGTTGACCAGGAGTTTTAAGAAACAGCTGCTTGTTAAAGGAGGCAGCAGAGAAGTGTCTTGAATAAAAAGCTTTGGTAGTAAAGGGTGAGGATGTATCCTTCATGTGTGGAGTGGAGATGACTATAACATAGATGTGATAAGAGGGCAAGGCTATTATTATGTGTATAGCACATTTCAACAACAAGGCAATTCAAGGTGCTTTACATAATAAATATATGAAGAATGAGGAGGAGGGAATAAAACTGTTCCCCCTCCAGCCTGAATGAACCACGCAGATGGAAACAAAATGGAAAAAAAAGGTCCAGTTTTTCCTAAATCAGTCATGCGGTGCTTATCATACAATGAGACTCCACTGGTGCTGGTCCGGGATCCAGGGGTTTTGGCATCAGTACACTTCAATGCACTTTCTGCCTTTGACATTTTCAAGTATTGCCATTTACATTACACTGAAAGCAACAGAATGAACCTCACTCTGTCACATGCACGTGGTCAGGTACCGTGCTGCTCCGTGTTCATTTGGCCAGTCACTGACCGGGCTGCAGTCGGGAAGTCACCCGGCACTTTCACTGGGATGAAGCAGCTGTTGCTAAATTTAGAATGTGCTGTTTTTATGGACATTGTAGTTGTTTTAATCATATAATGTGTTGCTCTCTTTTCCATTATGTGGTACTGTACTAGGGCTGGGTATTGCCAAGGACCTCACGATATGATACACATCACGATACTTGAGTCACGATACACTACAATATTGTGATATCCAAATTTTGCGATCTATTGCCAAAAACTGCAAAAGGTATTATTCATCTTAAAATCCAAGTTGCATGTACATCAGATTATAATAATTCATGGGACAAACTGAGTCAAAACAATGTAATTCAAATTAACAATGCCGTTTTTTTTTTTTGCCATCTGAAACATTTATTACCTGAAAAAAAAAGATAAAAATTGAGATTCAAATTTTGAATATCGATATTGAATCGGCCGGGAAAATATCACGATATATATGCAATATCGATATTTTTGCCCAGCCCTATACTGTACTGCTCACTATGGATGAGCAGTTCCTAGCGTGCTGTTCCTAGTACAGGTAGGACCATCTCTACAAACGGGGAATGATAATTAGTTTTTTACTTCCATAGCGATCATCATCTGCGACTAATCTAAGAAAAGTTTGGAAAGTTCCTGCTCTAAGAATGCCAAGGATTTGTAAGCTTCAATCATTTTATTTCCCAAACGTGTGGTGTTTTATCAGATGTTGCGCACCTGCAGCAGGTCCTGGGACATCCTGCGCTCGTTCTGCAATGTCTTAAAACCACCGTTTAGTATCAGTTTAGCTTTGCTCAGCTAAGTTTTTAGCTAAAGTCTATGCTGTACTGTTTATCTAGAAAGCCACATTAAGTAAAGCCCTAACATCTTGTAACATGTAGTGGAAAAAAACCCTCAACGGAAGTTCTGCGTTCAGCTCTGCAGCAGTAGATTTTACTGTTTTAATATTGTAAGACCTAAAAGGTATTTTTGATGGTTGCCACAACGCAAAGATAAATAATTGCCAGCCAAATAATTAAAAGTGGGGTGGTGGAAACCTGCAATATGTGTTTTTTTTTTAAATGTTTAAGTTAAGTCAGTATAAAATATGTACAGTGAATTCAAAACAATATATGCATTTTACGCTACATTGGTTTTCCGGGTTTCAATTTCAGCACAAGATTGTGGGTATCGTGCGTATTGTATTGTACTGATTATTACAGAAATATAACCTGTATTGGTACAAGGGACACCAACACATAGTTGCATCAGCAATGCGTAACGCAGGAATAATCAACGGAAATGCTTAAAAATTGACATAGTTCCCTCCTAGAGGGCCCAGTATCACATCTGCACAGGAAAACCAGCTTTTGCTGTTGTTGCGATATCTCTCTGTACCATATAAACAGTCAGATTTGTTTGCATCATGAGGTCTAACCCTAACCCTGGATGTTTGGAGCTGGAGCCCTGCAGCAAGCAGGCTTCATTTTAGGGGGATGGAGTTTTCGTGGACCGCCAACGTTCCAGGCTGACGTACAAAACAAAAAACGTCAATAGCTATGTAGGAAATCCACAGAAAAAGACGCTTGCCTTTCTTTTCGGTGCAAGAGTCCATTAAAAATTCACTATTTAGCATCAATGTTCTGTGTTTGTAATGACTTTGTTGCTTTTATATTTGAGTAAAACAGTTATACAAGTAGTCTTTGTAAAGTAAAACACCGCCTGACACACACAGAAAAGTTTCTTTCTCGTCTTCGTGTACAGCTCAAAAGTTGGGAAAGTGTCTTATTGGATGCAGAACTGCACATGTCCCTGAGTGCCTGAAGAGCAAGGGCCTTTTCTTTCTGGTCTCGAGCTCCTTCGGATCATTAATTTAGGCCAGATAATCGAGGACGCGCTTCGCCGACGTTTACAAAGAGCATCAAAAGAGTCATTTAGGGCATTGATGTGATCTGCACGTCCTTCCTTGCTGCTTCGGTACCATTTTGTGACGGGCTCCCATGATGGATTTTGGATGAAGGTGGATAGGGGCCATTAGTTTTGAATGACAATGGTAATCCTTGCTTTTCTTTCCATTTTTTTTGCTCTTTATTGTAGTATGGAGACTACGACCCTGATGTTCATAAACCAGGTTTCCTGTCTGAGGAGGATCTGCTGCCAAAGAGGGTGAGTGATGGTGGGATTGCTCGTTGTCATTCACGAGTAACAACCCCGACGTTCGTCGAACTACTCAAGCCTGCAATAAAATGGCATTAAGATGGCATTTTTATGTCTGTTTTTCTCCATTTAAGGTGATTAATTTGTACCAGATGACTGCAGAAATGTGGGAGGAGAGGATCACTGCGTGTTACGCGGAACACAGAGGCAGGACGAGGTAAAAGCTGCTGCTCGTTACTTAGAAGACTATTTAAGTCTGGAGAATGTTGTAACAACTTGGTCCAAAGGAAATGTTTTAATACAAAACTACAGTCCTGTTTATCAAGTCAACTCAAGTCAAGTCAAGTCAACTTTTTTGTGAATTCTGACATGTGCAACACAATACAGGAATGAAATTGTCATCCACAAAGGCCTGCACCAGCAGATAAACAAAAAAAGACACAATGTGCAAATCTTAAAGAATAAAAAATATAAATATAAAGAAGAAAAAAACTATTTTTTGAAAGAAATATGTTCTGTATGTACAGTATAAGACAGGAATGGGTGAATATCTACATATACTCACACAGTATGAGCGGTTTGTTGATGAGTTAGCTCTTAGTTGTTCTGAGATGGGGGGGGCAGCGTTGTGAGGGGGGCAGAGTTCAGTTTCCTGACGGTCTGCTGGATGAGGCTTTCCCTCGGCCTGCTGCTCCTGGCCCACAGACTCCGCAGTAAGAAGGCTGCATAGAAGTGACATGTGGAAGAGAATAGACGCAAGCACGTGTGAGAGACATGGTATGTCAGCCTGACACTCTTGGATGGAGGTTTCTGGATGAAAGGTGAGCTCTCCAAGCCAGGAGCGCACTTCACCAAGCCATAACTGAGTCACCGTGCCGATCAATGAGCCTTTCATCCTGAACAGATGGAAGGGAGGGCATCTATTTTACAAATGTTGCCTTTTGCTTTCTTTTTCTCTTTCGGATGAAATGCACCACAGTGGACGGAGGTTGTGGTTCTGGTCTAAGGCTACGTGTAATTTAAAACATTCATTTCAAACCTTTGTTTAGTTTAGTTTAGTTTAGTTTATTGTTTTGCACAGTTTTTTTTTAAATATACAGGAAATATTAATAATAAACACTATAGGTGCAGGAAGAGGCACAATATTAAATTGTTATTGTTCTTGCCCTGAAGCTGTTTTCTTGGTTTAGAAATCCCAACTTGTGTTTATAGATCCTCTCTCAGCACTCAGAAACCATCATAGTTCTGGGGGAGGCTGCAACTTGCACTCAGTTTCATGGCTGACGAGTCTGCAGTCACGCCAAACAAACACAAACACATGTCAACCAAGCACGGCGTCTTGTGCGCACTCTGACACCGATAAAGGCACCAATCTGCAAATAAAAGGCAGGTGATGGATTCCTCTACCCAGTGGCTGGAAGCTCTCCCTCCCTTCTGCGTGCAATCAAACATAAATATTCCTCAGAAAACTGTGTTTACAGATGATGTCAAGTACCACGGCTGCCGGCTCGCCAGATGGAGTGCGATGTACTCGCTCTGCTGTAGTAGTTTCAGGTTCGTCCTTGAAAGGTACAAGAGCAGCCACACGTCTCCTGCTTTTAACGTCCCCTCATCAGTAAACTGCTCAACAGGCGTTCAGAGCTTTGGTTCAAAGCTGAAACGCAAGCTTCACATCAAATGAAGCGATTCTTCTTCCACGTGCTTCTGTGAGTTCTTCACAGGCCGAAGCGATCGTCTCTTTGCGTTTTGAACTTCCGAACATCAAAACTGATTACTTGAATGCCTTCTCATCCACTCCAAAGTTAAAATGTGCTTGATGTCCAACCTAGTTAAAATGTGTTAGCTCTCTTTCATGTTTCATTTTGATTAAGCCTGTTATTAGAAGTTAGAGCCACCAGCATGTCCCAGTTTTCTTCCCCTCCCTCATCAAAGTATGCAAATTATTTTTGTTGTTTTGTTGTTGTTTTGCTGAGTTCACCCTGAAATCCAGACAGATTTGCCAACAAGCTGCAGGAGAGAGGAAGAGGCAAAGCGCTGGATGCTTTGTTTCCTCTCCAGGACTGTTAAGCATCTCCGAGGCATCAGATTAAATAATGTTTCTTCATCATGCGTGACCCGTTAAGCCTTTAAGGGAGTTCTGGTTGTGTTTGTGCCGACGCCTCATGTTTTTCCATGGTTGCAGGAGCCGTATGGCCTAATCTTTCAAGCTCACACTAGAAGACAGACGCCAGGCTCAAAGAGCAAAGGAAACAAGGCCTGATCTTGTCTTTCTCCCCTTCTGTTTTACTCTTCCTCCCTTCTCTCCTCCACTTTCCTGACCCCCCCCCGTGTGTCTCTGAACCAGGGATGAAGCCGAGATGGAGTATTTAAAAATAGCTCAGGACCTGGACATGTATGGCATCAATTACTTTCTAATCAGGGTGAGCCCATATTGCTTTGCTATGTGTTTATAAAGTAACCCAATTTAACAGATTAGGAGGTGTGCCACCTTTACTATGTTATTAAATGACGTGCTTGGAATAGCAGTTAGACTCACCTGTTTGTCTCCTGGTTGAATCTATTTTGAGAACGATGAGTAAATGAGTGGCTTCTGGGCGGCTCTGGGTGTATGATCGATGAGTCACTGCAGAGACCAACCTGCAGCTCTCCAAATAAACCCAAATCCACTTGAGATGGTTCTGGCATTGATCCGGTGTGTTCCTCAAATGACATTTCACAATAACACCAAAAAGTCAAATTCAAGTCCCCGTTTCTAAATAAACGAGCACACGCCAAACGCCCGCCTCGTTGTTCAGCCCAATTCGGACAAAAATCGATCAGGCAGGCAGAGCCGCCGCGGAGCCGCGTTTGAAAGTTGGCTGGGAAGGTGGCCTCACAGCTTGATTTACTCCGGTTTGGTTTAGAATAAAAAGGGAACGGATCTCCTGCTGGGAGTGGACGCCCTGGGTCTGCACATCTACGATCCAGACAACAGGCTGACCCCCAAGTGCTCTTTCCCCTGGAACGAGATCCGCAACATATCCTACAGCGACAAGGAGGTGAGACGGCCTTTTACCCCGTTGTGCATCCACATTAATTCAATTAAATTCAATTGTATCTATTTATCTCTATATCTCTTTATCTATATACGTCTATTACAGGGGTCGGCAACCCGCGGCTCTAGAGCCGCATGCGGCTCTTTAGTGCTGCCCTAGTGGCTCCTGGAGCTTTTAAAAAAATGTTTGACCTTTTTTTTTTCATTTTTCTTCTTTTTTTTTCTTTGTCTTTTTTTTCCTTTTTTCTCTTTTTTTCTTCCTTTTTCCTTTCCTTTTTAATTTCGACATTTTTTTTTCGAAATTTTGACTTTTTTCTTGACATTTTGAATTTTTTATCAAGATTGTACTTCAACATTAATCTCAACATTTTGACTTTTTTCTCGACATTTTGACTTTATTCACGAAATTGACTTTTTTCTTGACATTTCGACTTGTTTCTCGACATTTAAACTTTTTTCTCGAAATTTCAACTTTTTTCTCAACATTGACTTTTTTCTCGAAGTGCATAATGAAAAAAAAAATCTTCCCCCAGTTATAACTAATATAGCTACATGCAGCATGTGTTTTTGTGGCTCCAGACATATTTGTTTTTTTCTGTTTTTGGTCCAATATGGCTCTTTCAACATTTTGGGTTGCCGACCCCTGGTCTATTACAACGGAAGTTGTCTCTTAACGCTTTCCAGAGACCAGAACATGACCCCTGAGCAGTTATTACATAAACATAATATAAACAATGGCAGGTAAAAACTCCCCTAGTGGAAGAAAAACCTTAAACTAAACAGTGGCAAGAAAAACTCCCCTTTAGGAGGGAAGAAACCTGGAGCAGGACCTGGATCATGAGGGGGGACCTTCCATTAGTTCCCATCATCTATCTTCATGCAGTTCCTACGAACGGGGCTCTGTCTTGGCAGCTGGATGTTGCTATTTTATGTCATTTTATGAACCTTGTTTGTTTGTCTTCCCAACGTGCAGTTTACCATCAAACCTCTGGACAAGAAAACCAATCTTTTCAAGTTCAACTCGTCCCGGCTGAGAGTCAACAAGCTGGTGAGTTTGGGCTCCGGTTGCCAAAGGTGCGTCGCAGGTGCAGCACAGGCGGAGCTCATCTGAGGTTTGTCTCTCCGGTGCAGATCCTGCAGCTGTGCATAGGGAACCATGACCTGTTCATGCGCCGGCGGCGGGTGGACTCGCTGGAGGTGCAGCAGATGAAGGCTCAGGCCAGAGAGGAGAGGGCCAGGAAACAGGTACACAGTCAGAGTCAGGCGAAAGTTTTTCCTCTCAACTGGAAAGTTCTCAAGGTTTCAAGGACACTTTCATGAAAATGCTAAATAAACTGTTTTTCCCCCGCAGTTCTACAAAAGGTGAAGTGCAATAACTTTGGCACGTCTGAAATTTTGTTATGATGTACGATGTACAGAGTCTAAAATTGCTCCCACAGAGAGCCCCCCCCCCCTCCTGAGTTCAGTCCCCAGCAGTACGAGACCAATGACAAAAACGTGGTGGACATACAGAATACTGTGCTGCTCAGCAGTCCGTGCACGGCTTCGCCACATCCTCAACTCACTTTCTGCTGCGCTGGATGGCTGCAGAGTGACGGCTGGGACTGCAGCGAGCAGCGTGAAATCACATCTGTCTAGCCACTCGTACTTTTATTCATATGTCAATCACGTGTTCACTGCGTTCCACTGACTGTTCTGTCTCGTGCACAAACTCTACGCCTGCTCTTTTTACTGCAGTGTGTTTTATTTCCCTTCCCTCTCAAACTTTAACGTGCATCAGAAACAGCTAATGTGTATCAATCCCCCCTCCTGCTGCACCATTTCTGAGCATGCTTTGATGTCTGCGTTCAGGTGGAAAGGCAGCGGCTGCAGAGGGAGAAGCAGCTGAGGGAGGAGGCGGAGAGAGCGAGGGATGAGCTGGAGAGGAGGCTGATGCAGCTGCAGGATGAGGCTCACATGGCCAACGAGGCACTGGTACGACTCACTTGGAGGCCGTTACAACAATAATAATGAGAAGTAACTATTCTTTTTGCACGAGTTGAGTGACCAGACTTCACTTTTCTCACGTCCATCGGCCTCAGACACGCTGGAGCTAATTATCAAAGGTTAAAGTGCGGAGGAGGAGAGCTCCTAACAGAGCTTCCTTCTGTGTGACTCCTCCGAACAGCTGATGGTGCGTCTGATTAACCCGGCGCTGTTGTGCGTGCCTGTCCGTTAATGTGAGAGCAAAACGGAACAGCAGGAGGCTTCAGAGGGGTGATGGAGGCGTGACACGGACACGCGGTGCGTGTCTGGAGGGCCTTACCTTTAGCTGATTAGTTCACTGTTATATAACCAAAATGACAACGTCACAAGCCGGCTTTCTGTTATATTAGTACTACTATTACTGCTACTACTACTACTACTACTACTACTTCTACTACTGTCATTTAGCAGATGCTTTTATCCAAAGCGAGATACATCTGAGAGAACAACACAAACAAGAAATCACACAGGAGGTCCAGCTGGATCGGTGCTGGTCAGACTGCCGAAAATCCAGTTGGACACAGGTGCTGCCATGCCAGTGCTAGGGTTTGTTTTTTTTACCGCCCAACACAACAGTCCCTTTATACAAGAAAGCTAGGTCTAAAAAGACGGCATCATGCTGGCATCTTGTCATAAGTGCATGCAGCTTGCTCAGGGCTGAGTCCTGCAAACAGCTGGATCTTCTAACTAGTCCTGATGAGCAGAGAAGTTTACTAGAAGCTCCTAGAAGAGCTGAGTCTTTAGCTTGCTCTCAAAAGTAGGTTTCTTAGTTGTTTTTTATTTGTGTTTTCATTTTTGTCCCGTAGTTTCTGTATTTATGCATTGCTTTTCTGCTCCACTTTGCAGTGGAAACCAAATGAAATCAAAACCCCAGATTGTTGCAAAGTAAAATAATGAAGACAAAAGTTAATCATTCAAAAGCTTTTCGCACCTTTTTATGTGATCTATAACAGCTACAATTCAGTTCACAAAGCAAACAATCCCTTTTATTGGGACAAAAGAAAAACTAAGAGTACAATGAGCTGGTAAAAGCCACATTCGTGTGCAAACCAATAGGACTTTCCTGGGACTCCGCTCGGTTTATTTGTATTTTTATTTGTTTTTTGACCTTTTAATCCCCCTCTTCCTGCTCCTCCGCAGCTGCGTTCGGAGCAGACGGCCGACCTGCTGGCCGAAAAGGCTCAGATTGCAGAGGAGGAGGCCAAGCTGCTGGCCCAGAAGGCTGCCGAGGCCGAGACGGAGATGCAGCGCATCAAAGTCACGGCCATGCGGGGCCACGAGGAGCGGCGCCTCATGGAGCAAAAGATGCTGGAGGCCGAGATGCTGGCTCTCAAGATGGCTGAGGAGTCCGAAAGGAGGTGAGAACAACGAGGAGGATGTGAGGCTGGATGAAGGCGGCGTCTGCTGTGAACATATATATACATATATCTATATATACATATCAGAATCAGAATCATGTTTATTTGGCCAAGTCAGGTCAAACAAGACAGGGAATTTGACTTGGTTATTTTCGCTCACTGTACAGTAAATAGACAAATGACAGCTCTTATTAACATATATACAATTTTTTTTTTTAAAGTGAAAGGTGCAGCAGTATGAGGTACACATGGTTATTGTTATTGCACAGTGATGGATTACTCTGAGACTCTATGAGTGATGAGAGTTCATCAGAGCAACAGCTTGGAGGAAGAAACTGTCTCTGAGTCTGGAGGTTTCGGCGTCCAGTGCTCTGTAGCGCCGTCCAGAGGGGAGGAGTTCAAACAGACTGCGTCCTGGGTGTGAGGGGTCTGAAGAGATGCTACCACACACATATATATATATATATATATATATATATATATATATATATATATATGTATATATATATATATATATATATATATATATACCGTATTTTCACGACCATTCGGCGCACCGTGTGAAAAGGCGCACCCTCAGTTTTGTGTGTAATTTTTGGATTTAAAACACACATACGGCACACCGACCTAAAAGGCGCAGTCTACAGACGGAGCTGCACACACGCGCGCCGCAAAACACACACGCGCTGCAGAACACACACACAAGTGTGCTTATTTAAAAATAGAGCGGGAGCAAAACTTAGTTTGATATTTTATTTCACTTTTCACATCAATCAAACCCTTCAAAGTCTTCATCTTCTGACTTGCATGTAGATTCTTCAGGCCTGGACATTTAGCGGATGACACCACCCACGACTCTTTATGTCAAACCATTCAAAAGTTATAGCAGAAAATAGGGACTATCAAATATTGACCAATCAGAAGAAGGGGGGGACGCATCTATCGTCGCCACGGTAACGCTTTTGACTGAGAAAAGTAATGTGCGCCGTCGCAGGATGGAGACTCACATTTTGATGTTTTTTATACATTTTTATAACACACCTGGGTGCACGTTACGGTTCGGGCCAAGAAGCGGCCGAAGAAATTGCATAAATTGCGGCAAAATTACACAATTAATTCAAAATGGCCGAGACTTTTCTTTAAGTTGCGACATGATACAGGTGTGTACCGATTTTCATGCATGTACGTCAAACCGTATTGTGGGGCTAGAGGCACAAAGTTTTCTAGGGGGCGCTGTTGAGCCATTAGGCCACGCCCATTAATGCAAACCATTAAACATCAAATTTGTTGCCAGGCCTGGCTTGCATGCAAAATTTGGTGACTTTTGGGGCACGTTTAGGGGGGCAAAAAGGCCTTCATTTTGTCAGAAGAAGGAAAATAAAAATTTACAAATACAGATACAATAGGGCCTTCGCACTGTAAGTGCTCGGTCCCTAAAAAAACTATGTATATGTGTATATATATATATATATATATATATATATATATATATATATATATATATATATATATATATCAGTAAGAATCCCGTTCTCAGATCTCGTCTTTGTTCCAATCCATCTGAACTCACACGTACAACATTTTACCCCCACGTTTCGCTTACTTTGTAAAAAAAAATCAGGAGGACTTGACACAGAGTCACTTTCTTGCAGGAGCATGAAAAGGCATTTCACGCTCTTGTAAGAAAGCTACTCGGTTCCCAAGTTTGTCTGGTTTTTCCTTAGTCAGTATTGTTTGATGCCAAAGTCATGTCGTGCAGCAACGGCGTGGCCCGCCGCTGCAAAACTACCTGGCCTTGAGAGGATCTGTGTCTTGGACAGATCCTGGAAGGCAGGTCACACATTCAGCTGCCCTCAGGAGGAGGAAAGAGAGGAGAAGAGGACTTTTCTTTATCGGGTTCATGCCTTTGAAATTAGTTTTGTCTTTTGTGGAGTGGATTGAATGCGTCAGATTTGATTTGATTGAAGCCGTTCCTTTCATATTTCCAACAAAGCAGCGTATCCATCACTAATAGCACTTCACGGGACCCCAGTCCCCTTTGTACGAGGCGATCATGTCGAATGGAAACCATTAAGCGCTTGACGGTAACTGCAGTTTCTGATGAGCACTTTCCTGCATCAGAAAAATTTAAACTCGCAGCACTCAACATAAAAGCGACCGCATCCACTCAAACGCTCGAGGCACTTACCTCCCCCACAGCAGTGGGGGAATGCTGCGTTCAGGAACAACGTCGCCAGCTTACGACGTACTCTCATCTGTGTGCAGCCTTCCAGGTGCAATAATAGTCAAACATTAGTCTAGAGATGTCAAACACCCGGGTCGTGACACAGTGACGACCCGGGATCTCCCAGGATCAGTATATCATTATGGAAAAATCATTTCTAATTTAATTCAGACTATTCGGTGTCTCCAGAAAGTCTGGGAGGTGAACGAACTGTGGGCTGCCCCTGACCAAATTGGGGCCCTAAGCGAAATGTTATTTGGAGGCCCCCCCACCCTCAAACCTCTCCCCATCCCAAAGGCATCATTGGTACTGAATGAGCGTATCACAACATGCCATTTAACTTGACAACCCGTAAATAATAACAAATGTATGTATGTATAGATAAAGTAGTTTGACTGTATGAGTCAAATTAAATTAAAAAAAATCTACCTGAAATAATAAATAAATATTAAATAAAAAACTTAAAACTGAAAGAAATAAGTCACAAATAGCGATCAATTACTCATCTAAAGAAAGTTACCTCCACCACCTCAATCCCCCACAAAAAACTGAAAGCAGGTCTTGCAGGTCGGAAATCAGAACTTAACACGCACCTGTGCCTTTTACAGATGCAAATTTATCTCATTAAAAATAGTCAAACTTCTTAACAATATAAATTGATACAAAACTATAGCCAATTTATTATTTGTTGGCTAAAGTTTGTAGCTTATATACTACCAACTGGTGCAATGCATGCTGTTGGAAAAACAAAAATCTCCAGTCTAGACAGAGACTGGAGACAGATTCCTATCTGAGTGGCAGCTCAGGTGTTTGTGCTACGTTTTATTTCAACAACATACCCACCTTCAAGTGAAGCACGAGTTTCCTCGTGTTTTGCCTTTTTTCCTCTCTTGGTCGCTCCTGATTTGTGTCTTTTGGATGAAAAGTTGAAATCTCTGCAAGAGCCTGCCTGCACCCTTCTGATTGGTCAGATTTCGGGTGCTGCCAAACAAAGCACGGCCAGATTACTCACCATTCATATCTCTTTTCTCCCCTCCTCTTCACGTAGCGCATATGCGCAAATGTGGCCCCTCGCGCAAAACGTGGCCCCCTGTTAGAAGATGACGGCCTACGCACAGCGCATGTTCTGCGTTTAGGGAGGGGCGGCACTGCCAACACGTCTCTAACTGTCTCTGTTTGTCCCTCAGAGCTAAAGAGGCCGAGCAGCTGAAACAGGACCTGCAGGAGGCCAGGGACTCCGAACGGAGGGCGAAGAACAAGCTGCTGGAGATCACCAGCAAGGCCGTGCACACGGTACACACACACACACACACACACACACACACACACACACACACACACACACACACACACACACACACACACACACACACACACACACACACACACACACACACACACACACACACACACACACACACACACACACACACACACGTTAGTTTACGATGGGGAGAGACAGACTATATAAAGATTCAGATTCATATGACTTTATTAATCCCTTTGGGCGGTTCCCTCAGGGAAACTGACATCTCCATCTCACTCACACAACACTGTCATATACAAAATAATTAAGAAAAACCGAAGCACTCAAGAAGTTAGAAAAATATAAAAAGCCTTCATTGAATCATGGCTTAGTAAATTTTTTAACTTTTACTAAGCCATGATTCAATAAAGGCTTTTTATATTTCTCTAACTTCTTGAGTGCCTCGGTTTTTCTTAATTGTTTTTCAATCTTTTGGATCCCCATGCCGAAGAGCACCTGAAGTATACTTTTCATACACCCAGCAGCACTCCATGCGTTTGTACTTAGACTGTCATATACAAATCAAACACCCCAAAAACCAAATACCCATATAAAGATAAAAAGATAAAAAATTAAAAATAAAAAAAATAATAAGTGCAGTGCCATAAAATAGAATTATATGGATAGAAAAGAAACAAGTGTTACGTAATATTGCACAAAGTTATTGCACAGTCTGGTTTGTTGTAGGTCAGACTGACTGACTGACTGACTGACCCCCCACAGTCCCTCCGTTCTTCAGTTCTTCTTTGCCCTCCTCCCCCCAGTGAGGAGTTGAACAGTTTGATGGCACGGGGGACGAAGGAGTTCCTCCGTCCGTTGCTCCTGCACTTGGGGAGGAGCAGCCTCTCACTGAACCAGCTTCTCTGGCTGCTGATGACAGTGTTGGCTGGCATTGTTCAAGATAGCCAGGAGTTTGTGCACTGTTCTCCTCTCTGCCACTGTCTCCAGAGGGTCCAGCTTCGTTCCCACCACGGAGCTGGCGCGCCTGATCAGCTCCTCCAGCCTTTGAAGTGCTCCCTCCCCTGCACACCACAGCGTAGGACAGGACGCTGGCGACCACAGACTGATGAAACATCCCCGGGAGCTTATTTCAGATGTTGAACGGTCTCAGCCTCCTGAGGAAGTACATCCTGCTCTGAAGAGCTTTACAGAACCAGAACACGGTTATAATAACACCTGAACAAACCAGCTACAAGAAGTAAACAGAAACCAAGAGGGCACACCGACTGTAGCCGGTCCTGGACTCACACCTTCCCCGTGTTGTTTGCGGTCCTCCGACAACGCCATCACCTGAGACAGCTGCGGAAGCTGCTGGTTTTTTTAATTTATTGATATCTCTTATTTCGAACATAAGCACACAAACATAATCAAATCAAATCAAATCAAACTTCATTTATAAAGCACCTTTCATGCATAGAATGCAGCACAAAGTGCTTTACATAAAACAAATACAAACATAAAACGTATTAATGCCCTGGGTCCTCAGGGTCCGCGAGGGTCGATAGGGTAAAAGTAGTGCAGACAAATAAGAAGGCCCAAGACAATGAAGACACCTAAAAACTAGTAAAAAAACCTTAAAATCGATCCTGATTGCACAGGGAGCCAATGCAGCGATTTTAAAACAGGTGTAATGTGCTCCCGCCCTCTGGTCCTCGTCAGCACGCGTGCGGCTGAATTCTGTAATAGTTGTAGGTTATACATGTTCTTTTTGGGAAGAGAGCAGAGAGCAGGGCGTTACAATAATCCAAACGACAAGAGATAAAAGCATGCGTTAGCACCTCCGTACTAGCCATAGATTAATAAAACAGCAGAACAATAAATCAATAAAATAAAAAGAACAATGATAATCACTAAATAATAAATCTACCATCGCAAACAAAGTAGACGATAATTATTAATGATTATAATAGCAAATGTGTCGTGCTCGAAAAAGGAGGAGGAAGAAGTAAAGAATTGTGATCGGGTTTTACATCTTTGATTCGGACAGACGTGTTTCAGGCGCTTTCATTTCCCTCCGGAGGCTCCAAGTGTCTGCACCACTTCAGCCGGTGTTTTATTAGATCTTATCTCGGTGAAGCTCTCAGATTATAATGTTGACGGGGGAACTGGGGTTGCTGCTTCTGTGACTAGAACATCTATCTACGCACAGATTTCTTGTCGTCGTGTCACAGCGTTTCAGCAAGACTGGACTTGAGTCGATACCTTCACTCGGATGGTTTCAGCCATATTTCAATCGCTTGGGGTTGATTGGCTGGTGTGGCTGAGCTCATCGTCCCGTTGCTGACCCAACCTGAACAAAGCTTTAGCTTTTGGACAGAAGGCCTCACATTTCACTCTTAAATACTTAAATACTCAGAGGATTTCATGGTTGGCTAAGTGAATTCAGGGTGCATTGGTCCAGCCGTTACACCACCACCTCCATCCTGAGCGGGTTTCCTCCCCTGCTGACTTTAAAGCCATCTAGCTCTACTTTGGGGTCATCGGTCCAAAGTCCACCCTTAAAGAAATCTTTTCAAAGTGTCTAATCTGTTCTGCCTCGTTGGTGTTTGAGAGAGGTGGTTTTCTCCTGCCAGCCCTTCCCAACAAGCCGTACTTGTGCGAGCTTTATCTTGTGCTGTCATGAACTTGGGTAACTAACGTGATAACGGAGGCATGTGCAGCCTGAGCTGCAGCTCAGTGGTTGTTTTTCCAGGTTTCTCTGAGCGTTGCGGAGTCTGGCCTTGGGATGGACTGGCTGTGACGTCCGTTCTTGAAAACGCTACCGTTTGTCGCTCTTAAATGATAAGAATAATCAGAATTATTATTTTGTTGTCATTGTCCCATCAGAAACACAAGGAAATGTAAAAAAAAATACAGCAGCTCTCGTAACAGTGCAAAACAACAGAGAAAAAAATAGTGCAAACAACATCAAATGTTCACATATATACATACTTGGATGTTGCACCTGATATGTAAGAAACAGATCATTTATTGCCCAGTATAGATGGGATGTGAACAGCAGCTCAGGGTCTGCTGGAGTTTGGGGCGTTCAGGGCAACAGCAGCTCTTGGGTTAAAACTGTTTCTCAGTCTGTTGGTTTTGTTTTTATTGCCCTGAAACGCCTCCCTGAGGGTAGAAGTTCACAAAGATGTGAGGGAGTCCCTGATATTTCATGTGAGTCACAGAACTGAACGAGGAAGAACATTCAAGTACAGTTAATTCAGAAACCGAACACAAAGTAAGGCTCCGTAGAAAAGTGTTGTGACCCATTCTGGCCGGGGCAGTGAGCTGCTGCTGCTGCTGCTGCTGCAGATGGATTAAAGTATGGCGTGACTTTAGCAGGTTTATCTCGACTCCCGTTAAAGTATGTGCATCCTTACATACGTCCTCTTGCATGTTCCATTATAGTCCACGAAAAGCCAGCGATACTTACGTAACACCATGCAGCACATAAGGTCTCCCACGCAAGCTTCCAACATGTTAGAAACCCACACATTTCACGTGCATCTGCCTGCACACGTGCACACACACACACACACACACACACACACACACACACACACACACACACACACACACACACACACACACACACGCACACGCACACACACACACAGCCTGCTGGACCTCTATATACTCATGAGCTCTGAGGGACCATATTTATATTCTATATATCTATCCTCTCCTTTGGATTCAAATGCTGAGCAGCAGATTTGCTTTTCTACTTTGCATTAAGTTCTGATCCAGCCGACGCCGGAGGCGGCATGAAGCCAATGCATTTCAAATGTTATGTCAACATCTGCAAACATTTAAATGCACGTTCGTGGTCTGTGCGAGTCTTTTCCTGCCTCCTCACGTTGAACCCTTTTCTGCATCACCTTTGTGTCCTTTCGCAGGTCTTCCAAAGTCTTCATGTAATTTTATTCTGGGTCGTTTCATTGCCCTTTTTCTCTTTTTAAATCCTTAAGATAAGATAAGATATTCCTTTATTAGTCACACAGCGGGGGGAATTTATTTTCACTGTCACTTCATTTACATCTCCTCATAGAATCCAGTGTCTTCCCTTTTTACTCCCAAGCATCACATACATCTGTTGTTCCCTCTCAGCCCCCTGGACTGCCGTCTGGCAGCATGGCCGCAGACCTGAATTTCAGCAGAGAGAACCTCAGCTTCGACTTTAAAGACACCGACATGAAGCGCCTCTCCATGGAGATCGAGAAGGAGAAGTGAGTTGCCGGCGTTGCTCCGCCAGTCTGCCTCATCGTCATGTGTTCTGGCCAGTGTGCCTTGCATATTTTACTTATTCTGATGAATTCCTTTTTACACAAAACCTGAAAGTGTTTGAGAAACATTTAAACTGATGCAGTGCTGCATGAGGAGGAATACCTGGATTTTAAATATGCACATTTTGATTCAGGAGGTCAGCGGAGCTTGTGGCCTCACGCATTCGCTGCCGCTGATGTTGCTGCTGGCATTCAAGCAGGTTGTGTCAGAAGCTCTTTGGGTCAACAGTTACAGGCAGAAAAAAGGGCATCTAGAGAAGGATACCATGCATGATTAAGCAGGATCTTTTGGTTCCAGATAGCACGTTGTTGGTATTTATGCCTTTCCGATGTCGCTTGTCCCTCCATAGTTACACCACCGAACACTAGGGGGAGGTGTTGGTTCTCGTCTGCAGCGTTGAGCTACTTCCTTTCAGATGTGTAGATGCAGCCGTTGGCAAACAAAGGGGATCTTATTTTATTTTCAATGAGTAAATGTTGAGAAACAGTCATTTATATTGACATTGCAGCAATATATCTAAAGAAGAACTACAGCTACCGAGTGGACTGCAGCCCACATTGACCTGGTATGCAGTAACATTTGTGGAGAGGTGTGAGGCCGCAGCGTAGCTCATGGCGTAGTGTTACCTGCTGTTGCGTATGTCGTCAATTCAGCGTCAAATGGAATCAAAACTCAAAATCTGAGAACCAAAACCCTGAATGTGAAACCAAGAACTCAAAATCCCCAACAAAGAGATTTTTCTCAACCGTTTCTGAGATCTTTCTCAATTTTCTTCTCTAGATCTCGGCCATGTCCCTCCTCCCTGCTGTAGAGTGATGCAACATTGATTTGGCATTTGTTTTAGACTCGTCACAGGTTTTGGTTCTGAGATGTTACATTACATCTGCCGTTGCGTTTGCATTTCTATGCGTGTATAGACATACATTTTCAAATGCTCATACATCTGTCCGTTTGTTTTGTTTCGGTTTTTTATTCTCCATCACTACTCCACATACCTCCGTGAGTTGCTTTTGTGTGGTTGTTACATAACGTATCCACCAGGGGGCAGTAAAGAGTCCAAAACCTGACATTGACAAACAGCTGTGGACGAGATTGTTTTAATTCATGTTAGGCGAGTATGGCTGCTGGCCTGGTGGCTGGTGGTTCAGTTCCCGATTGCGTCAGGCTCTTGTGTCGGCGTAGAACATGCACCAAATCTGTGTGCAGGGTACGTAGCTCCGCTGTAACAACCCCTCTGTCTGAGGGACATAGACAAAACCTGAGTAACCAAAAACTGGGACGTGTTCCAGAGAACACGGCACTGCACCAACGTTCAGTACGAAATTAACAACAAACTTGATTTTCAGCAATTAAAGACGTCTTAGCAATTGACTCAATACTGCCCCCGTGACCTCCGGGGGTACCCGCGGCGTTTCATCTGCACTTGTAACCACACAGATATTGCACACAAAGGCGGATGAAACAACACAAGGCAGATCTCTGCATCATTTCAAATGTTCAGTTAAAAAAGCCCTTCAGTCGTTTTATAAGTGGCTGATAACAACAGTATTATAAGCAGACAACGTTCATATGGACATGTGTGCAGAGCCGGATTAACGCAAAGGCAAACTAGGCATGTGCCTAGGGGCCGATTGACAGGGGAGGGGCCAAGACAGAGGGGGAAAAAAAAAAAAAAAAAAAAAAAAATGTTTTTGGTCTGCACACATATTAATGGTTGATACCATGCCGGTAAAAACCTAAGGCATATATATGCGCATTATTACTATATTTAGTATGCATACATATATATACGCATACATGATACGCATACACATACATACATATACACATACAGACATACATACTACAGCACACTTTGTCTTACTGCAAATTTTATTGGTCTTTGTAGATTTGACTTCTTATTTAACTATTCAATTTAATCAACACATTTAATTAAGATTTTCTGCAAAATGCAATAACTTAAAACATTTATCTTATTTTACTCTGTTTACATAGCAATGCTGACACCTATTGGTGATTTACTGGTACTAATACCTTAACAATGATACTCGCAATCGATAAGATAAGGATAATTTAATAGCATTTAATAGAGCGGTGTAATAACGTATAAATAATAAAAATCAAAAAATAGTCTGATAGACTGTTTAATATACAACACATGACTTATTTTGGAATACAAAGAACCAACTTGAATATGACTATGCTATGTAAAATGTGAATGAACTTTTATTAGTAACTTTGGTAAGTTTAAGATTTCAATTCATAAATAATATCGATGGAGGGGGGCCCAAATATCACAGTCTGCCTAGTGTAGTCCATTTATTTAATCCGGCTCTGCATGTGTGTGCGTGTATCTGCATTTGCTCGGGTCTGCTTCAATCTGTCAAATGATTCATTTTTACGGGATATCTGTGGACCACTGGAACGATGTGTGTTCTGGTTGTAGAGTCGAGTACATGGAGAAGAGCAAACACTTGCAGGAGCAGCTGAACGAGTTGAAGACGGAGATCGAAAGTCTGAAGCTGAAGGAGAGGGAGACCCCGCTGGACATCATTCACAACCACAACACGGAGCAGGGGACCAGCAAGCACAGCAACTTCAAGAAGGTACAGTAGCTACCGGCGCACGTGCACCTCCACGGGGTTATGAGCGTTCACTATAAGATGATGTTTTCAGCATTCCCCAGTACAAAACAAGTTTACATACTCGTATACCCGAGTCCACGTATTTGCAACCCCAATTCTTCTAAAAATAAAAGGAAAAACATACGTAAGTGGATGAATATATATAGAAATAATACAACTACTACCTAGCAGTCCTAACTACAACACAAGTTTTGTCAATTTCCTTTTTTTCAGAGAACAAAGTTTATTTACTAAGCTATTTATTTTAAAGTGAGGGGTACAGGAAAATTAAAGTCCAGAAAAAACCAGCCCAAACTGGATTTTGAGCCGTTAAAACAGCTCATAATCTCCTCCCATAAGGACACAGATCATTATCTTCTTTTCGATAGTAATTTTTTCAACCAAGGAAGGTGTGATGTTCAGTTGGGGGAACAAATGTACGAGCTTGCACAAAAACAAAAAAACACGTTACTGTTTGAGCAGGAAGTTCTGCGTCGTCTCGTAAGGGGAGGGCACTGCTGTATCTTCAGCTGAGTGGTTGCTGCCGGTAAACCATTTTGAATACTATAATATAATATACTGGAACTTTAAACGACTTTATAACATGAGACATGCTGCATATCATACCATATTTCCTTCCCACCGCACCCCACCCAAAAAAAACCTCAGGTAATCTTGACATTAGAAAGTTAATGCCAAGAATTAAAAAAATTTAATTTTCAGCACAATAGACCTTGATGAGTATTGATGAGGATGTTTAATTGGAGTCAGGTGTGTTGAGCAGGTAAGCGGGACACGGCCCACCCCTGGATTAAAGGACAACCCTCTCTGGTTCCATAGCTGCCCGTAAATGTGCTGCCCCCATGTGGTCACACGTGGTATTGTTACATAGACTGTCTTGAACACCCCCCCAGGATTAATCTGTTACATCACAGACAGGTACTGACTCAAATCATCACAGCAAGCATCTCCACTTGTCCCCTCTTGAGGTTTTCCTCGGCGGAGCTCGCTTGAGGGATGGCAGCAAGCGTCCGTTCATCTTCTACTTTGACTTCAGAGTTCAGAGAGATTCCTCAAATGTAATAAAAGATTAAAAGCTCACAAACCAAATGAGAGGGAAACCTTTTGTTTCTGCTCGCTTTGACAGTACACCACCGTCACGTACGAGCCGTTACGAGCAATAATTTAAAATAACACCAAAAGTCACTAGATTTTTTCATAATTGATTCGTCAGAGGCTTCATTATAATTGAAACAAGAGTTTATTTCCACTCTTCCCTGATGATGCGCCATAATAGGCTGCTTTATCTTCTGTGTCCAGTATCTCTCTAATTACAAAAAAAGAAGTTCTACGCATAACGGCGGCTACGTTCCCAAAAATCTCCTCCCTTCTGCTTTTGCTCTGTAAAACGCACTTGTTAAGGGAGCACTAATTGATTTTTGTTTGATCATTAGTCTTTGGGATTGATGGGGGCTCCCCTGGCCCAGAAGAGGAGACGGAGCCACGTTAAAAGTGTTGGCTTAATTGAACCGGAGACTGCCGGCGTTCATCTTGTTAGAGCGGGAAAGGAGCGGGGTGCAGGGCGCTGCAGGAGGGAGGGATGGAAAACCCAGGGTGACTAAGTGACTACTATTTTTAACCCTAAAGTAGTGTAATTAAACCAGGCCACAGTGTGTATACTGTCACTGCACCGGGGATACAGTGTCTTAAGAACTGGACATCTGGAAATGACAAAGAACCTCTCAGAGGTAAAGTCTGAAAACCATGACAACCGGGAAGGATGGAGTTCCAAAAAAGGTGATTTATTTAACTTATTTAACACCTGACATGACAGTGGGAGGGTGGAAACCGGACGGACCAGCAGGCAGCGAGGGACAGACCAGGGGCCTCATTTATAAAGCTTGCTTGCACACAAAACAGGGCTAGAAAGATGCGCACGCCACCTTCTACGCAAAGGTTGGGATTAAAAAAAAAAAACTAGCCGAAAAATGTGTGTATCTTCACGCCAACCCTGACCCTCGCGCACTAACATTTTGAAGATATGGGGAACTGGCAACGCAGGCGGTGAGGTGGTGAAATGAAGCCAGATTCATGTCATAGGCTACTTTTAATGTCATCACATATCAGACTTATAATATAATAGCGCTGATCGTGTCCCTCTGTGTTTGAAGCACAGCGTCAGTCAGGACACTCTGGTGCTGCTGCTGCTGCAGCCGCGGTGCAGGACCGGGCCGGGAACCTCCTCGTCACCCACCGCTTCCAACCGTAGAGTGACTGAGGAAAGAACAAATGAGTGCCGGGCCACTCTACGGAGCCCCTAAAGGGACTCAAATTTTTTTGATATATATAATGAGTTTTACGCGTGCGTGAAACCTTTACGCGCGCGTGTAAAGCCTAAATTATGGTTCAGGCTCTGCGTTGGTGTAACGCGGAACCATGAATCAGCCTTTTGTCGTTTGCTGGCGTTGACCACCAATTAATGTAGTTTTCCTGGCCTCCACCTCATCCACAACATCTCGATCTCAGTCGCCGTGAAATTTAGTGGCACGGTGGCTCGACACGTCTCATTCATCCTGACGCACAGCAGGAACAGACTGCAGGAAGCTGCTGCGCATGCTCAGCTGGCTCATTTATATGCAAATAAATCATCATGTAGTTTGCATTGCCCATTTATGGTAGAAAGTGGGCGTGTAGAGGGTGGGGTATGAGGCGAATTCACGTGGGCAACCTTCTGGGCTGTGATTTATGTAAAGAGATCATTGCGTGCAAGTGTGTGTGCACACGGTTTTATAAATCCGGATTTTTTTGTGCGCACGCCATTTTCGGCTTTTGAGTTTACGTGTACTTTTAGTATGAATCCTACACACTCTTTTATAAATGAGGCCTCAGACCCTGAACCTGCCTACACACAGGAGGCTTGACGAGACACAGGTGCAAACAATCAGGGCGGATGGGAACAAGGGAAGTCATGACAAAACTTAAACACAAGGACACAGGGTTTCAAAATAAAACAGGAACTTAAATACCAAAACGGTGAAAAACCGTGACCTTAACTCAGACTCAGACCTCAGCAAACACGGCAAGAGCGCGAGGGAACTTCTGTCCCGCTAAACAAGATATTAGGACGAATAAAGAAAACTCTTCTCACAGGTGGTAGATGTGTTGGCTCCAGCATCCTCATGCATTTCCATCCATGATGATCGGAGCCAAACACTTGAGACATCTAAAATGAGGCTAAAATATAGAACCAGATGTCAGCAGAGACGTGAGGCGAGACGTTTACGGAAAGCTGAGTGTTCAGAGGTTGACGAGCTTGAGGGAGGCTGAGTCATGTGCCGAGGAGGCTTTGTGAAGTTAAAGGGGAGGTCGTGGGGACAACAAGGAGCAGGGGCGAGCCTTGAACACAGCACAAAAGCATCCGGAGGGGCTGCAACCGTGGCTGAAGTTCTCTGCACCCACACTTCTTCTCCCCTCCGGATGATTAATGGACGTCCTCTCTGCATGGCCCAGTGCTCTTTACACCTCTCCCTGGGCACATTTCCTGGTCTATTAGTGCCGGCCCCATCAGGAGAGCTCCCTCCCAACAACTACATCGCAACGCGGGAGCTGCAGTGACTCCTGAGGACCAGATATATGGATCCGGATAAAGTATACGTCCGTCTATCCTGAGCGTGAAAACCTCGAGCATCTTCTCAGTCCACTCAAGTGGCTTGTTACGTTGTGGCGTCAACTTCTGAAATATCCAGACACTGAATAAAGATTTATTTCTGTGTGGGGAACAAGAGAGTCAGAAATACACAAACTCACTGCCACAAAAGCGTAATTCAGTGACCCGGGGCAACACAAGGTGATCAGTAAATATTGAAAAAAAAAAAAAAACCTGTAGGGAAAAAAAGAGAAAAGTTTAAACTCTTCAAATCAAACCACAATCTAACTCTATTACTTTTAATCAGGTCATCGGATTAGAAAATGGAATAAATAAAGAGGATAAAAATAAATAAATAAATCAGTAAATATTCGCTTTTTCACACCTCGCCTGCTTGGATTTGCTTTAGTCCTTCATCCACATTTCCCAGAAACCATCAGCATTTCCCAAACAGTCCTCCTCCATCCCAGGCTAACGTGTACTTCTGCAGCCGCTTTAATTCCCTTGTTGAAGTTGCAGGGAGGGAAAAGTTTCCCGAGCCAATGGTGGTAATCTCTTGTGTTGTCCCGGATGAGTCGGTGGTTCGCTGTGCCGGAAGGGTTAATGGAAGCAAATTAATCCACCGGCTCATTCAGACCTGGACAGAAAAGCAATTAACAGCTCTTTCTCCGACCGGCTTTGATCTCCGTCAGTCCGCCCCCCCAGCAGAGCTGGAGAGAGGTTCAAAGTTCTCCCTTTATCCACCTCTGAACGCCGATCCAGGCAGTTTCACTTCCATCTTATGGAAATTAAGATCAATAAAAAGATGGAGCAACAAGTTTGCTGCAAGTAGATTAAGTTCAGGGGTGTATTTTTCAGTCATTCTCTGATTGCGATCACTTGCTGCGGGTTTTTGATATTTTGAGAACAAATCAGTCATATTTATATGATTTTACTGGTTTTTAAACTCTTCGGAGTCAGTTTTGTCTTAATTGACTAATTTGCAAGACTCAATTGGATCCAAATAGTTTTTTAAATCGGTCTGCTCTTAGGACCTGTGACATGTTTAGGAGTTGGGGGGTGTTTAGGGATTTTTATGAGAAAACGTCGCCTTAAATTGAATCTTGCAAACATGATTCGAGCTGCCTCAAACGCACTCTTCCATACATGAAATCTAAAATGGATTTTATGTTTGTTATTTTGTATGTATGTATGGATGGATGGGTTGGAAGTCCCAGAGAGATGGGAGATATCGCTGAGATAAAGATAAGCTGATGAACTGGTGATGGGGAACCGCCTGTCTCCCTCCACACACCTGATTCAGATTAATGGCTCATCGTCAGCTTGTCATCAAGGTCTGCACGAGTCATTTTTACACACACACACACATATAAACACTAGAAAAAAGAAAAAAATAGTGGGTAAAGTCTGGCAGCACGATGGTTCGTTTGGAATGACAGTCGACGTCAGCGGATCCTCGGCACGACCCAGATAACGACAGCGTTTGATCCATTAATCATTGCAGTTTAAGACGTCTGAACAGTGGAACTCTGCTAAATTCAGACTCACCACGACAAACGCCTGTGACGCAGCCGGCTCTTCAGTACGACATGAAGAGAAACTCAGCTTCAGGTGACGTACGCACTCACACAACATCCATGGAGTGTTGACAGCCGGGACATTATTACAGCCTGGTTCTGGTGTCCTGACTGGTTCTGCAGCGCAGCGGACCGTCCAGGCGCTGCTCGCTGCTCCTGGTCCTGCGTATACATCAGGCTCTCCGGTAGATTAGTGGCTCACACTTCATCCACCGGGATTACAGACTCCACATCAGGCAGGTGATGATTTCAGTCCCCGGTAGGGATGGGCGGTATGGACTAAAAAATGTATCACGATAATTTCTGGCATTTATCCCGATAACCAATTCAACTCCACCTTTTCAACTATAAATCTATCTCGCTCTCAGATCCGCCATGTTTGTTACACAAAAACGTCATAGACGGGAATTTATCTTTCTTTCTTTCTTTCTTTCTTTCTTTCTTTCTTTCTTTCTTTCTTTCTTTCTTTCTTTCTTTCTTTCTTTCTTTCTTTCTTTCTTTCTTTCTTTCTGGCTCATTCCTTCCTTCCTTCCTTCCTTCCTTCCTTCCTTCCTTCCTTCCTTCCTTCCTTCCTTCCTTCCTTCCTTCCTTCCTTATTTTTTCCCTTCCTTCTTCCCTTCCTTCCTTCCTTCCTTCCTTCTTCCCTTCCTTCCTTCCTTCCTTCCTTCCTTCCTTCCTTCCTTCCTTCCTTCCTTCCTTCCTTCCTTCCTTCCTTCCTTCCTTCCTTCCTTCCTTCCTTCCTTCCTTTCTTCCTTCCTTTCTTCCCTTCCTTCCTTCTTTCCTCCTGCTCTCTCCTTCCTCTTTTCTCATTTCCTTCCTTCCTTCCTTCCTTCCTTCCTTCCTTCCTTCCTTCCTTCCTTCCTTCCTTCCTTCCTTCCTTCCTTCCTTCCTTCCTTCCTTCCTTCCTTCCTTCCTTCCTTCCTTCCTTCCTTCCTTCCTTCCTTCCTTCCTTCCATACCGGTCGTCTTTGCTCCCACCAAACTTTTCCACCTTTCAGGTTTTTTCTCTCCTTCCATCTGCATAAACCTTTTTGCATCTTTGTCGTCACTTCTCAAACAGCTGACCCTCCAGAGCACCAAGTCCAGGGTGGCCTACTTTGAGGAGCTTTAAACAACCCCCCCCCCCCTGCTGCTGCAGAGCACGTCCGTGGTTCCTTCCCTTCAAGCAGTCCAGGTTCTCCGCTCGCTGGAACAACACACCCCTACAACACAGAAACCGGCTCCGCCTGGACCGGCACCAACTCCGGGGTCTCTTTTACGGACCACGGTGAATGTTCCTGCACAAAATCTTCATCAAAAGGAAGAAAATAAAAAGTCGAGTGTGTGTTTACAGCGAGAGATTCTTCTCGTTCTCCAAGAATATTCTGATGTGAACTTCGGTGTGGGATTTATTCTTGTCGAAATAACTTTGATCGTGTGAAAGAAGGGAAAATAACAACCAGCTACCAATCCTTTTTCTCTGTGGGTTCATGAGACTGTGTTTGTGGAGTTGAGTTACGATATCCTGCAAAACTCGGGTGACCTATATTGTGGAAGTCGAAAACAACTCTGAAATTGGAGAGGAAGTAAACCACGAACTCTGCTCTGTAACCAACACTACACGTTTAACAGTTGTATAAAACACAGCATCATATTCTCTGTCATTTCCTTCTGCCTAAACGCTTACTCTTTGTTTACTGTTGACCACTGAAACTGGACATCTGAGCTGCAAATACAGGTCATTCCTCTGCCGTCATAAACTGAAGGCCTCGGAAACGGATGTTTACATGGCGTACGGACCGATTTTTGTGTACATTTTCTATCTGTGAAGAAAACCGCTGCATCTGCATCTGTCTGGAGTTCATGTTTTCTCTCCCTCAGAAGGGAGTTAATGTGAAATAAATGTATGTTTCCCTTTCTGTCTGCAGTTAACAGCCGTGTTTAGGTGACACTTGTCCGGTGCATTCACTGTTCTTCGTTTGTCTGCAAATGTACATTTTCACTGAAATGTTTTCATATGTAAAATAAGTGGATATCAGGGATGTTTTGTTCTCCGAGTCTTGTTTCCTCCCAGAATCATCTTGCTGTTATTCTGGCGAGCTCTGATGAGTGTCAGCTTTGATATTGCCGCTGCCGAGAGCATCCTCCACCCGACCCAAACAGACATCCAATTACACCTTCGTAATGAACTGCGCGTTGCATAAGCGCCCTCCATCTTGTGTGTCAGACCGCACACCCCGCTCGCCTGAGTGACGGCTCTTTGTGTGTGTCGGCGAAGTGGGCGTGCTGCCGTCTGCTGAGTTTCAGCGGGTTCCAGCGTGAGACTGACGGGGGGCTACGCCGCAGCCGTGTCACGGCCGGGCTGAGCGGCGGGGTGGCGGCCCTCCCTCGGCCTGGTGGGACGGAGGTGGAGGCTGAGCACCGACAGATCCTTCCTCCGGGCCCCTCAGCGCCTCCTCACAGGGAGGAGAGCAGAGCTGGGGATGGGGAGAGTCACATCTTTTGTCATTCATCTGTTCTCCAGGGAGCGCCGTTGACGTCAGGCCGTCACATGCTGCGGCGGTGCGGCCGCAAACACACACGAGCACAGACACACTCGACACACAAGCACAAACACATACCAACACACACAAGCACAGACACACTCAACACACACAAACACAGACACACACAAACACAAACACACAAGCACAAACACACTCGACACATAAAACACCAACACACACAAACACCAACACACAAGCACAAACATACATGAGCACAAACACACTCGACACACACAAGCATCAACACACTCCCCTGCAGCAGATTTCACCGGGCCACCGGCCGAGGGGGCCGAAGGAGCCGGTGAGGACGAGGGAACCGGTGAGGATGAGGGAGCCGGTGAGGACGACTTCGGCTCCGCCGAGGGCTCGGTTACAGAATGAGCAGGACGCCTGACGGAGGAAAACCCTCGTGTTTCATCGCGGGATCTGCCTTCATGTGGAGCGTTGAATCAGGCGTCTCCGGCAACACGGGTCAAACATTTTAATGGCAAAGTACACAGACAAATAAAATCTTGATGGAGATCTTAAAAAACGCTCTTAATGCCCAATTAATGTTAACTGCGTTTCTAAATTACCTGGCAATAAAATCAGTGAGGGCAACATTAAGCCGCCAGACACCCACCGATGATTTCCTGGAGAAGTCACACTGAGGTGCGTTGCATCTTTTAGATATTTCCATGTATCCCAGCAGATAACTCAGCGAGGTGACCTGAAGCGAAGAGGCTGCAGGTCTGGGGCCCGGCCTGCGACCCTCAGCTGTGCGTCTCTTTCACGGCCCCATCACAGAAGCTGGGAGCAGAATGAGAATCGGAAAAAGGTTTATTGCCAAGTGGACCTACAGTACAAGGACTTTGTTTTGGTGTAGTTGGTGGAACAGACTTTTCTAAATATGGAGATATGGAACAGTAATATTCTTAGCAGTATACACAATATAAAAACAAGTAATGGGATTAGCAGTATATGAGTTTCTATAAATATATGAATATACAGTATATACACACAGTAAGTGAATCAGTAAGTAGATGAAAGATAAATGTGGATAAAAACTGAATGCAAAGATCTGCAAAACCCTTAAACGTGTTTTTATTCAACACGGAACAAAGCAAACATGTTTAAATTAAAGAAGTAGCACATGATAGCAGGATCCACGATGATGGCAGATAACACACACTTGGAACAACACAGAGACGACCTGGAAGGTGAAGACAGCAGTAACCCTGGTCCAGATGAGCGACATTGAGCCCTTTTTCTTTATCCACACCAGTCGATCAAATGGCTCTCATTCTGACCCCACCGGAGGCCTTTGCCCCGGACAGCGCAGCTTCCTGGGATAATGTGGGCTCACACACCCCCCCAGCAGAGCCGCCTCGGAGATTTGCGAGGCCCTGTGCGAAATGGCTGGGGGGGGCCCTCGCGAAATTTTTGGGTTTTTTGGGTCGGATCGGGTGTCTATATGCGCAATTTTAACTCTCCAATTAGCAAAATACTGGATACCTTCCCCTGCCTCATCATCATCTCTTGCCTCGACGCGGGGCCCCCACGGCTGCTTGAGACCCGGTCAGATCGGTGATTTTTTTTTTTCACCCCCTGATGGAAATTTCCTGAATCTGTCTCGTTCTCTCGACATTGTGTGACAGTTTGTTCCAACTCCACCGTCTGGATCAGAGCAGCTTGTGTCTGCGCTTGGTCTGATCAGTTGTATTGAACAACAGACACGCGCATCATTGCACATATATTTATTGATATGCACAGACTAGTACACATTTAGGTCTGTAATGGAACGTGACTGTTGATATTTATAAGGGAAAAAACGAAAAAAAAACGAAAAAAAATTTTGAAAAAAGAAAAAAAAAAAAAAAAAACGGCCCATAGCGCGAGGCCCCTTGGGGCGCGAGGCCCCTTGGGGCGCGAGGCCCCGTGCGGTCGCACGGTTCGCACACCCCTTGCGGCAGCCCTGCCCCCCAGCACGGTAAAGCTGCTCCATGCACCGTGTGTCCATGTCACAATAAGATCAAAACTGCTTACATAAGGCATTTGTTGTTCTAAGAATCCTTCTTTATAATGTTCACGGAGTCTCAGCAACCAGAACCAACTCACACATGCAGGAAATTCTCTTGATTCATGCAGTTTTTACACACAGGTCGACCTACTCATTTGAAGGAGCATCTTCCAGCCAGAAGAAAGAAAATAAGACATTAAGACTGTAAAACCTAAATAAATTCAGATTACATTTGCATGTTTGATCGTATTAATTTGACTTCCATAAATCAACATTTTCTGTGACTAAAGTTGTACAACGCCAAGATCAACTTTGCTTCCGACTTTCAAAGATCAACTTCTCACCCTGCAACTTTCCAGCTAAAGCTTCTCTTTCCCCGCGTCTCATCTGCGGCGTCCTCCTAAGACATCTTGAGCTGCACAGACTTAACCATCCATTATGTGTTTTATCTGCAGCAGCTATGGTGGAGCTACATCCTGCAGGCTTATCGACCACTTTCCCAAATCTACTCCCATGTGTTAATCTCTTCCCGCCAATACATGTCCTGAAGTAAGGCAGCTCAGGCTTCCTTTTGTCCTCGTCCCCTCGTGACGTTCTGGACAACTGCATCCGTATATTCACATCAATCTGTTTGCTTTAGTCTTGATTTGCTTTTCTGTTCGCCTGGCTTATCACGCTTAGGCAGACACTAAAACATGCTCACCTATCTTTAAATTGCAAACTTAAAGAGATTATGGATATATACGTAACTTGTGTTAATATTGTTCCATATCATAAATCTCCCTCCAGCAGAGTTCTCGCTTCACAGTCGCGCCTTGTTATTTCATCCTGCTCCAATAGAGCCTCGTCAATGAGAAAAGTAAGCCTTTTCTCAGATGTAAGGTTTTAAATACCAGGAATTAATCATGTTGAAAATGAGTAAATACAACTTAAAATGAATAACAAAACATGACATTAACGTCATATAAAATGATGCATCAGAGTGAAAATCAGCTATTGTGGAAATTAATAATCAAAAAGGCATCATTACTGCTTCCACAGGGATTCAAAGAGGTAGCAGCAGTAGTGACTAGCTCTGTAAAGGTAGTTTGCTGTTTTATGTTAACACAATGCCAAGGAGGAAAGACACCAGCAAACATTTTTGAGAAGCTTCTGTTGCTGTCCATCAGTCTGGTAAAAGTTATGTTAACTTCTAAAGAAAACCTGCAAATCAGACTCTGCACACCCTGGGTATTAGATAAGATAAGATAAGATAAGATAAGATAAGATAAGATAAGATAAGATAAGATAAGATGAGATAATCCTTTATTTCTCCCTCAATGGGGAAACTTACATTGTTCAGCAGCAGTACAATTAACACACACATGCAGGGGAGGGGTAAAAAGTAAAAAAATATATATAATTACAGAATATAAACAGTATATATAGTACATTGCAATGGAAATAAAGTAGTGCGAAAGACAAAAAAGAAAAAAAACAGTGCAAAAAAGCAGGTAGAATGTGTGTGAGGTAGACAGACAGATATTGCACATATGGTATTGCACATCTTGTTATTGTTATTATTGCACGTTTTATTGTCCGTTAACTACTGAGAGCAGGCCTGGTTGTACAGTCTGATGGCAGCAGGGAGGAAGGACCTGCGATGCCTCTCAGTGACGCATCGCGGGTGATGAAGCCGGTCTCTGATGGAGCTCTCCAGGGCTCTGACAGTCTCATGAAGGGGGTGGGAGACATTGTCCATGATGGATGACAGCTTAGCCACCATCCTCCTCTCCCCCACCACCTCCACAGGATGGAGACTGCAGCCCAGGACAGAGCCGGCTTTCCTCACCACCTTGTCCAGTCTCTTCCTCTCTGCTGCTGTGATGCTGCTGCTCCAGCAGACCACACCATAAAAGATTGCCGACGCCACCACAGAGTCATAAAAGGTCCTCAGGAGGCCGTCACTCACTCCAAAGGACCTCAGTCTGTGCAGCAGGTGGAGTCTGCTTTGGCCTTTCTTGTAAATTATCATTATTATTCCCAAAGTTCAAGTTTGTGACAGGGTTATGACGATTAGAAAAGACTGAGCGAGTATGGCTGGTGCTCACGAGGCAGAGGTAAAATCACCTGCCAATCTGAACTTAAGTGGCTTGATTCCTGGCCTTGCAGCCCTTATGTCCAAATGTCCTTCGGCAGGACGGAGCATGTCATATTGCTGTTCATCGGTGCGCTATCAATAAGTGGCTTGAAGAATATCTTTTAGATGGAAGAGACCAAATGGAGATGTTTAGCCAGAATGGAGAGCACAACATTTGGCAGTACAGTGATTGTATTGAATGAAATGAATGAATGAAAATATATTTATTTCGGTCAGGTCATTCATAATGTAGACACCAACTGAAAGCATTAGTTCACGTAAAAAAAAAAGAGACCTAACCGAAAAGGAATAGGCTGAAGCTATTGCTTATTTACGCCTACCCTTCTCACATGATCAACTTATTCAGATCGCAACATACAAAACGTTTGAATGCATGAATCGACTGGCACATCTTCAATTTTTCATCAAGTGCATTCCATATATTTACACCCCTTACAGTAATACATTGATCTTTAATTTTAGTCCTAGACTTTGGTTTTTCAATCATATGTTTCCCTCGAAGCTCATATGATTGTATTGTATTTCAAACCTCCAGGTTAATTTCTTGCCATACATGTAGTTTGTGTTTCATTTGTACCAGATCTTTAGCTCTTTGCTCTGAGATGTTAATTACGATTTATGGTTCGTCAGAAATCCATGTCAGACAGTCAGGTAGTATCAGAATCATTATCTTTGCACGTCCTTAAGTCTTTTTTTTAAAACACAAATCCATTTTAATTGTCAAAAACTTTCTAACTTTTGATAATTGAGGCTTCATTTCAGCATCAAGCATCAGCTAAAACCCACTAAAAACACTTCTTAAGACAAAACCTTTGTGAAACTGGCATGAATACCAAAGTGTAGAAGAGTTTCCCCCAGAAACAAGAGGTTTGAACAACACCTTGACAGATCAGTTGTACGTCTCCTCCTCTTCCTCACATTTCTACGGTGACTTTCAGTATCAAAATACCAGGTGGAGGCCAACCTCTGTCTCTGTCAAACATGATGTGCTACATCATAAATTCTGCTGTGTGATTCATCTCTGAATAGCTGGAAAATTGCCAAAAACTTTGGCCATTTCTGTAAACTCATCCCGTGGTAGTTGATGGAGTGCGCAGCCAAAAGCATCACGGATGTGTAAAAATAACAAATGGACACTTCAGCTCTTCAATTTGGCTCACTTGCAAAGCTTTTACGTGCACTAATAGGCTATATGCTGTACAGTGGGTATGAAAAGTCTTTGGGCATTTAGCAGCTTTTATGAAAACAAACTGTGGAGTACATCACAGTTAACCATATCTCAACTTTCTACACTTATATTTGTAAAATTATACTCATCATAAAACAGAAGGAAAAAAATCTGGTGAAATATGTATGTACACCTCTAAATTACTAACTTATTCAGAGAAAGCATTCTCCTAATTTGGTGAAATCTAAACTCAACAGGTGAAAAAAAAAAAAGTAACCCTGCGGTTTCAGCCTTTTCATTCTGACCTCCGTCAGAATCCACTTCCCCACACACGGACGTGCACCAGCCCGGCTTCAGCCCATCATCAGGTTGCACAGATTACAAAGACTATGACTCACGCAGCTTTCACACCGCCGTGATTCACGTCTCATGGCAGCATAGCGTACAACTTTTGCAGTCTTTCTGCTCATTACCCAGCCTGGCCAGCTCTGCCCTTTCACAGTCACTTCCCCTGGTCCAGCACGAGCTGCCGAACCAGCAGGGTCTTGGCAGGTTTTCCACATGACTCATGCTGGAGGTCACACAGCCACAATCCACAATAACTAAGATAGCTGCAGAATTGCTAATAATGCCTTGGATCAACAGGTTTCTGCTGGAGAGCAGCCATCCACCAGCTGTCCTACACCACTGCACGCCATTCCTGGACGTCTTTAGTTTATATTAATCTGGTTGCCTCTCTGCCTACGTTACATGACTCATTTCTCTGATGGCAGTGTATCCAGTGAGTAGCCAGCAGCGGTTTCTTCTGCGTCTGTTGATGCGGGCCTCTGAAAGAACCCTCTTTGCTTCAAAAAGGAAAAGAATCAGGATTGCTGAGCAGGTTTCTCATCTTATCTCTACACAGGTACTTAAGACTTCACTTGATGCTCCTTGCAGAAACATATGCAAATGTTGAAACTATTTACAGCTACTGTAAGCTATATTAAAATGATTTATATTAAATTACATTTTACATTATGATGATCAGCATGATCTGAATGCTGACATACTGTTGAATGACATAAAAAGATTATAAAGTCAAAGGTCCATTTAAATTTGGATTTGATACATTTCAAGGGAGATTTCAAGGTGAGACGTAATCTAGTTTACATTAACATACAATTATGGTAGATAGGTACAACTGGCATCCAGGGTTTAACAGGTTTTTCCTTTTGTTTTGTCTGAGGGTAATGCACTAAACCATCAGTTTAATGGGGTTAAATGGACCAAATGTAATATATAAACAATTACTCGTCCAGCATAAATACAGGCAGCATGGCATTGCTCTTCAGTGTCTCTCTTGTCTCCACTGTTACCATCAGGGAAACAATACACCTCGGTGAGGTCTTGTTTTACGTTTTCTTCTTCTTTTTTGTAGCTGTCACACTTTTCTTTTGTTTTCTTTAAAGCACCAGTAGCCTACGACTGGCAGCTCCATCGCAGCTCCACCACTACCTGCCTTCCCACAACACTGCTATTGTGGACTTAGTATGCATGAGATGAGGGCATGTAACTACCACATAAAATAAGCAGAAAAGTCCAATTTACTGGCAGAAAGTGTAACTAATCGTGTCCCTTGGCCCCTATAAGATGATTATGTGTATGCTTTATGGTCCTCCACCTTGTATTGAGTCCAGATCTTTTTCATATTCGACTCAGAATGCTCATACGGGTATCTGTCTGGAAAATAACAATCTTACCCAATAAAAGGAAAAATCCTATTTGACATGATTTCCTACTCCACCTATAATGTTTTGTTATATGCCTGTAGTGGAAACCTAGAACAACAGTTTGCTCTTTGCTCTCAGGAGCTTTAGAGTTTCTGTTGACCCACATGTTCCCCACGTGTTCCCCACTGGTTCCCAACTGGTTCCCAACTTGTTCCCCACTGGTTCCCCACTGGTTCCCAACTGGTTCCTAACTGGTTCCCAACTTGTTCCCCACTGGTTCCCAACTGTTTCCCAACTGGTTCCCAACTGGTTCCCCACATGTTCCCCACTGGTTCCCAACTGTTTCCCAACTGGTTCCCAACTTGTTCCCCACTGGGTCCCCACTGGTTCCCAACTGTTTCCCAACTTGTTCCCCACTGGTTCCCCACTGGTTCCCAACTGGTTCCTAACTGGTTTCCAACTGGTTCCCCACTGGTTCCTAATTGGTTTCCAACTTGTTCCCCACTGGTTCCCAACTGGTTCCCAACTGGTTCCACACTGGTTCCTCACTGGTTCCCCGCTGGTTCCCAACTGTTTCCACACTGGTTCACAACTGGTTCCCCACTGGTTCCCAAATGGTTCCCCACTGGTTCCCAACTGCAGTGCAAAAGTTGTCAGGACTATCCAGCAGGGACAGCATGACTTTATTTGGAGCCAACAGGAATCACGATAGGTGGTAGCAGTCTACTGAGTCAAACCTAACAAAAAACGAGACGTTTATACAACATACTAAGTTTGTACTCGAGAGCAGACTCCAGATGATGGTTTTGGTGGATTTGTTTGAGGGCAGACTGATTCCTATATGTGTGCTTTTAAATATCTGTGGCTTGATAGCATTTGAACTGGTGGTTAGTATGTGGCTAATTTAGCTGAAGTTTGACAAAGTAGTTAGTTTTTGTTAAATCTTTCATGTATCAGGTTTAAACGTACAGTCTTTTTTGGACATCACAAGTGATTTCAAGCAAACTTTCAGCTGCAGATGAAACCAAAGTGCCAACATTTCACCTTCTGGGTTGAAGCTAACGTAGAACTGATAAAAGTTGTAGTTCCTCGACAGACCACTAGAGGCAAACAAGAGACCAGGGCCAATGGGTAGTTGTCATCACTGATGCTTAACGCTTAGCACCCTGACTCTAACCCACCTCTGAATAAAGATCAAAGTAATTCATATTTCAGTTAATTGTTTTAACAGACCACCTTGACTGGTTGTGTGTTGGCTTGGAAGAGTTTGAGAACATAGCTTAGCTACACGGCAGGCAACGTGTGCTAGCTGTGCATCTGCTAAACAAAGCAGTCATTTCGGACGTTGTCACCGAGATGCAATACACCTCGGTGAGGTCTTGTTTTACGTTTTCTTCTTCTTTTTTGTAGCTGTCTTAAATACACACTTTTCTTTTGTTTTCTTTAAAGCACCAGTAGCCTACGACTGGCAGCTCCATCACAGCTCCACCACTATCTGCCTTCCCACAACACTGCTATTGTGGACTTAGTATGCATGAGATGAGGGCATGTAACTACCACATAAAATAAGCAGAAAAGTCCAATTTACTGGCAGAAAGTGTAACTAATCGTGTCCCTTGGCCCCTATAAGATGATTATGTGTATGCTTTATGGTCCTCCACCTTTTATTGAGTCCAGATCTTTTTCATATTCGACTCAGAATGCTCATACGGGTATCTGTCTGGAAAATAACAACCTTACCCAATAAAAGGAAAAATCCTATTTGACATGATTTCCTACTCCACCTATAATGTTTTGTTATATGCCTTTAGTGGAAACTTAGATGAACAGTTTGCTCTTTGCTCTCAGGAGCTTTAGAGTTTCTGTTGACCCACATGTTCCCCACGTGTTCCCCACTGGTTCCCCACTGGTTCCCAACTGGTTCCCAACTGGTTCCCAACTTGTTCCCCCACTGGTTCCCCACTGGTTCCCAACTGGTTCCCAACTTGTTCCCCACTGGTTCCCAACTGGTTCCTAACTGGTTTCCAACTGGTTCCCCACTGGTTCCTAACTAGTTTCCAACTTGTTCCCCACTGGTTCCCAACTGGTTCCCAACTGGTTCCACACTGGTTCCACACTGGTTCCCAACTGGTTCCCACCCTGCACCCTGACTCTAACCCACCTCTGAATAAAGATCAAAGTAATTCATATTTCAGTTAATTGTTTTAACAGACCACCTTGACTGGTTGTGTGTTGGCTTGGAAGAGTTTGAGAAACATAGCTTAGCTACACGGCAGGCAACGTGTGCTAGCCGTGCATCTGCTAAACAAAGCCAAGTCATTTCTGACGTTGTCACCGAGATGACATTTGAAATGGGCGGTCCAACTGTAAACGCGGTACCACGGCACCTTTTGCAAAGTTTAACTGAATGAGACAGGAGCCACAGTGGATCATTTCAGGCCTCTTCTATGTGGACGTCTGCTGGGAACCGCCGTCAGTCGTTCTACAACTCGCAGGCCGACACCAGTGGGTTCCTCAACCGCCGTTGGTCAAGCGACATGGGGTCCAAGCGGACCTCTGCTAGTCTTTGATCAGCTGTCAACACCATCCAACTGTCATTTCAGTAGTGACGAATGAAACGAGTCTGAATGAATATAAAATATTAGTTTAATCACAGTCAGACAAGCTAAAAGACTTAAATACCAGCTGGTTGTGGGCGTTTCTTCAGCTTTAGCGACTTCCCTGGGCTCTGACTTGACTCTAGACTGTTTTGATCCTATAGACCTCTCTGAGCTGACCTCAGTCATCAATAGAGCTAAATCAACCACGTGTATGTTAGACCCCATCCCGACTCGACTATTCAAAAATGTTTTTTCTCTTATTGGTGCGACAATACTGGACCAGATCAACTTATCCCTAAACTTAGGATGTGTACCACAGGCTTTCAAAGTTGCAGTAATTAAACCTTTACTTAAAAAAACCTTCTCTTGACCCAGACATCTTAGCTAATTATAGACCAATTTCCAACCTTCCATTTGTATATCTAAAATTCTGGAAAAGGTAGTTTCAAGCCAGTTATGCGACTATTTGCATAGAAATGATCTGTTTGAAGTTTTTCAGTCAGGGTTCAGAATGCATCATAGCACAGAGACAGCACTGGTTCGAGTCACGAATGACCTTCTTATGGCCTCAGATAAGGGATTAGTGCCCATACTGGTTCTACTGGACCTCAGTGCTGCTTTTGACACTGTAGATCATGGCATCTTACTGCACAGGTTAGAACATGTTGAGATTAAAGGGACAGCTCTACGTTGGTTTAAATAATATCTATCTGAGAGATTCCAGTTTGTTCATGTACACGAGGTTTCTTCAGAACAGTTGATGGTCTGTTATGGTGTTCCGCAGGGTTCAGTGCTAGGGCCAATCTTGTTCAGTTTATACATGCAGCCATTGGGAAGTATAATCCAGAATCAAGGCATACACTTTCATTGCTATGCTGATGATACGTAGCTCTATTTGTCTATGAAGCCAGATGAAACAGAACTGTTAGTTAAACTTCAGGCATGTCTTAGGGACATCAAGGACTGGATGTGCAGACATTTTTTGCTTCTAAATTCAGATAAAACAGAGGTTATCATTCTTGGTCCAGAGCATCTTAGGAAGGGATTAGATGGTGTTGCGATGGCTTCCAGTGCAACTGTGAGAAACCTTGGTGTTGTTTTCGATCAGGATTTGTTGTTTAAACCATATATTAATCAGCTTTGTAAAATAGCATTTTTCCATCTCCGTAATATTGCAAAGATTAGGAAAATCCTCTCGCAGAGTGATGCAGAAAAACTAGTTCATGCGTTTGTATCTTCTAGACTAGATTACTGTAATGTGTTATTAGCAGGATGTCCAAGTAATTTGCTGAATAGGCTCCAGCTGATCCAGAATGCAGCAACGCGAGTGCTGACAGGAATCAGCAGGAGAGACCACGTCTCTCCAGTGTAAGCGTTGCTCCATTGGCTACCCGTAAAATTCAGAATCCAATTTAAAATTGTATTACTTGCGTATAAAGCCCAAAACGGCTTAGCTCCGTAATATTTGTAGGACCTGATAGTGCCTTATGTTCCTGTCAGAGCTCTCCGTTCTCTAGTGCAGGTTTACTCGTAGTTCAGAGTATCCAAATGTAGATTTGGAGGGCGGGCGTTCTGTTTAGTAAAGTCTATAGTTAGTGTCTAGTAAACCTCTAGTTGGTGTTAGTAAACCTCTAGTTAGTGTAAACTCTAGTGTGTTAGAGTCAGTAGTCATAGCTGCAGCTATAGAACAAGACTATAATAGTTAGTCTCAAACATAGCCTATAGCAGATATACTGCTATAGGCCTATGCTGCAGGGGGGCACCGACATGATCCACTGGGCGATGCCTCTCACCCTTCTTCTCTTCTCCTCTTCCCTTCTTCTCTTCTCCTTTTCCATTTGTATTTATTAAGTAAGTAAATTAAATAAGTATCTCATAGCCGCCATTTTGAATTAAGCGTGTAATTTTGCCGCAATTTATGCCATTTCTTCGGCAGTTAATGCGGCCCGAACCGTAACGTGCACCCAGGTGTGTTGTACATCAAAATGTGCGTCTCCATCCTGTGACAATGCACATTACTTTTCTCAGTCAAAAGCGTTACCGTGGCGACGATAGATGCCAGAAAGTGCGCCCCCCCCCTTCATCTGATTGGTCTATATTTGATAGTCCCTACTTTCTGCCATATCTTCTGAATGGTTTGACATAAAGAGTCGTGGGTGGTGTCATCTGACTTGGTTTTGAATCCTTGGACATAATTGGTGCAAATTAGCCCCGCCCCTTCTTCTGATTGGTCAATATTTGATAGTCCCTATTCTCTGCCATAACTTTTGAACGGGTTGTGATAAAGACATGTGGGTGGTGTCATCGGACTCGGTATTGAGTACTTGACCTTCATTGGCCTGAATTAGCCCGTCCCCTTCTTCTGATTGGTCAATATTTGATAGTCCCTATTTTCTGCTATAACTTTTGAATGGTATGACATACAGAGTCGTGGGTGGTGTCATCGGACTCGGTTTTAACTCCTTCACCTTAATTTGTGGGAATTAGCCCCTCCCCTTATTCTGATTGGTCGATATGTGATACTTCCTATTTTCTGCAATAACTTTTCAAGTTTAGCTGGTGTCATCCGCTAAATGTCCAGGCCTGAAGACATCTACATGCAAGTCATACAAGCGATTCCACCTCAGCACGCCTGAACGTGCACATGGGTGCGAGGGCCCGTTCATCGCTGCTTGCAGCTTTAATTGTGTTTTGTTGTTTTATTTTATTCTTTTTCCCAAGGGCCCCTACTCCCATTACCTATTGATCCACCAAAATCTGCACAAATAACAAATACCATTGTTTTGCATATCAGGAAAAAAAAAGATCCCAACTACGTCCTGGAAGAGGTGATTTTGATTGTGGACCAATAACTGTTTCACTGTGCTTGCACACACAGTCATTCTCTTACCGGTCCTCAGCGGAAAATAATAAAAGTTTGACCACATCTTCAAACTCAACGTTCAAGTATCCTTGAAATATAAAAAATATATCTTCAGCTCTCTTTGAACTACATTTGGTTTCAGCTGATTGAAGGTGAGGTAATGGCTGTCTAAACCCAGCCACATATCATCCTGACATGACCAAATTCAGCATTTTCCTTAGTGCCTCTGGGCTTTCGGGCCAGACTTGGTCCTCCCAACAATTGCTAAGTCCCATTTCAAAACTAGCTGATTGAAATGCTGGGTTTGAGTTTAGTCCAGTTCATGAACTTTGGGAGATGTAAAGCCAGAACTGTAACTGACCCATAACTGCCACAAGTAGCCCATGCTAAGCCCAAATTTGACTTCTTCTAGTTTTTGAAAACAGAACTTAAGTTTAAGACAATATGTTGTTAATATCTCAGAAACATTTTTTTCTTTTATTATGTTATTATTTTTTTAAATAGCCTGGATACTTTAATGCAAGAGCAATAGTTTTTTTCAGAATTTCTAATGATGAATCTTCTTTTTAATTGATGATGCACTTCCTTTAAACCTACCCACTTAAAAGACAGACTGTCTTGACCCTCCTGCCTCTGGCCCCCCTTATGAGCCTGTTCCTGCTCAATGTTTCTTCCCTCCTAATATCTACTGTTGTTTTATCTCTTTGTTGGAAAGTGTCCTTGGGTTTTAGGAAAGGGACTTATGAATAAAATGTACAACTATTCTTATTATCATTTTTATACAGTCAAGTGTTAATGGTGGGGTTTACGAGGTCATACGACTCTTGCATGTCATCATGTTGTTTAGGTTACTTTGAATGTGATCTTGATTCACGTACCAGAGTGTTCATGTAAATGCACAACACTGTACGACACTGGCTGTATTTTGCAGGATGACATTTATGAAGGAGGTGAGGAACAGGAGGAGCTGAGGTGCGACCTACACAAACTAGGAGCTGAAAACAGAGAGAGAAACTAATCTGAAGCAGCCACCGCAACAATTTAAATATGATCGGTTTATACATTTTCTCCCACTTTGTGTAGGCTGCAAGTCTTTTTCACTTCACAGAAACTGGCAAATTTAAGAAGTACTTTAAATCCCCTTCAAACCCAACGTGGAATCTCATCTGTTCAGGAAATTGAATCCATGGACTTTGTTTTTATTCTGATGGAGGTGTAAACTTTGTTGCTTTTTTTTGCATCAGCCTCTTTGCCCACTCAGGAAATGTCAGTGAGGTTTCAAAAAATAAAAGTGGGTTTTATTAGTCATGTAAGCAAGTTAGAGTTTTGGCTCTTGAATGAAAAGGTGAATCATTTAGATATGGGCCTACACATGTGTGCTCCGCCTGCTTAGGTGAATGGTATGTGTGCTACACCAGCATGTTGTGCAGAACCGCGCTGCCGGGAGCTTCCACTGACATTTTGACTATGAAATACTCCCTCAGTTTTTTGCCTGGATGTGTGGAGGTGAGGTGCAGCAGTCTGCTTGCTCCCGTGGGAATGGGTTTTATTCACTAGATATTCACCATGAACTCTCTTGACATTGTGACTCACTTCCTTCTTGCATTCGTTCGACAGTGCGTCACCTCACCTTATACAAATGTTTAGTGCGATTACGCTTACCTTTTGTTGTTGTAGTGTATGAGATTTAAAACCTGGGAGCTCTGCTGCACGGCACTTACAAATTCAGGCTCCCACACTCTGACAGACGTACTTTCTGAATTACTGAATTACTGAAACATGCAGAGAATCGCAAAATCCTCTCCAGGCCTCCCAGCCAAAATATTATCTTCCTTCATTCCAGGATGCAGATGTCTCCGAGTGAGATACCTGTGGAAAATCGTCTTGATTGGGTTCATAACGTTCCCTGAAGTTAGATTGCATTGAAATGAGTTTAGTATTTTAAGATGAAATGAAATAATAATGATGAAACCACTGTTTTCAAAACATTAGATTGAAGAAGTGCTGCTGCCCTTCTGTTTTGCTGCATCTTGCGACTGCTTGATGAGAAGGGAGTCTATGAATAACTTCTCCTGTGCCCGGGAGCTCACATTGGGCTCTGTTTTAATTGTCTTAGTCCACAATAAATGACATTGTGAATATCTGTGCTGGCTTGTCTCAGCTTGATATGGATCAATCTTCCGTATTATCCGCTTACCCTAACTCTTCTGCATCGCTTATCTCCTCTTTTATCTGCTTTAACTTCCTTTACCTTCCGGAGTCATTGCAGCCGTGGGCGTCATGATCCTCCGTTGTCCCTCACTTTCCCTTAGAAGATCATTGATAAGATTATTGGTGCATTAATGACAGTATAGCTGGCTGATATGAGAAGTAAGCTGTGAAATATTAATGAGAGAGGCACTTTTGGATATTTAAGACTAAAAAGAGCAATTCTAACTGTTTCCCCCTCTGGTGCCAACATTAATCACACATGCACATATCCTGAGGAGCACTTGAACTTTCCGTTGTTCTTGAACTAATTCCTGTCTACATTCACACGCGCACAACGTTCTTGGGACTCTACTGTTAAAGATAGGCCTCTAGTCAACTTTCTGTTAAAGCGGAAAAAGTTATAAGAACACCTGTCTACAAGTGCCTGGGGGGTGGTAGTCTAGTGCAGTGTCTCCAAACCTGGGTTTCTGGGGGGGCGCCAGAGATCTCTCGGGGGGGCGCGAAACTTTGTCTGCTTTAAGGATATGCAGTTGTAAAAATTATATTTGCACATGTTAAATAAATAAAAAATCACAAGTCTGTATAAACCCACTTAGAAATATATTTATTTTAAAATACTTATAAATATAAATATTTATCAGGATAAAAACTTAAAAACGTATTCGACAGGTTGTTAAAGGAAAAATGTTAAAAAATGTTGCTCTCATATTAAAAGAGACATTTTTCAGAAATATTTTTATGTCCTTGCAATTATTTTTTGTGCGTATTTTATACATTGGTGACACAAAAGGAAGGTGAGAAAAACAAAGTACAGGGTAAACCAAAGAGAAATGTATTAAAAAAACATAATTAATGTTCATTTTTTCAATTAAAGGTTTGTAACGAATAACTTTACTCTTTTGGTGCTAGTACGTACGGGTCGGGAGGCCCGGCTGGTCTTAGACACAAGTAGGGGGGGCTCCAAGGAAAAAAGGTTGGGAACCACTGGTCTAGTGGCTAATTGCTCCATGGTACCTGTCTCAGATGTGAGTCGTTTTAGATAAAAGCGTCTGCTAAATGACAGTAGTAGTAGTAGTAGGTGCCGTCTCACTAATCGCATTTTGATTACACTTAGATTTACGCAAAACCCAAATATTGCAAAAGAAATCCTGTGATGCAAACGGCACTAATTTGAAAAAAAACCCCAACTCCCTAGTATCACAAAAAACATTTTACACTTTCATGAGGTACGTTTCGATAATCCAGTTAATCTCAAAAGTGTAATGGAAACGCTTTTTGTGCATTTGCACGTCAATCTAAAGCAGTGGTCTTCATTCCAGGTCCTCGAGAGCCGCTGTGCTGCATATCTTAGATGTTTCCCTGCTCCAGTAAACCCTGATACAGATGACTGTGTCACCAACAGAACTGTGCAGACCTGGAGGAAAGTTTGGTGATGACCACTAATTAGAATCAGGTGTGTTGATGCAGGGAAACATCAAAAACATGCAGGACAGCGGCTCTCGAGGACCAGGAATGAGGACCACTGATCTAAAGCCATCAAACTCTAGTTTCCAGCTGGTTTAGGCCTCATGAATATGATGTAATTGTAATATTACTTAATCATTATGCATTACATAAGGGCTTTGCCTCTGAATAATCATTTGAATGATCATCTGCTGCCTTCATCATCTGACTATTTTCTCAACAGCGGTGGCAGCAATCGCAATAATTTGGTAGTCTTAAGATAATTTTGTTGATCTTCTTCAACGTTTAGATTTTCTTTTTCGTTGTTTTGAAGAGAAGTGTAATGGAAATGCAAAACCATGCCATTCGTTAAGGCCAGTTTCATTAGCCTTTATTGTCATGGTTTTGTCACTTCCTGTTTTATTTTGAAGCCTTTCTGGATGGACCTTCCTGTTTCCCATCTGCCCTGATCGTCTGCACCTGTGTCTCGTTAACCCTTGTGTATATCTAGTCTTGTCTTTCCCCTGCTCCCTGCTGGTCTGTTTTGTCCTCCATGTGCCATGTCACGTTTTTGTACTTTTTGATCACGTTCATCTTCTGGTTTTTGTATCCTGGCAGGACCCTTGGCAGCGCTTTGGTTTTGTATTTGAGTTAATAAATCGCATTTTTTGGAACTCCTGCCTTCTTGTCTCCTGCATCTGGGTCCTACTACAACCTCCCTGACATTCATCATTGTTTTAATGACTGCATTTAACCACAATTCAAAATAGTGTTTGATTTCCATTAGTCAGTGTTTATCAAAATATGCATTACTGTCGTACATCTCAACCTATTTCAGTGACCATTTCGGGCTTTTATTTATCTACCGTATTTTCTGGACTATAAGCCGCACCTGCATATAAGCCGCATCCACTCTATTTTTAAAAAAATCATTAAAAAAAGATATACAAGCCGCATCTGCATACAAGCCGCATCCGCTCTATTTAAAAAAAAAAAAAAGATATGCAAGCCGCAGATATTTATGTTGTTAGATTAGATATTTACTACATGTACAGAAGGATTTTGAACTGTAAATGATGTACATGTTTGTACCTAAATAGAGCTTTTCCTAACAGTGTCTTTTAACACGGCAGCAACTTTGCTGATTAAAACGGGACAGAACCAAGAGAAAATTAAAGCTGCAAGCAGCGATGAACGGGCCCTCGCACTCACGGCCACCGCTCCCCATAAGCATATCAGAAATGACACCACCCACGACTTCCTATGTCAAACCATTCAAAAGTTATAGCAGAAAAAAGGGACAACCAATCAGAAGAAGGGGCGGGGCTAGTTCAGTCCAATGAAGGTCAAGGACTCATTACAGAGTCCCATGACACCAACCATGACTCTTTATGTCAAACCATTCAAAAGTTATGGCAGAGAAAAGTTTTCTAGGGGGCGCTGTTGAGCCATTTTGCCACGCCCATTAATGTAAACCATAAAATATCAAGTTTATTGCCAGGCCTGCCATGCATGCAAAATATGGTGACTTTTGGGGAACTATCAAATATGGACCAATCAGATGAAGGGGGGCGCGCTTTTTGCCATCTAGCGTCGCCACATTAACACTTTTGAAAGAGAAAAGTAATGCGCGTAGTCGCAGGATAGAGACGCACATCTTGATGTATAACACACCTGGGTGCACGTTACGGTTCGGGCCGTATTAATTCTTGAAGGAATGGCTCATATTGCTCCAAAATTACGCGATTAATTCAGAATGTTTAAAATGGCCGACTTCCTGTTCGGTTTCGGCCATGGCGCCAAGAGACTTTTCTTTAAGTTGCGACATGATACAGGTGTGTACCGATTTTCGTTCATGTACGTCACACCGTATTATGGGGCTTGAGGCGCAAAGTTTTTTCGGTCTGAACCAACCAGATGAAGGGTGGGCGCGCTTTTTGGCATCTAGCGTCGCCACGGTAACGCTTTTGAAAGAGAAAAGTAATGCGCGTCGTCGTAGGATGGAGACGCACATTTTGATGTATAACACACTTGGGGGCACGCTACAGTTCGTGCCGTATTAACTGCCGAAGAAATGGCATAAATTGCGCCAAAGTGACACGATTAATTCAAAATGGCCGACTTCCTGTTCGGTTTCGGCCATGTCGCCAAGAGACTTTTCTTTAAGTTGTGTATTGATACAGGTGTGTAGCGATTTTCGTGCATGTACGTCAAACCGTATTGTGGGGCTTGAGTCACAAAGTTTTCCGGGGGGCGCTGTTGAGCCATTTTGCCACGCCCATTAATGTAAACCATTAAATATAAAATTTTTCGCCAGGCCTGACTTGCATGCAAAATTTGGTGACTTTTTGGGCACGTTTAGGGGGGCAAAAAGGCCCTCCTTTCGTCAGAAGAAAAAGAAAAAGAAAAAGAAAAATTAAAGCTGCAAGCAGCGATGAACGGGCCCTCGCACTCACGTCCACCGCCCCCCATAAGCATATCAGAAATGACACCACCCACGACTCTCTATGTCAAACCATTCAAAAGTTATAGCAGAAAAAAGGAACAACCAATCAGAAAAAGGGGCGGGGCTAATTCAGGCCAATGAAGGTCAAGGACTCCATACAGAGTCTGATGACACCACCCACGACTCTCTATGTCAAACCATTCAAAAGTTATGGCAGAAAATCGGGACAACCAATCAGAAGAAGGGGCGGGGCTAATTCAGGCCAATGAAGGTCAAGGACTCAATACCGAGTGACACCACCCACGACTCTTTATGTCAAACCATTCAAAAGTTATGGCAGAGAAAAGTATTCTAGGGGGCGCTGTTGAGCCGTTAGGCCACGCCCATTAATGCAAACCATGAAATATCAAATGTATCGCCAGGCCTGGCTTGCATGCAAAATTTGGTGACTTTTGGACAACTATCAAATATGGACCAATCAGATGAAGGGGACGAGCGCTTTTTCGTGTCTAGCGTCGCCACGGTAACACTTTTGAAAGAGAGAAGTAATGTGCGTCGTCACAGGACAGAGACGAACATTTTGATGTAAAAAAAACACAAAAATTGCTGACAAAAGTTTCGGCTTATTGCCAGGCTTGAACTCCCAACCTCTGGCACCAAAGGCCGCAATAATCTGGCTGAGCTAAGTGTCAGCTATTCCTTTCATTTGACCTACTGGGTTAGGACAGACCAACATAGCGATAAAATTGTTGGAACTTTTTTTTCCTAATTTTTTAAATATTTGTAAGTTATAAATATTAGTAAAACCCTACTATTTTAATTATTACTTTTTCTGTAACCATTCTGCCAAGGTTGTAACCGGGCTGAGCCGGCAATACTTCTGAGGTCACCACATTACAGGGAACTGATTGGTCGGGGGGCGGGGCCGTCATCACCCTACTCGCCACTGATTGGTCGGGGGGCGGGGCCGTCATCACCCTACTCGCCACTGATTGGTCGGGGGGCGGGGCCGTCATCACCCTACTCGCCACTGATTGGTCAGGGGGCGGGGCCCGCAGATGTTTGAACCAGGAAGCGGGAGTCAGCGCGAGAGCGACTGGCGGCTCGCGGCGATTTTATTATAAAAAAAGGACAACCAATCAGAAGAAGGGGCGGGGATAATTCAGGCCAATGAAGGTCAAGGACTCCATAAAGAATCTGATGACACCACCCACGACTCTCTATGTCAAACCATTCAAAAGTTATAGCAGAAAATCGGGACAACCAATCAGAAGAAGGGGCGGGGCTAATTAAGGCCAACGAAGCTTAAGGACTCATTACAGAGTCCCATGACACCACCCACGACTCTATATGTCAAACCATTCAAAAGTTATGGCAGAGAAAAGTATTCTAGGGGGCGCTGTTGAGCCGTTAGGCCACGCCCATTAATGCAAACCATGAAATATCAAATGTATCGCCAGGCCTGGCTTGCATGCAAAATTTGGTGACTATCAAATATGGACCAATCAGATGAAGGGGGGGCACGCCTTTTGGCGTCTAGCGTCGCCATGGTAACACTTTTGAAAGAGAAAAGTAATGCGTGGTGTCGCAGGATGGAGACGCACATTTTGATGTATAACACTCCTGGGTGCACGTTACGGTTCGGGCCGTATTAATTGCCGAAGGAATGGCATAAATTTAGCCAAAATTACACAATTAATTCAAAATGGCCGACTTCTTGTTCGGTTTCGGCCATGGCTCCAAGAGACTTTTCTTTAAGTTGTGCCATGCTACACGTGTGTAGCGATTTTCGTGCATGTACGTCAAACCGTATCGTGGGGCTTGAGGCACAAAGTTTTCCGGGGGGCGCTGTTCAGCCATTTTGCCACGCCCATTAATGCAAACCATGAAATATCAAATTTATCGCCAGACCCTGCTTGCATGCCAAATTTGGTGCCTTTTGGGGAACTATCAAATATGGACCAATCAGATGAAGGGGGGGCACGCTTGTTGGCGTCTAGCGTCGCCACGGTAACACTTTTGAAAGAGAAAAGTAATGCGCGTAGTCGCAGGATAGAGACGCACATTTTGATGTATAACACATCTGGGTTCATGATACGGTTCGGGCCGTATTAATTCTCGAAGGAATGGCATATATTGCTCCAAAATTACGTGATTCATTCAGAATGTTCAAAATGGCCGACTTCCTGTTCGGTTTCGACCATCGTGCCAAGAGACTTTTCTGTAAGTTGCACCATGATACAGGTGTGTACCGACTTTCGTTCATGTACGTCAAACCGTATTATGGGGCTTGAGGCGCAAAGTTTTTTCTGTCTGAACCAATCAGATGAAGGGTTGGCGCGCTTTTTGGCGTCTAGCGTCGCCACGGTAACGCTTTTGAGAGAGAAAAGTAATGCGTGGTGTTGGAGGATGGAGACGCACATTTTGATGTATAACACACCTGGGTGCTCGTTACGGTTCGGGCCGTATTAACTGCCGAAGGAATGGCATAAATTTCGCCAAAATGACACGACTAATTCAAAATGGCCGACATCCTGTTCGGTTTCGGGCATGACTCCAAGAGACTTTTCTTTAAGTAACGTCATGATACAGGCGTGTACCGATTTTCGTGCATGTACGTCAAACCGTATCGTGGGGCTTGAGGCACAAAGTTTTCAAGGGGGCGCTGTTGAGCCATTTTGCCACGCCCATTAATGCAAACCATTAAATATCAAATTTTCCGCCAGGCCTGGCTTGGGTGCAAAATTTGGTGACTTTTTGGGCACGTTTAGGGGGGCAAAAAGGCCCTCCTTTCGTCAGAAAAATAATAAGAACTAGAAAATTTCTGGAAATTTTGATATGGGCATGCCCTACCGCCCATTCGTCCCCTCTTGCTGCTTTGGTTTGGGGCTGTAGTGGTTGTGTTCGGGGCGGTTCTATGTCTGTTTGAGGTGTTTACGGTTGTATTGCATTCAATTTTCAATTCAATTTTTTTATTTATTTTTTTACCTTGTCTGCACACATATTATTGGTTGATACCATGTTGGTAAAAATGTTGATCAATTTTAACAGCGACTTATCTTTGGACAGGACAGGATAATCTGCCATCCTGGAGAAGGTGTTTTTTTCACGTGCAGCACTTTAGAGAGATATCAGGAGAAAGTATTTTAGTTTTCAGTCAGCAAATAAAAAAAAAAAACAAAAGAGAAATGAAACAGTAACGTATCTTTTTTTTTTTTCCATCTTTGAGTTTGTCCTCTACGTGAATTTTGCAACTTCTGGATAGGAAAAAGGAACTGTTAATTTTGTCATCTGAGAGTTACAATAAATGTTGATCAATTAAAACAGCAACTTATCTTATTTCAGTTAGCAAATAACCCAAAGAAAAGATACATTTGAACAGTAACATATCTTTTTTTCTTTGCATTTGTGAGTTTGTCCTTCACATGGTTTCAGCAAACTCTGGAAAGGAAAAAGGAACTGTTATTGTTGTTATCTGAAAGTTACAATAAATGTTGATCAATTTAAACAGCAACTGAGCTTATCTCAGTCAGCAAATAACCCAAAAAAAGATAAATTTAAACAGTAACATATCTTTTTTTTGCATCTGTGAGTTTGCCCTGTACGTGGTTTCAGCAACTTCTGGAAAGGAAAAAGGAACTGTTAACATTTGTTAATTGAGAGTTACAATAAATGTTCATCAATTTAAACAGCAACCTATCTTATCTCAGTCAGCAAATAACCCAAAAAAAAGAGAAATTTAAACAGTAACATATCTTTTTGTTTCAGCAAACTCTGGAATGGAAAAAGGAACTGTTAACGTTTGTCATCCAATAACCAGAATAAATGTTTGATAAATGTAAACGACAACTCATCTTTTTTTCTTTCCATCTCGTTTGTCCTGTACTTGAATTCAGCAACCTCTGGAACGGAAAAAGGAACTGTTAACGTTTGTTATCTCGAATCACAATAAATGTTGATCAAATTATTTATTTATTTTTTTGCCTTGTCTGCACACGTTGATACCATGTTGGTAAAAATGTTGATCAATTTAAACAGCGACTTATCTTTGGGCAGGACAGGATCATCTGCCATTCTGGAGAAGAGGTGGTTTTTTTCACGTGCAGCACTTTAGAGAAATATCAGGAGAAAGTAATTTAGTTTTCAGTCAACAAATAACCTAAAAAAAGAGAAATGTAAACAGGAACGTATCTTTTTTTTCTTCCATCTTTGAGTTTGTCCTCTACGTGAATTCAGCAACCTGTGGAAAGGAAAAAAGAACTGTTAACATTTATTATCTGAGAACCTCAATCAATGTTGATCAATTTAAACAGCGACTTATCTTTGGACAGGACAGGATCATCTGCCATTCTGGATAAGAGGTGGTTTTTTCAGTTGCAGCACTTTAGAGACATATTAGGAGAAAGTAATTTAGTTTTCAGTCAGCAAATAACAAAAAAAAAAAAAAAAGAGAAATTTAAAACAGTAACGTATCTTTTTTTTTCCATCTTTGTGTTTGTCCTCTACATGAATTCAGCAACTTCTGGAAAGGAAAAAGGAACTGTTAATGTTTGTCATCTGAGAACCACAATAAATGTTTGATAAATTTAAATGTCAACTTATCTTTTTTTTTTTGTATTTGTGAGTTTGTCCTTCATGTGGATTCAGCAACATCTGGATAGGAAAAAGGAACTGCGGTGCAATGTAGAACCAGCAAGTCATGAAACGGAAATTGTGTTGCAATTTTGAAGTGACAAGAGTGCCAGGAAAGATTGAAAAAAAGCTTCACTACCAACAACCACCTTCTCAAAACAACAAATTGTGAGAAAAAGCAACTACAGTGTTAACACACAATACACAGCATTGTGATAACTGTAGTAAGTGTGCAGAATGCCTGATTGAAGGTTGCATTTTGGTAATGACACATAGATGTGATCGAGAAGCGTCCGCTTCTCAGTGGTTGGTTCGGAGATGAGCTGGGTAAAGCCTCGAGATTGAAAGAAGTCGTTGATGGCTTTTTTCCCAGGAGACAGGAGGTCTTCGTTGAAGTCTCCACAGACGACAATGGGATGACAGTTAAGAATATCCAAAGCATCAAGGAGACTTTTGATGCGTTCAATAAAGCTGCTTAATTGGTAAGTTGGCGGTCTATAAACTGTGGCGATGAGGGCCGTAAAGGGAAGCTGAATCTTGACAACTGTGAACTCCAGATCAGTGACATTATGAAGGTAGTGGAGCTCCCGTGGCTGAAGAGAGCTTCGGCAATAAGTGGCAACTCCGCCCCCTTCTTTTTTGGCCAAGTCGACTCTGTTTGAGTAGGAGACATGGCGATTCCGACCAAAGAAACTGTATCCCTCCAACTGGAAATCTGGGGACAAAGAAGCACCAGACAAATGGGTCTCTGTTAAGCACAAAATGTCAGCCAGTCTCAGCTCGTGATGCCGTTTTAAGTCCTCTATGTGACAGGGAAGACCCTCGACATTGTGGTGAACGATGGTCAGTGTTGCAGCTGGACGGTCAGAGGAGAAAAAGTAATGAAGGGGTTTAGCGCTGTGGAAGGAAGCTTGATTCATGTTTTCCAAGGCTTCAGTAATTTGTGGATCTGCATAGATTTTTTTCTCTTCAAAGTCGGTGATTTTGAGGCCTGCCAGAGAAGTTGTACGGCTAAGAGCCACGTATGCCATTCCCGGTTCAAAGATCCGCTTGAGACTTACCACTGAAGACGTCAAGGTCATTCCCTGCACTTTGTGGGATGTGCAGCCAAAGGCGAGCCTCATGGGAAATTGTCGACGGACAACCCCTCTCTTGCTCATTTGTTCCTCCAATCGCTCGATGTGTACCAAGCTATCAGCTTTTCCTCTCTTTTTTAGACCAGCTGTTGGGTTGTCCAATTTGAGCCCAATCAGCTGGACCTTCATTGGTCCTTCGCCGGAGTTGGTGACAATGTTGGCAATGGTTCCAAAGGTTCCGTTGACAAGACCGTCCTCAACATCTAAGTTGCGGATCAACATAATACGGGCACCGATGGCCACCTGAATTTTGTCGGGCAACTCTGTCTTTTTGCCCTTAATGCAAGATTTAAGGATCAACATCGCACCTGTTCTGGGATCTTTCCTGTTATCCTCTGCCCAGACATTGATGACGGGATTACGTAATGTGGCGATGACGGACGCGTTGTGCTGGTCCACCTCTTTGTTGGTGGCAAAAATGTGCAGAGTGTCTAATGGGCAGTCTTTGACGTCAGCCACAGTGTTTGCCAGCAGGGTTCTGTCCTCTTCACTGAGGGAATCAGTCTTTCCTTTGACCCGAAGTCTGTTGAGGAGTTGCGCAAAGTCTACGTCTTCCCGTTGGCGCATGATCTCAGTCAAGTTGACCAATTTGAAATTTTCCCTCCAAAGATCAAGGACACTGTCTTCGTACACGCAAAGAGGTTTGGCTTTGCCGAGAGGTGGCAGCTGGTAAAAATCCCCAACTGCCAAGACTGACATGCCTCCAAACGGCCGGTTGTTTCCTTTAATTTGTTGAAGCCTCCAATGAACATAGGAAAAAAGTTGTTTGGAGACCATGGAAATCTCGTCGATGATGAGAATTTCAGCATTGGACAGGACCGCTCTCACATTGTCCAATGAATTTCCCAGTCCTTGGTAGGGAGGCTTCAAGACTTTTGGCAACTTCAAGAGGGAGTGCAAAGTCTTCCCGGAAATGTTATAGGCAGCGGTGCCGGTAAAGGCTGCTAGAAGGACACAGGGCTGGGACATGTCCCCTCTATCACGGAACCTGGGAAGTTGGTGGAGGATCCTTGTTGCCTCCTGATACACGCACTTGATTACGTGTGACTTGCCACAGCCGGCTCCTCCTGTGACAAAATAAAAGAAAGGTTCTGGATTTGATCCCCAGACACGTTTATAGCACCAGTCCTGAACTGTGTAGAAAACAGAAGCCTGCGTCTCATTGAGGCTCCGATACATGGCCCTCACAAGATCTGGACTCAATTTGGGGGCTGCGATAAGTGGCAAAGCTCCACGTGGGGGTTCATCTATTTGGTAACAAGGTACTGTGTCATGTTCCTCTTCATCTGGTTGGGCAAGTGGCTTCTGCAGGTCCAAACATTCTAAGCGATCAAGCTCAACCTCAGGCGCGAATGTGTTCCAGGCGTTCAGAAGTGGTCCTTGTTCCCGGATTTCTTTAAGGACCTTGTCCCAGTTTTTGCCTCCCCCTTCGTAGCGTTTTGTATTGTTGTCTATGATACGTTTGACACGCAATTTCCCCAAGTAGCCATGTAAGTGGAATTCGTGGTATGTGGAATGGCTGCCATTTCCTTTGAGATCTGCATCCCGTCTATGTGGCAAGTAGAGTTTGAGGAGCCGTCTGTAATATTTTTCAGGGTTTTTGACTAAACTATAGCGTGCAAAGCGGATAACAGCTGGTTTTCCATGGGTCCTCTTTTGGATGAAACCCATGTCGTTAAGGAGAGGAATGACATTGGGCCCATTGGTTTGGTGTGAATAAACGACCCTGTATTCTGAGGCAAACTCAGCGAGGCACATGCCTTCGAACTGTGGAGATGCAGGTCTGTTAAGATATTTCTCCGGCAATCCTGAAATCCAAATATCCTCTTCGTTTGGATCCATGGTGACGAGTCTACTCATGGGGTAGCTCATTTTCACACCATCTTCATCTGTATTGATGAAAAGAACTTGCCGGGAGCATTTCTTCAGAGGCATGCTGCAGGTGCGGGCGACCGACTCCTGAGCACTTACCTCTCTGTGTTTTGAATAAGCCTGCATGATTTGCTTCATCTCGTCCTTTTCATTGACGTTGGATTTCTTCACCTCCTTGATGACCGTCTTAAGGAACTCTGTCATTTCGTGCTCCGCTTTGGTCAAGTAGGACATCATGTACATGATGCAGGCATAATCATCCAGTACAAACTGAATGTCCATGTTAGCATTCCATGCTCGCAGCAAGTCTGGGTTGTAACCATTAATCCAACAGTCCTGTGGCGAACGCCTCATGTGCACCACCATGCCACAAGTAAGGTCTGTGACATACTTTTCGTACTCCTTGAACGTCATGTTGCACGCCTTAAGAAGCTGGGACAAGTTCTGAAAAGAGGCTTTTTGGTCCAAGAGCATATCCCTGATTGGCTGAAGCTTTGCCTTGGCCTCTTTTTGTACTTTTAAGAAGGCCTGGGATTTGACCTCTTTCTTGGCCCCAGGTTTTTCTCCTTTCGCTTTTTCATTTGATGGTTCTTCATCTACCAGTTTTTCATCTGCCAATTCAAAAATGTCTAATGTAGTGGGCTCTGTGATGATCGTGTGATCCATTGGCAGTTTTGGGAAACCAAATCTGCATTCGACACGTCTTTTGCGACAAGATTTGGAGTGGTTCCTGCTGTGGATCTGAACCTCCTTGACGATTTTGTGGAGCTCTGGGTCCACTGTCTCGTCTGGCATCTGGCAAGATATGTAGCGATCAATGAATGTAATTACCTCCTTTTCACCGTCGTTTTCCATCACAGGGGCATCCTTCACCCATACCAGCATGTGAATGTGTGGACTTCCTCTGGCTTGAAATTCCACACGATAAAAGAAATCAACAACAGGGCCAATGGGCTCTGTTGGCGACAGGATGAGCTCATTCATGAGCGCTTCCACCCTTTTCTCAAACAGTCGCATCACTGTAACGGGATTGCTGTGGAGAATTTCACACTTGGCTTTCCAGTCCAGTCCAGAGAAGTCTCCTTGTTCCCCCTGTTGAGCTTTGATGATGTTGATAACTTCGGGCCATCTCATCTCGGCGGCCGAAAAGGTCAAGAAGAATGTGGGCTTTCCCAATTGTCTGGCCATTGCATGGAGGTCCCGCAGTGATTTGTCCCAGTATGCAGGAGTTCCTCGAAGTGGTTGCATGAAGCGCGTTGCCTCCTTGTCATTAATTAGATGCTCCATCTCCTCCTTGTCTTGGAGCATTTTGTTGGAAATTCTTCGTCCATCTTTGGTTTTGGATTTCCCTTTCCTTGATTGAATGGACATGCTGTTGGTGGCCAAGTGCGTTTCCGTGACAAACTGTGCAAAGAACAAGTACGACTGGTCCTGGGCAAACCTGGTATCCACCGAGAAGAGTCTTGTATTGAAATACTTACTCGGGGACAGTTTAACCTCTCTTTCTTCATCCAGTGCATTTTTCCCATCAGGGAACAGCACCGGAAAGGCCAAAGTCTCAAGTCTTGGCACGGCAAAGAAGCCGACAGGCTTATTTCCCTGGGCGGGGGCAATACTGAATACACCATTCCCATAGGAGAGGTACTCCTGTGCAATGTCAGGGGGCTGCATGCACGTATCCAGGGCCAATCCTGGTCGAAGTGCCTGCTGCTCTTCACCAACATGATTGGTTTCCTCTCCTATGGCTACATTCGCATCCTCCGAATGCAGGGGCTCCTCTTCAGCTGGCTGACTGTCCAGAAGATGGTCAAGTGTTGCAGACTCATTTATGACAACATCTCTGTAATCTGGATTTGTCTCTTTCAGCTTCTCCAGAGCTGTCAGTACTTTTGGCATGTCGACTGTGTAGAAGTGTTGATATCCCTTGTATGTGATGCGCCTCTTAAGTTTGACCTGTAAAAGTGCGGCCCCAGTGGGTGGGCGCGGAAGAGCGTTGATGACCGTCTCTATGTCAGATGGTACACAAACAACAGCACCATGTATCGCTCTTTGCTGGCCTTTGGGCAGAGCAACAATTTTGGCAAAGGGAATTATCTTTGCGATCAATTGCCGCTCAAGTACATTCAAGGCAGCCAATTCCAGGGGAATTGATGCAAGATGAAGACGATTTGCGGCTGCAATTGGTGGTTTCCCGCCTCTACTCAGATGGCGGTCGCACGTACTACAGATCCACTCCTGCATCCTTTCTGGGGCTACGGAACATGGAGCTTGGCAGGCATCATCACAAATGTGGACATACTTACCTGTCAAGCACTCAGCTGCCACTCTTGGGTTTTTCCTGTATTTGGATCTGTCACACTGCCTAACCTGGGTTGGGAAGAATGTGCGGTGACAAACTGTGCACACATAAGTGGGCCCAAAGCTAATCCTATTTCGGAAAGAAAGTATCGCAGCCTTCATTTTTTCGCTGACCATGGGCTGTGTGATTTCCTGATGGGTGGTCTTTGGAAGAGAGCTTTTCCTTTTGTTTTCCAAACTTTTCCTAATTTTGTTGATTCTGAGTTCCTCATGCTGGTGATACTTTTCTCTCTTCTGTGTGTTGCTCTTGCTCAAGATGACTGGATCCCTCCTGTATCTTTCTTTTGAACGGGTTTTCATTGCATGCTGAATAGCAGGATCCGTCCTGTACCTGTCTTGCACAAATTTCTTCTGTTTGCTTCGAAATACAGGATCGTTTCTGTACCTATCTTGCACAAACTTCTTCTGTTGGTTTCGAAAGACAGGATCGTTTCTGTACCTGTCTTGCACAAACTTCTTCTGTTGGTTTCGAAATACAGGATCAGTGCTGTACCTGTCCTGCACCAACTTCTTCTTTTTGTTTTGAACGACAGGATCGGTTCTGTATCTCTCTTGCACAAATTTCTTCTGTTTGTTTCGAAAGACAGCATCAGTTCTGTACCTGTCCTGCACAAATTTCATTTGTTTTATTCTGAAGCTGAGATCAGACTTGTACTTGTTGAAGATGTACTTTTTTTTTTCATTTTGATATTCCAGGTTGATCTCATACATCTTCCTAAAGTATTCGTTCCTCTTTGATTGCCGACGTTTGATCTTTGGCTGAGAGTGTGAGGTTTTTATGTCCACATTTTCCCTTCTCCAAATTTTTTTCCGCCTGTGTTTCTCCACTCTGGAGGGATCAGGAACAGCACTTACCTGCTCAAGGGGAATCATGGCTGGTTCCATGACACTTGCTGTGGTACTTGATGGAGTGACATTTATACTGCTGGTGTCAGACACACAAGGACCTTCAATTTCGACCCTGTTAAAAAGGACTGGCACAAACTCATATGTGGCACGAGGATTACGTTCTTCAAAAAGTGTGTGCAGATGCCTCACCATGTCTCCCAGGTCCCTAAAAGTGCACATGATTGCAGTCCCATTGGGATATGGTAGACCTTCTGAACACCTTGAATGTGAATCAAACAGTCCATACTGACCTGATGGGTCCCAGAACACTGCAATGCATTCTGGAAACACAAGGAGGACAGCATGACTGATTTCCTCTGACAGACACTGGAGAATTGTGGCAAGAGGCATACACATTACTCGTCTACGTCTTCCTTCCTGGGGCAGCAGGGGACCAACTCTAATATCTGAAGTAACTACATCGTAGAAGTGGTCATCTGTCAGAACCTGTTTTGGCATCTCTTCAACGGTCAAGAAGACATGTCTGAAAGTGCCATCTACCTTATGCTGTTTTACAACAGCTATATAGAGTTCATCTCCCCTTGTGAGCACTCGGTCAAGCAACGCTGTGTCAATATGCAACCCCTCATTGTGGTAAGCAAGAAATGTGAGAGCCATACAAGTGCACTGGCGATTACGAGAATCTTCCCCAAATCTTCCGTCCCCCTGGGAATGCGTGGCTCTGACGGACATCCTGTGTCGACCATTGATGCTCCTTCCAGAGGAGACGTCCTGTCATGATGGCAACAGTGAGAGTTTTATATGAGTACTTGACTGTAGAGATAGTTGAACTTTGTCTGTCTGTGTAGTAGATAACCAAAAAATTACCAGGTCCGGACAGCTGTCCACCACAATGATGTCAGAGACTGGGACAGCGATCTCCTTTGTGACATCTGGCTCCGAGACTGGGCGTTGGTGGCGTGCAGGCACACATGTCTTCTTCTCCTTGATGGTGGTGTCCTCAACCTTAAGAAGAAAACATAATTAATTGACTGTAAAATGTTAGCTGTATTCTATAATCAATCAATTACATCTTTATGACAGTAGTGAGTAGGGCCAAATAAATGACCTTCAATTTAAAACTATAAATTACCAGGTCCAAATAGCTGTCCAAAACAATGACGTCAGAGAGTGGGACGGCAACCTCCTCCATCACAGGTGGCTCTGAATCTGGGTGTTGGTGGCGTGGAGGCAGAGATGTCTTCTTTTCCTCGATGGGTGTGTCTTCCACCTTAAGAAAAAACATGATAATTAATTGACTGTAAAATGTCAGTAAGTACCAGCAGTTTTTCCTTTCATCAAGTATCTACATACAACAGCGTGCTTCTCCCGTGTCCTCTTGGTCCCTCTCCGTCTCTGATCATCATAAGCAGCAGTTTTCTTATACAAATAAAAGTAAATTAATATAAAAGCCAATTCTAGAAGAACAGAACCTTGAATTTTAGACATGTATAACATTTTGTATCCTTCGTTTTGAACTACCTTCTTGCCCGTGGGAGCAGGTGGATGCTTCACAGGGCTAGGTGCTGCAGTAGATGCGTTCATAGCATCCAACACGTCAGGGCTGAACTGCACAGGATTCACAGGGATAGAACAATCCACCAGGTCGCCCTGTTAAACAAATCATTGCATATTGATATGGCACAAAGTATTTTTTGAAATCAACTGTTATTTTTAAATTAAACGAGTTGGAACAGACCTGTTGGTCAACCATCCCCACACTCTGATCAGTAGTTGTATACAGTAGCTGCTTAGTCTGTAACAATGACAGTCATAGTTATAACATGTGTATAAATGTGCCCAGACACCCCTTAAAGTCAAAGTGATTCCATGGCAGCATGTTTTTATTACCTTCTGCTTAACAACAGAACAATCAAATGGGTTGGAAGGGCTCCGGAAGATGGCGTCGCCTTTCACAACCACTCTGGGGGAAACTGGTCTGGTGGGTCGTCTGGCAGGTGGTGATAGGCAGTGTGAAGCCAGGACTTTAGATGTCATTGCCTCCAGTTGCTGAAAGGCAGCCTCAAACAGCAACTGCACCAGGATCGGCATCCCCACCGAGTCACTCAGGTGTACCTGGAGAGATGTGGAAAATTCCTTTCTGTTGTTGTTGACTTAAAACATTTGTGTTAAACATCCAAAGATGTGTGTGACAGCAGTTCAGAATGTTAGCTTTCATATATTCTGCTATTTACATCTTTATGTGTTAAATAATAATCTTGAAAAAAAAAAAACTCTGAATCCACCCACTTTTCAAGTGAGCAAAAGTATTAGCACTTTGTTATTTTTCCTTAAGCCTAGTAAAGGCCTTTCAGGTTAATGTTCAAAAATTAAATGACCAAGTATGATTTATACCCATTTTCTATCTGTTCAGTCAAAGGGGTAGAGGGTTCTGGCCAAAGAGGGGTCTGCTAAGGGGCTCCTTCTCATCAATCCCCCTCTGGGTTTATTCAAGGTTTTGCTCTAATGAAAATGATGCCATGAATTTGACTTACCCCATCTTTACACCAGAGATCAAGACGCCTCAAAGGAAAGTGTTCTGAAATGTGGACGTACTGAACACCTTAAGAAAAAAGAAAAATACATGTTTGCTGCTCCCAACTATCGTGACATGAATGAATAATTTAATAATTTTTTTATTTCTAATGTCATACCAAGTAAAGTGTCCCCTCCCCTACAGGTTTATAAGACACATTAAGAAAAATCACATGCAGCATGTTAACGCAACTGGAAACTAAAAACACAACACTCTGTTCCTTTTACTCAACCAGAAATATTCTATTCATTAATACAGATTTATTCCTACCTTCACGCGCTGCCACACGGTGGAACTCCTGACGCAGGAACTCCTGCTTGGCTACCTCAACGTTGAGCCGGGGCGGAAAGTCCAGCACAACCACCTGCAGGATTTATTTTTAAATAAATAAATATATATATATATATATATATATATATATATATATATATATATATATATATATATATACCTGTACCAAAAGAGTCCAAGAAAAAAAACAAGCAAACACAACCACACAGGGAAAAAGACACTTACATTGCCCCAGCGCTCACGGACAGCGGTCAGCAGCTTCCTGAAGTCGCCTGAAGCCTCGCCGATGCTTCCACTGGCAGTCAGGTTGTTGCTTGGAGCCAAGAGAACCACCACGTCAGGTGTCCGGGGCAGAACTGCATGCAGGACCTCCTGTCGCAGGTCAGCCGCACGCGCTCCTGGGGTGGACATCACACCAAAGGAGAGGCTACCCTCCGGCATGGAGACGAACCCATCGACGATACCACGCAGATGAGAATCACCGATCAACATAGCAAACTAAAAAGGAGAGGATGACTTAACATTGACAACTTGTTTGTACATTGCAATTTATATGTGAAAAGCACAACACCACGGTACCTTCTTCTCCAGGGATGCCTCTGGAACGACCAGCTTGTGGCTCCGTCCAGTAATCGCTGAAATTGGCCATCTCCTCACACGGTGGCGCCAACCCGTCCCGTGCCCTATGAAGGAACAGAAATACATGAAGAGAAAACTTTAAAGCCTGCAGTGGAAAAAAAATTATTACAAAAATGTTACTGTTGAGCACATACCTGCTTGGAAGTCTGTGGACGGACAAAGAAAACCTTCTGGACAGAAGATGGGACCACACAGCTAAAATAAATTACACAAAAGGCAGCATTGTAAGTTAATAATGCCAATTATCAGTACCGATAAATGAATTTCTGTACAATGTTCAGCCTGATTTGATACTTTTAAACTGAAAAAGGTTCCCGTTACATATTATCAGTTGTTTTAAAATTACCTGATCAGGGGAAGGACTGTCCCGGAGCTTCGACATCTACAAAAAATAAATTAAAAACAATTTTTAAAAAGTACAAGTAAAAATAAACACGCATAACTATGCTTTTATCTTCACACACATTCACATAACTATATATATCACAATTGTATATGAAGCCATACCTTTGGAGCAGGTGAAAGGGCCAACGCAGCTTTCTCCGATGTCTGAAAAAAATAAACCACCAATTACATACCACAATTACATTTTTAGTTGGACAAATTGATTAATTAAAGGGGACCTATTATGGCATCTAATACCTATTTTACAGACCTTGAATGTCTTAAAAACAAGCTTTTGATTTTTTTTGCTAAATAAATTAGAATTTCAGACTCTGAGCCATGTCTTTATCTTCCCATTCTCTAACCTCCTTCTCTATGACGGATTCTGAGTGGGAGGGGCTATGATAATGAGGCTCTGTGCTGATTGGCTGCCTAAATGACGCGATACACCGTTACGAAAAAATGGCAAAAGCTACAACCGACGGAGTTAGTTGTGGGCATGGTTTCACGCATCGGAGGCCAGCTGATGTAAATCGCATTTTGGTTATGTAACGAAAGGGAACAGAATCTGAACAGTTTGTAGAAGCCACATCACATTGGACGGCTCATCCGGGCGGCTGTACAGACACTGCAGAATTTGGTTGCTTTCCTCCTTCTCTGAGTTGGCAGGGTGAGAGGAAACCACTTTATACATGTTAAAGCAAGAAAAAATGTGTTTTTCATAATAGGTCCCCTTTAGTTATTGTAACAGGCCTAGGGGGACCATTTTTCAGCAACAATTGGTCTGGTGGGGGCAGAAAAAGATTTAGAGACCATCTCTAATTCACTGTGGGAAACCCTGTATAAAAATATCCACATACACACAAACGCATTAAGTCTGAAGCAATACCTCCAACACAGGTGTGGTGGTGGATGTCTGGTTGGAGGAGTCTGTCACAGGTGACTGAAAAGACAAGCAGGTTACACACAATAATACGATGACAAACCATCTAAAATTGAATATAGTATCTACAAATATTTTGTTCCCAATTTAATACATTCTACCAAATTTCACAGTGAATTTACCAGCTGAGTGTCAATGTCCAAAGACAGATCCAACGTCCTCCAACGCCTCTTGGCAGCCTCAGCACGTCGGCCCTTACGAGTCATCGTGTCTGACCTTGCTGGAAAAAAAGAAAAAGGAAAGGCAGAAACAGACAAAAGACCTACCTTTCTGGTGAATCCATGTTGTCAGTGTTGTGTGTTTGTGTTAAAGACTGAAGACTGTGAATGAAGACAGTGAGGTTATTTTATAAGTCAATGTGGTGTACAAATGAATATAAATCCTCAAGGTTGGGTGTCTCGGTCTTAGCGTCTCCCTCTCTCGATCAGAAAAGGTTGCAGCGGAAAAACTCAGAAAAACCAAATCTCGCAAGCTGCAAAAAGAGGGAAAAATATAAATTATCAGTTAATTTAAAAATGGTACTCCAGGGGTCTACAGGTTTGACCAAAGTAAATGTAACTTTTAAATACCATTTTCAAACAAAATTTAAGACCAAAAAGACAAGTCACTAAAAAAATCAAGCGCTGAGGTCAAGGTTGCCAGATCTGGCTTGTCAGCGTGTCATCAGGTTGGATTCTTTCACAGTATTTTTCCACATCACTTCCAGTGAAAAGTGAGGTGAAACTAGTAAGTTTGATTCAACTCAATTCACAATTTATTAGAAACACCACATCTTGAAAAGAGGTCCATAGTATGCCTGTGTTGAACAAAATTGATTTCCAAATTCTAAATCGATTCTCATATTAATTCCTAAAAATCGATTCATATGTCTAAAGATTGATTTTTTTCTTTTATTTATTTATTTGTTTTTTACAACTTGTGGTTATTTTTTTGTTTACCCCCAAAAAAGGAATGTTTTGTTGGACACGAGAATAACTGGTGCCACGTTTTTTTCCTTTAAATATGTTTAAAAGGCATGAAAACATTAAAGTGTTAGGTTATAATTGCCTACATTGTCTATATTTCATTACTTTATATACTGTCTTGGGGTTACATTTGCAAAAAATGCTAAAAACCTAACGTCAAAAATTTAAAACCAAAATCAACCAAAATGAAACAAATAAAAACAGAATGTGGGAAAAAATAAAACCGATTTCATCCGTCTCCGTTTCCTCCCTGGATCTGTTTGGTAATTCTGACCAACATGATGTTTCTGAAAGCAGTTCTATCAGCATTCTGGGAGGTGATTGGTCCTTACAGCATCATTAGCTGCCAATACTTGCTGTTGAATCTCAATATGATACTAGTATTAATATGTTGCAGAACTACAGTCATATAATTCATGCAACAGTTCAAAAAACAGTTTTAATAAGACTAACCCAAATCAATATCGGAATGGTCCGGATTTCTTTCCAGAAATCATACACAATCTTGCTTTTCTTTTTTTAGCCAATGAGTCACACCTCAACATATTATCATGCTTTTTAACTCATTGACTGCCAGCCATTTTCAGAGCAGAGAGCTCCATACTGCCAGAGTTTTTTGGCATTTTGGCTGATTTCAAAGACCCACAGAATATTGAGTTTTAGGAGTACATAAACATCGAAACCACGTCAAGAAACTTTAGACTATCGTGAGCATCAGGGAAAAAAACCATGATAATATACCTGAGCTCAAGTTAATATAAAACCATTATGTATAACACATGCAAAGTATATTTATGTGGGGCTATTTCAGCAAATCTTGATTGAATTTAAATTAATAACAATCATGGCCCTGTCAGTGAAATGGATTATTAACTACACCTACAGGACTGTGTCAGAAAATGTGAATATTGTGATAAAGTTCTTTATTTTCTGTAATGCAATGAAAAAAACAAAAATGTCATACATTCTGGATTCATTACAAATCAACTGAAATATTGCAAGCCTTTTATTATTTTAATATTGCTGATCAAGGCTTACAATTTAAGATTAAGATTCCCAGAATATTCAAATTTTTTGAGATAGGATATTTGAGTTTTCTTCCTGACGGCCTTGAACGGACCGCGGTTGAATTGGTTTGATATAATGAATTCAAACACCCATAAAACTTGTGATACATAACACTGATTTTGGTCAAACCACTTGTGATGTGTTCATGGTCATCTAGTCTATATATCACAAAACAGTAATTATTAAAAAAATCATATATATGGGCTGATTTAAAAATCATATATATGGGCTGATTTAATGAGGTTTAATGAATTCAACACCCATAAAACTTGTGATACATAACACGATTGTTTTCATTAAATCAGCCCATAATATGATTTTATAATAATTACTGTTTTGTGATATATAGTCTAGATGACCATGAACACATCACAAGTGGTTTGACCAAAATCAGTGGTATGTATCACAAGTTTTATGGGTGTTGAATTCATAATATCCAATATCCAATATCAAACCAATTCAACCGCGGTCTAGAACGGTTGTACCGGTAAATAGATTGACGCCAATCGGCGTCAATGGCAGTGACTTTATGCATGATTTAAGAGCCCTACAGGTCTCAGCATGTAGCTCTTTAACAATCATTCCACCATTCCAGTTAACAAAAGGCTAACTGGGTTAGCCTTTAGCCGCGGCTAATTCTTCATTGGTTATTCAGTTTAATATCAACTCCAAACTATCCAGACGTGTATAAACATCAACGCACACGCTTTATAGAACCACATATGGTAACATCACATCAAAGTGTGCTAGAATTGTAGTCATATTTACACTTTTTTGGACCGAAACGACCCTAAAATATGACGCTAGCTAAAATAGCTAAAGCAAGCTACTTCCTGTTAAACTTCCTATTAAAAAACACGAAAAGTCAAAGAAACCTCAGGAAATCAACTTTACGTTCACACCAAACCATTTTCAGATGACACAATTGAATAAATCTACCAAAAAAAAAAAAAACTTTACCACTACATGAAAGTACATGTCTTACCTGGGATTCGTAGCTCAGAGTGAGACAGAGACGAAGGAGCAGCACGCTGCAGCTCTGCGGGGGCGGGGCTTCCGGGCTGTGCGCTTCAATGACCAATAACCAACCCCGGCTTTCCAGGGGGTGGTGTGGTTTAGAGTTTTAATGTCCACACCCCTGCTTCGGAGTTATGTGGTTTTAAGGTGATAAGAATATAAAACAAGACAACCATGATTATTAAACAACCATGGTTATTAGACAACCATGATTATAAGATAATTATGGATTCTCTTATTTGAACCCAAGCACACGACATCAGTACTCGAGTTTTAAAAGAAAATCAGGGGGGATGGTGGCTTTTATCATATGGGGACAGATAATTTGTGCTGATTACAAATAATCAGGGATGAAAGTAAGTCGTCACGATCCGGACACCAAAACATATATTACTGCTATTTCAACATTTAGAGTCATCACCCGAAAAATAACACCATAAAAATAACTTATTTGACAATTTTCACCTGTTTCAAGTAAATTTTCACTTGAAATAAGAAGAAAAATCTGCCAGTGGGACAAGATGTATCTTTTCATTACAAGCAAAAAAAATATTGTTCCCCTGGCAGATTTTTCTACTTATTTCAAGAGAAAATCTACTTGAAACAGGTGAAAATTGTTGTTTTTCCAGTGATGAGTCTTGTTTTAAGTGTAATAAGATTTTTTTTACAAAAATGAGACATTTTAACTAGAAATAGGACAAATATTCTTATTTTGAGTTTTTGCAGTGAACCATTTTACTGTGAAGGACAGAATCATATTGAGAAGTTCAGAAAACTGTTTATTATTGTTGTGTTTTGATATATTTGATGTAATCCCAGTGGATATTTAAAGCTGACAGAAGGCTGCATTTAACTGCTGCTTAGTCATTCCTGCAGGTGTTTTGGTCAGTGCTATTATTTGTAATATATTATATTATTTGTAATCAGCACTAATTATCTGTCCCCATATGATAAAATCCACCACCCCCCCTGATTTTTTTTTACAACTCGAGTACTGTATATATATATATATATATATATATATATATATATATATATATATATATATATATACACACACACACATACACACACACATACATCATGGACGGGCATAGAGATATATTCTTGCTACACTAAAGTAAAACACATTTAACTTCGAACACGTTTTGCGCTGCGCACACCGTCGGCGTGAGCGCAGAGTCAGCGCAGAGCAAGGCGCGCATGCGCACATCGCGTACATATTTGTTGAAAGTTGCTAGGCGACCTGCTGCGACTGGCGCCGTTTTCTTCTCAATACAAATCTTGAAACATACATAAATCAAAATGCAAAGAACAATTATTCAAATGTTTAAGAGAAAAGAGAGAGATGTGGAAATTGAAAATGAGGTGGTTAAAGTTAGGAAAACAACGCCCAGGGATGATGATTCAGAGCAAGTTGAGGGCCAGAGGGAGGAAGCAATGACTCTGTGTTGCTTGTTTGACTTGTTAACTGTTCAGCTGTTGATGAATTTAACTGTAAATTAATTTTTTTTAATTGTAAAAAAAAAAAAAAAAAAAAAAAAGACATTTATTCTAATTTGAAACATAACAAATTGTTATGATTTTGAACGTTTTTTCAATATTTACACACCATTTAAATAAATAATTTGATATAGGCCTACACAGTGTCAAGTGTTTCTAATTTCTACACCATACAGGCGTTAAAACAATGTAATGCGTGTTCAGGGACGCAAGAAGCTGGGGGTGGGAGGAGAACAAGCGATGAAGATTGGGGTAGTAGTACCTGTAAGAACTTTAATCTACTTTCACCCCTGCAAATAATATATAACAAATAATAGCACGGACCAAAACACCTGTAGAAATACTGCAGGAGTAAAATGTTGAATCCAGTTAAATGCGTTAAGCATTTCACTTACACTGCTGTAAGCTTTAAATATCCACTGGGCTTACATCAAATACATAAAAACACAAAAATA